>NC_003280.10:13631620-13961180 GCF_000002985.6 Caenorhabditis elegans | reverse complement strand
TCATGATCATGAAAAGATTATGCTTAGATCTTTAGAATTCTAAATTTCCAGACAACCAACTCCGGAGAGCTCGGAGGAAGAGGAGGATGAAGGCAATGGAGACGAGGATGACGATGAAGAAGTGGAGGATGATGAGGAGGATGCAGGATCGGATGAAGCTGAGGAAGAACCATCGGATGAGGAGGAGGAGGACGAAGAGACGGAGGAGGAGGAGGAGGAGGAGGAGGAGGAGGAAGAGGATGATGATGAGTCAAGAGTGGAGACACCTGCTTCCAGGAAGTCTTCTTCAGCTGTTTCGTGAGTTTTTTGAATGAGTTATAGGTGTAAATAGGAAGCTTTTGGCGATTGAGTATGCCACAAACTTTTATCGGAGTGCTTTACACTGCAACTTTTTCCTCACGAGGGACGAAGAAAAGTGGTTTCTAGGCCATGGCCGAGGGGCCGACAAGTTTCAGCGGCCATTTATCTTGCTTTGTTTTCCGCCTGTTTTCTTTTGTTTTTCACAGCTTTTTCCCGTTTTTTCTTATTAAAACTGATAAATAAATACTTTTTGCAGATGCTAAAACATTTTCCAAGTAAAAAAATTATGTATTCAGTGGGCAAGCAGCGGTGAAAGTGGGCATTGTAATATGATGGATTACGGGAATACAGAACCTAAACTTTTTCTGAAACATGATACATATGATGCTTAGATGCTGAAATTACCTGATTTTCATAACGAGATCGCTGAAAAAGTTTTGAGGTTTTCAAAATTCAACTTTTTGTGCGAAAATCTCGACTTTTTCACCAAAAAAGTTGAATTTTGGAAAGCTCAAAACTTTTTCAGCGGTCTCGTTATGAAAATCAGGTAGTCTCAGCATTTAAACAGCATATGTATCATGTTTCAAAAAAAGTTTAGGTTTTGTATTCCCGTAATCCATCATATTACAATGCCCACTTTCACCGCTGCTTGCCCACTGAATACATGATTTTTTTTAAATGGAAATTGTTTTAGCATCTGCAAAAAATATTTATTTATCAGTTTTATTAAGAAAAAACAAAAAAAAATCGATGAAAAACGAAAGAAAACAGGCGGAAAACAAAGCAAGGTAAACGGCCGCTGAAACTTGTCGGCCCCTCGGCCATGGCCTAGAAACCGCTTTTCCTCGTCCCTCGTGAGGAAAAAGTTGCAGTGCTTTAGAAAATTGGCACCTTACTGAAGAAACCTAGCGAATTTCTGACAGAAGTTGGGAATTTTTCTGGATGCAACACGTGATGTCAGACTGTCTCAGATCTACAAAAAATGCGGGAATTTTTTACCAGAAAAATTGTGATGTCAGCATGCTCGTAACCATGCGAAATCAGATGAGATGTCTGCGTTTCACCTCCCGCATTTTTCGAAGATCAAAGCGAAATGGGACTTTCTGAACCTAACAACTTTCTGAAGAAAGTCGGCAACTTTTTGAATACATCTAGTAACTGTCTGATAGCACGATAACAGTAGGCACCTTTCTGAAGAAATCTACCAACCCTTGTGAGAAAATGACAGTTTTTGAAGTTAGTGGACAGACGTGCATAAAATTTCACTAGCATAAACTTTCTCCAAAATGTTGTCACCTTTCTAGCGATAGTTGGTGGATTTTCCGGCCAACTTTCGGTTAGCTCAGAAAAGTACAAGAAAGCCTGGAAGTTTCAAATAGCCAAGATATGGGCGAAGTCTGTGTTCTGTAATTTTGTTTTTAATTTGATTTAGTTTTCAAAGGGTTTTCAGCTGAAAATGGGAATTCCCAGAAATGTAATATCTCGATAACTTTCCAAAATAGGCTCCGCCCATTTCTTGGCAGTTTTTTTCTAGTTGAAGAAAATCTGAAAATCTGAAAATCCTACTCTAAATAAATATAATTTCAGATTTTCCGGATCCACTGAAGAAGACCACAAGAAAGGAGATGAAGCCAAAAAATGATTGATTTCTCTGTGATTTTTTTTTCAAAATATTTTTCCCTTCAACTTATCCCTCTTCCTCGTCAACATTTTTCTGTCAAAAATCTCCTCACTTATTAATAAATGGCTAGACTTTCATCTTTCAACTTTACATGACTTTTTCGCAAAAAAATTTGGAAAGTTCATACATCATTTCAAAGTCAAAAATTTTGAAATTCTCTTATCAATTTTTTTTACAGAAAAAAGTCTTGAAAACTCACGTAACACAGTTTTGTTACGGATATTTGTTGCATAAAAAAGTAGGTAGGTACTAGGTACGTATAAGGTAGGTACGTATAAGGTAGCTACGTACTAGGTAGGTACTATGTAGGTACCAGGTAGGTACTTAGTAGGTACTAGGTACGTGCTAAGTAGCTACCAGGTAGGCACACCATAGACACTTTTTAGGTAGTAGGCAGGTACTAGCTAGGTATTAGCCAGGTACTAGGCAGGTACTAGATAGGTACTAGGTAGGTACGAGGTAGGCATTTAGTCACAATTGTTTTATTAATCCGAAAACTTTACTATTTCTGGCATTACACTTTTCACTTTTTTTGAACTTTTCAGTATCTACAACTCTCAATCAAAATTTGTTTTTTGCTCATTTTATCAGTACTTTGTTCGGGGGAACTTAACTCGGACAAGACGTCCATTGCTGACGCGTTTCTCGTGCGTACTTTGCAGACCGAAACCGGGTGGGTTGATGAGATCAGTGATAGACACCAGTTTTATCAATTCTGTCTCTTTGTTTTGTGTATTGATTTTTTTTTGAAATTTTTTTTTGAATAGAAAGTCGCAATTTTGAATTTTGCTTTAAGTTGGTATGATCTTTATGTTTTTCAAAAAGTTGTGGTGAATTTAGAAAAAAATAAATAAAGTTCCAGAAATGCGGAAAATGATGCAAAATCATCAGAACACACGATTTTATTTCTCTGCATCACTAATTCTCTTTAATGATAAAGAGATGGGAAAAAGATCAAACTATCACCACCTGTTTGTTTCCCAAAAGTCAATTTTGCAACAAAAAATAAATTTAAAATTTAAATTTTATCTGTATTGATAACAGATATGAAAAAGTTGTCAACTATCAAAACCTAGAAAATTAAATTTTTTAGGTACTAGGTAGGTACAAGGTAGGTACTTGGTAGGTACCATGTTGGCACTAAGTAGGGTCTAGGCAGGTACTAGGCAGGTGCTAGATAGGTACTAGGTAGGTATTAGGGAGGTACTAGGAAGGTACTAGGAAGGTACTAGGAAGGCACTAGGTAGGTACTAGGTATGTGGTAGGTAGGTATTAGGATAGGCACTAGGTAAGCACTAGGTAGGTCTTGAGTTGGTACTAGGTAGGTACTATTTAGCCACTAAGTTGGTACTTGGTAGGCACTAAGTAGGCACTAAGTAGGTACCAGGTAGGCACTAGGTAGGCACTTTTTTCTTGTTCCTGATCACCCAGAAGCCAATCATAATCCTATTACAGTTTGGTCACAGTTTAACAAATGATAAAAATCCTCGAGTCAACAAAAAGTGTAGTCAATCGTCTACCTTTTTTGCATTTTGTGCTCGATTTTCTTGATTTATTGATGAAACGTCAATAAATAATCCCTCCGTTATCACCACCATATTTCACTGAATTCTTGCATACCCCTTCTGTGTTAGGAGCCGCGCTGATAACGAGCTCATTGAGCCCTCCGGGGGCTTCTCACACACTCGAACTTGATTTTATTAGTTGTTTGTGCACGTTTTCATAGGTAAAATTTGAAATTCAGAGTAGCTTTTGGTGGATTTTTTAAAGCATTACCGGATGATGGGGATCTCCTGACACGGTTTGTGACAGTAGAGGTAGGTATTTTTAAGTGACAACATAAATTTTATCAGTTCTACGTGAACTTTTTGGTATTTTTATTGGTAATAGTTGGCCTGCATATATAGGTACTAGGTGGGCACTAGGTAGTCCCTAGATAGGCAGTAGGTAGATACTAAGTAGGTACTAGGTAGGTACTAGATAGGCACTTGAAAGGTACCACATAGGTAGGCGCTAGATGTGCACTAGGTAGGTACTAGGTAGATACTAGGTGGGTATATTAGATAGGCACTAGGGCGTTTTGGTACACAGTTGTAAATAGGTAGGTACTGGGTAGGCACTAGATAAGCACCAAATAGGTAAAATGTAGGTATTAGGTAGGTACTAGATAGGTACTTGGCAAGTAATATACAGGCGTTTACAGTCTTTCAAGCAGGCAGGCGTTTTTGAGACGCCTATAGGCACTGACATAGATTCGGTAAGGATTCTGTGTGACCTATTTAGACACTCACAGTACCAGCCTACCTCATAGGCCTACTTTTTGCCTGCTTGCCTACCTACCAGTATCAAAAGTTCATAGTGCAAGTGTGCTCCACCGCACCGGTGTGTGACCAAAGTGTGCTCTGAAATAGTGTCCTGTTGTTATCGGGAGAGTAGAAGAGTGAGAGCAACACAAAATGCACAGACAAGGCTCGAGAAGTACCTGTCTTCCTACAAATAATTGTTATCAGCACCGTCTCTCTTTTTCTCTCCAACCAATCAAACGGTTTCAGTTTTTTTTTCCTTTTTTTTCGGAGTTTTCCAGCCGCTTTTTATGGTAGTTTTATGATTAGATGAATTGGAATTCATTGTTTTTAATTTTATTGATTTTTTCATTTTGATAATTGTGAAAAAGTAATACGGAGTGTGTAAAAAGTTCAAAAATCCAGTTTAATGAAAAGTAGAATAAAATTTGTTTTTGAAATAGGTTGAGGGTTGTTTAAAAATGTTCAATATTTCCAAAAAGTGTCTCAAAAAGTCATACTAAATTTGTCTAAAACTTTGTAAAATGTTCTATTTTGAAAATGAGAATTTGTTGAAATATCTGTAAAGCAAATAAAAAAAACCAGAAGTGAAAATTTACAATTTTTGATTGTGTCAGCAGTTTTCAAAAGACCTATACTAAATTTTTTTTTTCATTCAATTTTGCTCCGTTAGAAACTTTTTGGTTTCAAACCATTTAGGAGCTACAGAACATTACTTTAAACTGCAAAATGGTACAAACATAAACAAAAAAAAACATAAATAAATTAAACGTTTTTTTATAAAACCAAAAACAGCAGAGATTTAAGCTATCAGATTTGAGTTTTTTTTTTGATTTTTATTTTCTAAATATTATATTTTACAGAAACTAAAAAAACTTCCGCACTGTAAATTTCCATTTTTTCCAGTGAAAAAACCTTCCCTGTCTCCAAAAATGCAGCCGTCATACGATGCGGACGACTTCATGCGGCGTGGATTTTTCGGCTCTTTTATCGGATTCCGGAAACGATCTTCCAGCAAACCAGGTGAGCTTTATGCAAAAAACGTCACTTATTCTCAAATTTTCTCACGCCATTTGATTGATTGATTGATTTTTTTTTCTGTCAAACCTAACTAATTTATCAATTTTGAAAATGTTAAGTGTTCTTTGCTCCGAGCTCTCCCTATTTGTGGAAAAAATTGCCCATTTCGTGGGCATGGCTTGCTCACCGATTTCTGGCTTCCCTCATAAATTGAAATGGAAGAGTTTAGGCCGAATTAGGCCATTTTGACTCGACCATATCTGGGGTAGATTTACGGCGCTTTGCGTGTCGCGTCGCGGCTAGTTTTTAGTTGTAAAACTAAATGTATTTGTCCGTGTGTGGAGTACACAACTTTTCCACGCGTTGTCCGGCAGGCAATTGTCAATGGAGCGCAAAAAATTCAATGAGGAAGGCCAGACCCCGTGCTTGCTTGC
Source organism: Caenorhabditis elegans (assembly GCF_000002985.6). Lineage (NCBI taxonomy): Eukaryota > Metazoa > Nematoda > Chromadorea > Rhabditida > Rhabditidae > Caenorhabditis > Caenorhabditis elegans. The sequence continues at coordinate 13,955,442 of NC_003280.10, read as the reverse complement.
AAAAATCTTAATGGTCCGACAACTGCCGGATTTCGCCCACTGCAAAGTTGTAAATAGTGTGGCGTGGAACCCAGAAATTGTCGGGCTATACATATTGCATTTAAAGGGGATTTTTAGTAAAATTTTGCAAATTTAAGCTCCGCCCCTTTGTTTAAAGCAAAGTTCAAAATGTCACGAAACGTCTCAAAACTTTGCTAAAAACTACAGTACCCTTCCGAAAAATTGCATTATCTATTTGGCATCAGTCTCATACATTCTATTTCTCATCTATCAAATATTTCAATCTTCAATTTCTTCTTTCCTTTCTCTCTCACGTCACATTTTGTTCGCAGGTGGTGGTCGTAGAAGTGACCGACGAGAAGAACTGTTCTTTTTTTTTGGTTTTTTGTTTTTTGTTTGAAATCTAAGTAGTTTTCCCCCTGTTAGTAGAGCTTTTTTTCTCCAAAAAGTGGGCGTGACCACAATGTTAGCTCCGCCCAGAAAATGGTCGTGGTCTATTCATAGTTGGAAATGTGTTTCGAATTTCGGAACATCTATAACTCCGTGAAAATGTAAAAATTTATAGAAAATGGCAAAAACTTCAAAGCGGTGTTTTGAAAACTTATTTCAAAATCGGAAAGTAAACCAAGAAGTGGGCGGGGTCTATGTTCGACTCCGCCCACAAAATGGTTCATTTTTTTGTGAATTTAAGATGAAAACTCCAATTTTTTGGAATTTTGATGAGAACATTTTGCTTCGAGAGCTTCGGAATTTTTTGTCGAAATTGAAAAAAAAAACCCTAAAAATTTCTAATTTTTTTTTTTTTGGAAATTTTTCAGAAATTTTCAAGTAATTTTTTGCCGAATTTTGACATGTGCTTTTCACAAAGAAGTTCTAAAAAATTTGCAAAAAAAACGAAAACTTCTAGGAATTTTGCTTGTAAGTGTACGCTTTTTTACGATTTTCTAAATTTTTTATTGAGATTTTTTTAAAAATTGAGAAACAATTCCAGAGGTGCTTCAAAATTTGCAAGACCACATGTTTTCTTCCTATTATTTTTTGGCAGCGTTCTACTTTTTACGGTCAACATGGTCATGTTCATAGTCTGCGTCTCTTGCATTCTTACAGTCTATATCTCCAGTTCTCTGCGCATCTTCCTCTCTTTATAAGTTATCAGCATACTCACATACACCCAAACCAACTAAAATTGCATCATATTATGTTTGCCTGACACTTTTGAACGAACAAGAGAAAAAGAGAAAAAGATGAAATCAACATTTTGTTTCAATTCTTGCAGAGCCGCCAGTTCCACCAAAGTTTGCTCCGCCGGCAGCTCCATCGGTGGCTCCGAATTTTCGAGCTTCTGACTCAGCGGCTCCACACCTTTTGAGTGTCCCGTCGAATCGTACGGAATACGATATTTATCGAGAAATTGTGTCCGAAGCGGAGTATATTGAAAGATCATCGCCGGTTAGTTTAGATCAAAAATTTTTAGTTTCTGCCATTTTTTGGGACTTTTTTTCTGGTTTTTGAAACTATTTTTTGGAGATTTTAGCTTAAATTTTGGTGCACACTTTCAAAAATTGCTTCAAATTGAATGCGATTTTTTTTCGATTTTAAGAATTTGTAAATGCCATTTTCCGGTAATTCAAAAAAATTGGTGCCAGGCTGTCTCATCACGTTTTGATCTACAAAAAATGCGGGAATTTTTCGTCCAAAACAATGTGACGTCAGCACGTTCTTAACCATACGAAATCAGTTGAAAACTCTGCGACTCTTCTCACGCATTTTTTGTAGATCTACGTAGATCAAGCCGAATTGAAACACTCTGACACTACGTGAAATCTAGATATTTTGAGAAATATTTGGTTAGTTTTGGAAATCACTATTTACCTACTGTCTTGCTAAGCCTAACTTTGTAGGTTCCATTTTTTGGAAACCGTTTTTTTTGATAATTCCTAACTATAAGTAACTCAAATATTTTCTACAAAACTGGGAGAATCTCCGCCAATTTTTGATTAAAAATTCTCAAGCTTCAAACATTTTCCAGGCCTCACCAGACTTCTCGTGTCCAACAACTCCTCAACCATCCAACTACTACACCCCGCTCCCATTACCTCAACAACCACCAACATTTGACCCATCAACACTAATGCCCCAGCAACAAATGATGTTCCATCCAGGTCAATATCATATGGTTATGAGCCCGATTGCTCCGCACCCGATTCCAGTTGATACGAATGGTGTGCCACTTGGAACTCGTGAGTAACTTGAGTTTCCCTCCAAAAAAAATTTAACATAAAATTTGAATTTCCCGCCAAAATGTTTTTCGCAGAAAATTTGAATTTCCCGCCAAAACATTTTTCTTGATAAATTTGAATTTCCCGCCAAAATGCTTTTCGCAGAAAATTTGAATTTCCAGCCAAAATCGTTTTCTTAGAAAATTTCAAAGTTCTGCCAATTTTTTTCCGAGACCACGTGGTCAGTCAGAGTGTCTCATTTCGGCTTGATCTACGTAGATCTACAAAAAATGCGGGAGAAGAGACGCAGACTTCTCAACTGATTTTGCGTCTCATTTTTTTGGGGAAAAAGTTCCTGCAATTTTTGTAGATCAAACCGTAATGGATCAGCCTGACACCATGTGTGAGACTGATTGAATTTCACAAAATCTGTATTTTTGAACACCAAAAGTGTTCTTATTATTGGTTTTCAAAACCATTTCCAATAAATTTCCCTTAATTTCCTTGTAAAAAACTGGCCAAAAAACTCATTCAAACTGATTCTAACTGCCTAAAATAGAAAAAAAAACGGCAAAAAAAAAATTTTGGGGGCATTTTTCATCGAATTTCCAGTTCTGAACTCTGTAAAATTGGAAACAAAAATTAAAGAAAAAATTTCCAGAATGTCCAATGGCTCCACCACCATACTCTTCCTTTGCTCCACAATCCTCATCATCTGGAATGCTTCAGCAACAACCACAGGATCTAGTGATTCCCCAGGACATTCCATTTGACGTGAAACGGGAGATTCAGGAGCATTTAGTGGTAAGAATTGGGGTTTCAAAATCCAAAATATGAGCTTATTTTGCAGCTCCAAAACGGCAAGAAACAAATGTCAATCGAAGAAATTGTCAAGCTCGTCGTCGTCGCCCTCAAAGATTCCCAAATCGAAGAAGGTCGTGAAGAGGAAGAGTCTCCCGAGGAAATTCTCCGACGAAAGAGAATTCAGAACAACCTAGCGGCTGCCCGGTACCGCAAGCGACAACGCGAGGCTCGCGAGAGCGCCGAGAGTGAGCTCGGTGACCTGACCCGACGGAACGATGAGCTCCGCGATCAGGTGTCCCGAATGGAGCGGGAAATTGATCGGCTGAAGCAAGCGGTGCTCGGAAGACAGTGATGAGTTGTGTTGTGATAACATGCCTACAATATGCCTACCTTATCCCCGTGACAATCTACATGAGTTTTTTTTTTGGTATTCTAATTTTATGTACAAATTTGGTATTATATTCACTTATGATTTTTGTAATTTGATGCATTTATATGAAATTTTATATTTTTTAATATATATTTTAATACAACCTAATAACCCTAATAACTATGACCAAGAATTGTTCAATTGTCGAAAATATGTGTCCGTCTCCTTCCGCAACTCGGAATCTTTGTCACACTCCACTGGAACCACCTTGACTATTGTAGTTTTCCGTGCCACTGCTACAATCTTGTTGGAAAATGGACAAAGTTCATAGTTCCTCCAAGCATCGACGGAATGGATCAGTGTCGGGCCAATGAATGAGGGGCCTCTGGAAATTGAAAATGTATTAGTAATAGATGCGTATTCAATTTTGTCCCCGCGGGGACTGGGCCGAGCCCGGCAGCAGTGCAACGCCAGGACGACCCTTGGGAAGTCGGAGCAAGCCCCGAGTCTTCCCTAGGTTCCAAAAATCATATAACCTTTATTACACTCATTCGAGTGTATACCGTAGGTTAATACGATAAGAACAGATACTACACTTTGATCTTAGCTAATAAGCCGAAGAAGCGATACTGGACGGAGAAGGTGGCAGGGGTAGTGGGGAGCTGTGTACCGACAAGTCAGGGGTGCGCGGGGCTCCAAAAATATAAATATAAACTCACACATTCAAGGACGCTTCAAACACAAAATTGAGCAAATCCACGTGATTTGGGAAAACGTCGAAATAAATTAGTAGAATACTTGAGCAGGAGATGAAAATCATCCCAATCCCGGCGAAAATGACTTTTTTGATCATCGCAAAGCACTTGACATTCTCCTTGGCTTGATATCGAGCCGCCAGGGTGTAATTATTGGGATTTGCAAAGTTTTCAATGGTTTTTGTGACTTTCTGGTTGTAGTTCTCGGTTACCGCAAAGATCTAAAATTATTTAAAAATTTTGTGATAATTGTTATAAGCGAGCGAGTATGAGAGGCCTTACCACGGAAGATACCACATTTGGTATGAGAGCAATCAAAACGATATATACTAAATTTTGCAGAATTTGGAAAAAATGTAAAATCGCACTTATAAAATTGAATGTCTGATGTCCAATAATCAAAATTACAACCAAATGAATTCTGGGCTTCTTCTCGTAATCTGTTAAATAATAGCACGCGAAAGTTCGCTCCACGGCTAATAAAAGTCCAGTGGTGCCCATTGACAGAATATAATGAAATTTGAGAAAGGAGCCAAGGAAGAATAAATTAAAGAAATTTGGGACTTTTATCATTTCCGATTCAATATCTGTCCATCCTTGCTGGATGGTTATATTAGACTCTGAAAAGTTTGTAGTTTGTAGTTTGTAGCTTGTAGTTTGTAGCTTGTAGTTTTTAGTTTTTAGTTTGCAATTTCTAGTTCCCAATTCGGGATGTGCATGTGAATTAACTGTTTTTTAAATACTTCACTGGGAGTTTGAAACACAAGTTTGCTGTATTTGTAGTTTGAAGTTTTTAGTTTGTAGTCTGTGCGTTGTAGTTTGTAGTTTGTAGTTTGTAGGTTGTAGTTTGTAGTTTGTTGTATTTTTCAAAAACTTTTTTTTTTTGATTTCTGAAGAAAAAATTTTTAATTTTATACTGTGTCGCACATCTTCAATATTGAATTTTTCATCAATTTTTTCAGAAAAAATTGGCGGGAATTTCAAAATTTCAAAAAAAAAAATTAAATCTCCCATATGTTCAAATAGTATTGGCTGATGTTTCAAATTTTAATTTTTTTAAATAAATTTTTCAAAACTTCCATCGAAAAATTTGAGCTATTTAACGTTTCGCAAAAAAAATTACAGGACATCCCAATTTTTGGTTTTTTTTTCAAAAAAACTCTCGTCTAAAAATTCGATATTTGATGTTTTGTAGTACACTTCTTTACAACTTTTCATATGACAAAAATCGGTTTATTTTTTTGAATAAAAAAATTAATTGAAGTCTATTTTATCACCTGCCCTTATTTGATTTTCCAATGAAAAACATGGTTTTCAATTTTTTTTTTCGACCGATTAGCGGAAAAATATTGTTTCAAGGTTTTAAGCTGGTCTGAAAACATTTTAAAAAATTTAAAAAAGTTTAAAAATTACCACCAAGAATCCAGTACCCCGATTCATAGGGTAAAATCATCAGACTCCCGATAAAAGTTTCAAACCATTGCACGGAGCAGCTAAATATCAAGCAAGTAAGGTTCCAGTGAAAAACTCGAATTTTCAAACAGATATATGCACATTTTAAGACAAAATACATAATGAGCAAGTGGAAAATTCCATAAACTATCAGATAAATATTATCAGGGAACCCTCTTAATCGGTGGTCATGAAGGACTGTAGTAGGGGTGAGCACACGGAAATATGAGCTATTTCCGATAAGGAATATCATTTTTTAAGAGTAGAAATGCTAGTAGAAAAAAAGAAAAATACTGGGAACTTCTGATATGATATCAGCAGATTATTATCACCTGCCCGAGTCACCTAGGCTAAAAATTTCAATAATTGCAGACTGGAGTTTGGAGCAGCGTCACAAAATTGATTTCTGTTGCTTTTTAGAGAAAAAAACCAAAGTTCTGAATCTTCTAAAGTATATAGTCAACTATAAGAGGAGAAAGGCACAGAGGTTTTGATTATTTAAAAAAAAGCACATTTTTGCAGCTGAATTTCAGGCAACTTTGCTATCCCCGACTGACAAAAAGCGCGTAATTGCGTACGCCAATGCACCATATCTTACGTGCAATGTTACTCTGCGACAGTACGCGCACCCCTGATTTGTCGGTACACCGCTCCGCACTACTCCTGCCACCTCCTCTATTCAGTATCGCTTCTTCGGCTTATTAGCTAAGATCAAAGTGTAGTATCTGTTCTTATCGTATTAACCTACGGTATACACTCGAATGAGTGTAATAAAGGTTATATGATTTTTGGAACCTAGGGAAGACTCGGGGCTTGCTCCGACTTCCCAAGGGTCGTCCTGGCGTTGCACTGCTGCCGGGCTCGGCCCAGTCCCCGCGGGGACAAAATTAAGGATAGTTGCATAATAAAACTAATGGACAAACGTTTTTTAAAAATTATTGTTGAGTGTTCGCGCTTTGTTTTTTTTTATTTGTAATAATTATTATAATAACAAGTTAAAAAAAAAGAGTTAACTAATGACCGGACATCCGATTTTTCATCCACCGGAGCCAATTGAATTCAAAAAGAAAAATGGCATTTCTCGGTTTTTAGGCCTAAAGTTGATACAATATAAATCTACTTTTTAAGAGAAAATATCGAATATTTAATGAATTTTAATTTTTTTCTTCAAAAAATGTTATGAAATACTGGTTGTTTTCCTTATCATAATTTCATTTTCGAAACTCTTTGTCAACCAAACAACCTATAAAAGATGCTCATGTAACTATCATTTTTCATTCCTCTTGTCAAACTATATCAGCCGTCATGTCTTCCCCTCAAGATTGTTATTTCACAATCTCTTTTGCAACCGACCAGAACAACAACTCGACAATGTGAACATGCGGCTCGCCATGCCGTTGTATGGAACGACGAGCACAATCAGAAGATCGGAACATTTCTGCTCGCCCAGCTCAAGAAGCTGATACTCAACAATGGGATCAATTCATTAAGGATATGAGAAATTTGAATAGTAAACATTAATATTTTGCCATTTTGTTGTACATTTTAATTTGTGAATAAATGTTGGAATTTTTTGTTATTTTTTAACCAAAAAGCACTTTTTTCTCTCAAAAGTGTCAATTAGGGAAGCCGATAATTTTCAAAAATTTATGGTCCATCAATAAATAAAGTTTGTAATAAAAAAATTTGTCTAAAAAGTTTATCTACTAAACCCCTGATTTGTCGGTACACCGCTCCGCACTACTCCTGCCACCTCCTCTATTCAGTATCGCTTCTTCGGCTTATCTCGGCATTTCGTGTCTTCTTTCTCCCACCCTTTTGCCACCTTTCTACCACCAAAATGTAGAAAGGCGAAAAATGGATAGGGAAAGGCGGCAAAAAGGTGGCAGATTGGTGACAATAGGTGACAACGATGCTATTATTTTTGTTTGTTTTCACTCTGAAAATAATTTAAAAAAAACTGCAATTAGGTTATACAATTTAAATTTATTTTATGAAACATCATATACATCATTAAAACAGTTTAAATAATTAAAAATTCGTATTTTTCCATAGTTTGCGGCCACATAGCACAAATTTTCCTGTTTTTCGTGGCATTCTCCCGTCGATTTTCGAAATCTGCAAAAACATGAATAAGAATATAATTATTTATTAAGTAGAATTTGTAAACCCTTACCTTTCAAGATCCGGTGAGCAACCAGCTCAGGTGGAGCCGTCGGCTATCTCGTTTTACCTATAAAATGGAAATAAAAATAGAAAATAATTGTTAGTGCAAAATGGTTACTTGTAACGAAAAGAAAAGATTAATAACGATTTACCCAACAAAACTCTCAGACTACCAACTTTTTTCCTAAAAAAATCGATCAGAAAACGTTAAAAAATAGATTTAAAAACGTTAAAAGAAAAAAATTGTTCAAAAAAATTAATTCGAAGAGTTATCCGTGCCATGGTAACATCCGAGAACGTGTCAGCAGTATCTTTGCGCATAATGAACGGTGACAAAGTGCTACAAAAGGCAACAAATGGTGGCAAATGGTGCCAGTTTTGGTGTCACCACAACGCTGCCGCTGCTGTTTTAGACCACAATAGGTGGGAGAAAGGTGGCAAACGCGACTGAATTTCAAGTATTCGTTGAATAATTGTGATATTTTTACAAAAGGTGGGGAGAAGGTGGCAAAAAGGTGGACGGAAGGTGAGAAGACCTCAAAAGGTGGGAGAAAGGAGGCACTAATTGCCGAGTATTAGCTAAGATCAAAGTGTATTATCAAAATATTAAAACTGTCACCTCAAATTTGAATCCAGCCAAACCCGCGAAAAATTCCCTCTCAATTTCGGATGCCGAAAATTGGCTCGAATCGAGGGATGAGAAATTCGGGAGATGCTGGAATCAAAAAGGGCAAAAATGACCGCAAAAATGAAAAGGGTGGGTAATATCTGGCGGCCGACATCCTACGGGTTCCGTGCCTCGTTATGAATGAAGTAAATTAGCCACGCCCCGGGTTCCGTGCCTCGTTATGACGCCTACTTTCATTCAGATTTCCGCCGGACACCGCAAAAATGAAAAGGGTGGGTAATATCTGGCGGCCGACAACCCACGGGTTCCGTGCCTCGTTATGAATGAAGTAAATTAGCCACGCCCTTTCAGTTGGTGTGTTTTTGAAGGGCGTGGCTAATTTATTTAATTCATAACGAGGCACGGAACCCGTGGGTTGTCGGCCGCCAGATATTACCCACCCTTTTCATTTTTGCGGTGTCCGGCGGAAATCTGAATGAAAGTAGGCGGAGTCCTTTTTGATTCCAGCATCTCCCGAATTTTTCATCTCTCGATTCGAGCCAAATTTCGGCATCCGAAATTGAGAGGGAATTTTTCGCGGGTTTGGCTGGATTCAAATTTGAGGTGACAATTTTAATATTTTGATAATACACTTTGATCTTAGCTAATACTCGGCAATTAGTGCCTCCTTTCTCCCACCTTTTGAGGTCTTCTCACCTTCCGTCCACCTTTTTGCCACCTTCTCCCCACCTTTTGTAAAAATATCACAATTATTCAACGAATACTTGAAATTTCCGAAATTTAGCAAGATTGAAATCACAGTTGAAAAGAACAAGAACTGGCAAAAGAAAATTCGAAGCAGTTTGGGTTCAGCGTAACTTTCGCAGACTGACAACTTGTTTTTAAATATATACAGATTGTCATTAGCTACATGATATTATTAATTTGTGGCCGCACGATGCACACATCACCAACAAATTTTTGAAATTTTTGCTCATCGCAGACATAAGTCACATATTTTTCGTCCAAGATTGCGAAAAGTGTTTTCAATTAATGGGGAGCGAAATAGAAATTCCAAAAAAAAAAAGGTTTCTAAGCCCAATCAAATAAAAAATCCAGTACACCCACCCCCTGATCATAATGTAATCTAGATGTGAATGTACAAATTTAAAATTTTTTAAATCTGATTTTAAAAATATACAGAGTCTAAAAATATTCAAAGCCACTATCTTATATTTTCTATCAAATAATGTTATGAAATATTAAGTTGTTTTGTTATCTTACCTTTAATTTCGAAACTTTTCGCCAACAACGTAACCTATAAAACATGCTCCTCTGACTATCATGTTGCATTCTTGTAGTCAATTTTATCAACTATTCAAACCGTCATGTCTTCCCAAATAAATTTCACAATCTCTTCAGCTATCGATCGGAACAACAACTCGACAATCTGCTTTGGAACATGCCGTTCATCATGCCGTTGTATTGGCGCGAGCATTCGGTCGGAAGGTGTGGCCGATAAATTGCCGAACTCGCCGTTTGCCGAAAATCCGGAAAGACGGAATTCCCCGAATTCGCTCCTTGCTTAAGAAACGGCTTCGCCGTCCCCCACTGCTCGGAATCTTTCTTTTCAGATTGCTCAGGAAGCCGACAACTACCAATGGGGACAAATTATTAAGGATTTTGGAAACTTCATTATGTCCTTTTGCTGTACATTTTGATATGTGGATAAATGCTTGAAAACATACTTTCTTTTGTATTTTTTTAATTAGTAGATAAACTTTTTAGACAAATTTTTTTATTACAAAAATTATTTATTGATGGACCATAAATTTTTGAAAATTATCGGCTTTCCTAATTGACGCTTTTGAGAGAAAAAAGTGCTTTTTGGTTAAAAAATAACAAAAAATTCCAACATTTATTCACAAATTAAAATGTACAACAAAATGGCAAAATATTAATGTTTACTATTCAAATTTCTCATATCCTTAATGAATTGATCCCATTGTTGAGTATCAGCTTCTTGAGCTGGGCGAGCAGAAATGTTCCGATCTTCTGATTGTGCTCGTCGTTCCATACAACGGCATGGCGAGCCGCATGTTCACATTGTCGAGTTGTTGTTCTGGTCGGTTGCAAAAGAGATTGTGAAATAACAATCTTGAGGGGAAGACATGACGGCTGATATAGTTTGACAAGAGGAATGAAAAATGATAGTTACATGAGCATCTTTTATAGGTTGTTTGGTTGACAAAGAGTTTCGAAAATGAAATTATGATAAGGAAAACAACCAGTATTTCATAACATTTTTTGAAGAAAAAATTTAAAATTCATTAAATATTCGATATTTTCTCTTAAAAAGTAGATTTATATTGTATCAACTTTAGGCCTAAAAACCGAGAAATGCCATTTTTCTTTTTGAATTCAATTGGCTCCGGTGGATGAAAAATCGGATGTCCGGTCATTAGTTAACTCTTTTTTTTTAACTTGTTATTATAATAATTATTACAAATAAAAAAAAACAAAGCGCGAACACTCAACAATAATTTTTAAAAAACGTTTGTCCATTAGTTTTATTATGCAACTATCCTTAATTTTGTCCCCTCGGAGACTGGGCCGAGCCCGGCAGCAGTGCAACGCCAGGACGACCCTTGGGAAGTCGGAGCAAGCCCCGAGTCTTCCCTAGGTTCCAAAAATCATATAACCTTTATTACACTCAGGCGAGTGTATACCGTAGAGGTTAATACGATAATACTACACTTTGATTTTAGCTAATAAGCCGAAGAAGCGTACTGATAGGACTGGGTGGCAGGGGCGATAGGGAGCTGTGCTCAGACAAAAAACAGACTCGCATGGAGCACCAGTGTATGCAAGTTTTTTTTTTTTTAGTTTTTATTTTCGCAACCTGCTATTTCATAAAAATTCAGTTTTTTAATTTGCTTTAAATTTTTTTTTCTTAATTATTGATCCTTTCAAATTGAGTAGCACACATTACTTGTCAAGTCGAACTCAATCTTATCAGTCAGACTGAACAAAGACAGTGTTTCCGGTCAATTTACTATTGTTTTCATAAAACAACATAGTTAAAAAATGGTTTGCTCCTGAAACATGTATAAAACCCCTCGAGCACGGAATAATACAGCATAATATCAATAAAGCATATTATTTCAACCTCTACTGAGCAACTTGACGCTCACAACTATTTTTGTTCTCAATTGATGAGTTATTAATAAGTTATTATATGGTAAGCGCCTTCCGTGAAATTGGCAAAAATATTGAAGTTTTAATTTCAGAAATGGCAGAATTCCCGGTTTGATGATCCGTGATGGACGATGGACGATAGTTAATATTCCATATCAGTATTATTGAAATACACGGGTGTTATGTTCAATTTTTATTAATTTTCATGTGCAGTAATAAATATATTAATTGAATTATATGTATGTCTTAAATCAATTTTTACAGTTTAGAACAGACATGTCAAAACATACACATACAAGTAAATTCTGAAGGGCAATATTTTCAGTTCAATCTTCTATCTGTTGCTGTCCTGCTTGACTGAATTGAACAATGGAGCCGGTAATAAATGTGAGAAGGAAAAGGTAGGATATCATTTTGAGTTTACTTGTTTTGTGCCTGCCTAAATAGTGAATCTAAACCGGAAACAAAATTAAATAATGTACTATAAACAGTCTGGGAATGCTCAAAATGGGTCAAATGTGGAAAAATATAACGTCAATAACATGCCACTTCCTCACTATAAAAATCGACTAGCCAAGCCTAAACATTCAACTTTTACAATGAAAAGTTATCTAATTTTCCTGGCGCTTGTCGGCGTTCCCTTTGCCGTTACCCAATTCTCCCGATCGAATCAAAAAAAAATTGTGAAGTCTCATAAAAAACCTCGCGTCCTGAAAAATACAACATAATATTAATGAAGCATATTATAATTCGACTCCGCTGAGACTATTCTAGTGCTGAAATGAAACGTATTGAATATTTATGATTATGGTAAGAAGTTCTTTTAGTGAATTTGGCAAAAATATTAAAGTTTGAATTTCAGAAATAGCAGTCTCCCTCCAGTTAGATGGTCCTTGGCGATAATTTTAATTCCATATCAGTATTATTGAAATACCCGGGTGTTATGTTCAATTTTTATTATTTTTTCATGTGCAGTAATAAATGTTTATTAATTGAATTTACATTTGCTGAATTAATTTTTTACACCTTAGAACAGACGTTTCAAAAAATACACATACAAGTAAATTCTGAAGGACACTCTTTTCAGTTCAATCTGCTGAATGCCGCACTCTGCGATTTGCAGAGTAAATGCACCATGTCTTACGCGTACTTGTATGCTCCACGCGCACCCATTTCATGTCGGTACACCGCTCTCCGCTACCCCAACCCTCTCCTCCATTCAGTATCGCTTCTTCGGCTTATTAGCTAAGATCAAAGTGTAGTATCTGTTCTCACTACTGCCGGGCTCGGCCCAGTCCCCAAGGGGACAAAATAAACAACAGTATGTCTTCTATGAGGATTCTGCTCTAAGTGTTCCGTATAGGACAACGGATGAATATTTGTTAACAATTCAAAAAGTGGATTAGAAATGTCAAAGAACCCGTATCATTAAAATTCATATTTTTAGACTAAGAATTGATTGAATCATTTTGAGCAATTTAAAAATACAGAAGATGACACTTGATTTTATCTATTCAAAAATTGTTTTTGAGTGCAAATATTTTAAATTTTGAAGATCACAAGCCCACACACATTATTTGCCAATACGAACTCGGTGTTATCAGTCAAAGACTGCATTTCCGGCCGATTGACCATTGTTTTTCAAAGCCCACTTAAAATTAGATAAGAATGTTTTGATATTCCTTTGAAACATGTATATAATGAGTAGACTAGCTCCAATATCACAATCACAATGAAACATCTTCTCATCTTCCTAACCCTCTTTGCTACCGTCTTGGCAATATTCAGCTCGACGAAGCAGAAGCCAATTGTCGATGCTCACAACAATCTGAATTCTCAAATTGCAAACGGGAAATATTTGATAAATGGTGTAGAACAACAACTGCCGACTCAAATTGTGAAAATGGTAAGGGATTTTTAGTAGTGCCGCTGGAAATTTTAGTGTGGTTTTTCAGAAGTGGCAGTCATCTCGATTACTGAAGACCTCAAGCTGAAACGTTTCACTATTGGTTTAATAATGTTTTACAGTATTAAAATAACTACGGGTTACCTTTCAATAAATAATTTGCTCTATTTTCTGATTTAATCTCATTTTCCAAAACTAAAAGAATCCTACAGTATCCCTACAATCCTAATACAGTACCCCTACAGTACTAACAAAGTATCACTACAGTACTGATACAGTGTCCCTACAGTGCTATAACAATATCCCTACAGTACTACTACATCATTGCTATATCATCGCTACAGTACTAATATAGTATCCCTACAATACAAACTACAACAATACTGCTACAGTACTTATACAGTGTCCCTACAATCTAAATACCGTATTCCTACAGTACTAATACAGTATCCCTACAATCCGAATACAGTATCTGTAGGTATCAGTGTTGTATGGGGTACTGTATTAGTGCTGTTTTTCCAAAACTTCAGTACACCTACTGTATTAGTACGGTACCACTACAGTACTAATACAGTACCCCTACAGTACTAATACAGTATCCCTACAATCCGAATACAGTATCCTGTAGCAATATTGTATCAGTGCTGTATGGGGTACTGTATTAGTGCTGTTTTTCCAAAACTTCAGTACACCTACAGTACTAGTACGGTACCGCTGCAGTACTAATACAGTACCCCTACAGTGCTACTACAGTATCCCTACAATCCTAATACAGTATCCTGTAGCAATATTGTATCAGTGCTGTATGGGGTACTGTATTAGTGCTGTTTTTCCAAAACTTCAGTACACCTACAGTACTAGTACGGTACCACTGCAGTACTAATACAGTACCCCTACAGTACTACTACAGTATCATGTAGCAATATTGTAACAGTACTGTAGGGGCACTGTATTAGTACTGTTTTTCCAAAACTTCAGTACACCTACTGTATTAGTACGGTACCACTACAGTACTAATACAGTACCCCTACAGTACTAATACAGTATCCCTACAATCCGAATACAGTATCCTGTAGCAATATTGTATCAGTGCTGTATGGGGTACTGTATTAGTGCTGTTTTTCCAAAACTTCAGTACACCTACAGTACTAGTACGGTACCGCTGCAGTACTAATACAGTACCCCTACAGTGCTACTACAGTATCCCTACAATCCTAATACAGTATCCTGTAGCAATATTGTATCAGTGCTGTATGGGGTACTGTATTAGTGCTGTTTTTCCAAAACTTCAGTACACCTACAGTACTAGTACGGTACCACTGCAGTACTAATACAGTACCCCTACAGTACTACTACAGTATCATGTAGCAATATTGTAACAGTACTGTAGGGGCACTGTATTAGTACTGTTTTTCCAAAACTTCAGTACACCTACTGTATTAGTACGGTACCACTACAGTACTAATACAGTACCCCTACAGTACTAATACAGTATCCCTACAATCCGAATACAGTATCCTGTAGCAATATTGTATCAGTGCTGTATGGGGTACTGTATTAGTGCTGTTTTTCCAAAACTTCAGTACACCTACAGTACTAGTACGGTACCGCTGCAGTACTAATACAGTACCCCTACAGTGCTACTACAGTATCCCTACAATCCTAATACAGTATCCTGTAGCAATATTGTATCAGTGCTGTATGGGGTACTGTATTAGTGCTGTTTTTCCAAAACTTCAGTACACCTACAGTACTAGTACGGTACCGCTGCAGTACTAATACAGTACCCCTACAGTGCTACTACAGTATCCCTACAATCCGAATACAGTATCCTGTAGCAATATTGTATCAGTGCTGTATGGGGTACTGTATTAGTGCTGTTTTTCCAAAACTTCAGTACATCTACAGTACTAGTACGGTACCACTGCAGTACTAATACAGTACCCCTACAGTACTACTACAGTATCATGTAGCAATATTGTAACAGTACTGTAGGGGCACTGTATTAGTACTGTTTTTCCAAAACTACAGTACCCCTACAGCACCCCTACAGTACTACTACAATATCATCGCTACAGTACTAATACAGTATCCTTACAATCTTAATACAGCATTGCTACACTTTTAAAGAAACATGCAAGTGATGTTGATGTTCCTTTTGTCACACATGTGCATCCTCCTCCCTCTCCCTCCTCCCAATATCTCTCAAAAATCCCATTGTGCACTGCCGACTCCTCCGGTTGCATAGAGACCATGTCGTTAGGGACTCCCTTCACATGCTGCATCCCTCCTTCCCTTTTTATACTTTTTTGTATACAATTTTTATTTCACTCCATGTCCAAACCTAAAACATTCCGTAGTCGATCTTCGGATCACGTACCCGTGGTGCCGACAATGGTGGGCAATGGGAATGCGGCTGGTGTAAAGAAGATTCATGTCTATCGGAATGCGGATGTGTTTTTTCAAGGGATCCAGGTAAGGATTACTCTCTGGTGACAGTTTTCTATAGAAGGAAAAACACTAAACGCATATTTCCAGATGGTCGTGAACACCCACCGAGTTCCCTCCGTCGATGTGCTGCTCGACGTGATAACCGAGAGAATCGGGCTCATTAATGGCGCTAAGAAGCTTTACACTACGAGCGGGACCCTTGTCAAGGACATCAATAAGATTAAGGATGGGCAGGTAGGTCATTTTCAATTTAACCGATTTCGAATTCCGATCTTCAGAATTATGTAGCATCTAGCTCCCATTTTACCCCTGCTGCTTATGGTGGACAGCATCAGCCAATTCAAAAGGAGGTTAAGCTGAAAAAGAAGAAGAAGAAGCGCTCACAAACGGTTCAGCCTCGGAAAACTGAACACATTGAGCTAGGCGACGAGATCTCGATTCCGCTGAATGAGCCAGTTGTTCTAGAAAAGAAGAAGAAAAAAAAGAAGAAGCTGGTGCAGAAAAATCTAGATCTTCACGGATCCATAGAAACCCTGGCGGAAACTGCGGAGATCGAACTGCCTAGTGAGATCGAGGACTCCGAGGAGGAAGATGAGCATGAACATCGGAGAAGTGAGCTTTACAGCTTCAGGGATTTAATGATAGACTGATTACAGGTGCAACCCCGGATCATCATCGGCCTGCCACCAAGCATAGCGTGGCTCCGTCGAGGGCTTCAAGTCGACGTGGCAGTAGAAGAGATGAGGAGAAGAGGGAGGAGGAGGATGAGGAGAGGAAGAAAAAGGATGAGAAGAAGAGGAAATCGGTGAGAATATAGAATAATCTATTCACAGTTTGTTCACAAATACTGCGAAATATCGATTATTAATTTTTGAAATATAGATTTTTTATAGGGCAAATATTGATTTTTCATAGGGCTTCCATGTGAGAGCGGCGCGGCGCGGTGTCGGCGCCTACGCCGGCCGGCGTTCCTCAGCTTGGTATGTGCGCAACTTGACGCGAAAGGTAGTTATTTGTCAGCGGCCGACACTTTCGGGGTTCCGCGCCGCACTGTACGTGCGGCCGGCAACACGAGTGGCGACGTGAGGCGCCTCAAAGGTCGGCCCACGCGTCTCACCGGCGTTCACATGAAAGCCCAAGTTTTCCCACATGCCGGCAATTATCGATTTTTTGTTCTCCTTAATTATTGATTTTCCAATATTTCAGCGAGTTTGTATCATATCCTAATCCCCCGAACAGTATCGTCGATCATAGGTAATGCTAGTGTGCTCTACTGAACCTTTTTCTCTATTTTAAAAGCAAACGCGCTCTACTGAACTTTTTAAAAATTATGATTTCCTTGTAGCGCATAAGAAAGTTCAGTAGAGCGCACTTGATCCTTTCAACTTTTTTAATTAAAATTATTGATTTTTCAGGTGAGCAGCAGCCGCCGCAAGTCTCAAGCCCAACACCATGGCCAACCGAATTGGGGCGATCTGTCGAGCTTCACTAAGAATATTGAATCTCTGTTGAAAAATTGATGTATTTTTTGAAATGTATATAATTTGGGGGTTTTAGATTTGGGGAGACTTTTTAGACGTTCTTAAATATGAAAAAGTTCGGCGGAAGTTCCGCAAAAACTTGAACGCTCGGCAAAAATTTGCCCAAAGTTTTCAAACATTTCCAACCCTAAAACAATTTAGAAAGTCTCCCAGATTTCTTTTCCAACCAATTTTTTCAATTTTTATTTTTTGGGTTTCACCATTGGCTAGTTTTAATAAAATAAATAGCATTCTCATCAATTATCTCCTTGAATTTTTCTCAAAACTCCCTCTCGAAAATTTTGGCGTGCTCCTTGACAGATGAGCTGCTCACCAGGGGGGGGTGGGGGCTCTCGGAGCTGCTTCTCCACCTGCCAATTTGAAAGAACTAGTAAGAGGAGGTGCTTATGGAAACCCAATGATTAATGGTTGTGTATACGAATGGAAACTTGGAAGATGAAAAATGCATAAAACTAAACTACACAAGGCGGATATCTAATTGTCACCTTACTTTTCAGCGATCTTCTGATTTGTGGTTTTGGTATTAAAGTTTGTAGGCGTTCCATGCCTACTCGCCTGCCTCCTACGTAATGGCAAGTAGTACTGTAGGAGTACTGTAAGGTTACGGTAGTTTTAGAAAAAATGAGTTTTTTGTTTTTTGAAGGTTTACTGAGATTTTGTGAGTGGACGGTTATGGCCGAAGTACTGTAGGGTTTCTGTAGGGGTACTGTAGGTAGTCTTGGATTTTTGGCGGGAAATACAAATTTTCTGGAATTTAAAAATGAAAAAAAACACATTTTTTTCAGAAAATGTTTCGGCGAAAAATCTCAAAATTTCTGTGAAAAAAGTAAATTTGAACTTTCTCAAAAACTGCCAATTGCTTACACTATCCAACCCGCCATAATATCACTTAAGCCAATTGGGGACCAACAAAGTATTCACATTTTTATGACGTATTTTGTCAGTTACTATCATCTTTCCCTAAAGACCCAAGACCTTTTGATTATCTGATGACAAGTAATTATAATATTCAATAAAAACTATGACTAATAGTAAGCCCTCAACTCATGTGAGCATTTTCGCTTGAAGTCAACAACTTTTGATGAACAAATTTAAACTTTTCACATGTCAGATTATTTTTGGTGAGTAATATATCTTTTTAAGTGCTTCCATGTCCCAGACAAATATCTTTAAACTTTAGAAATTACACAATAGACAATAAAGCCTACGGACCCTCCTGGATGTTCTAGGCTGAAACCAAGGCCTGCTCAATAAGTTTTCAAATCACCCAGATGACACAGAAAAATCTATTTAGAGATGATAATACTATCTTGGTAGTGTAAGCAGTTTCTTGAGATCAAGATCGACCTACAAATTTTAATACTAAAACCTCAAATCAGAAGATTACTGAAAAGTAAGGTGCCAATTAGATATTTCTCATGTGTAGTTTTATGCATTTTTCTCCATCTTCCAATTTTCCCCGTACTCTGAACGGTTTTGACTAGAAATAAAATACCTTCAAAACCGTATTTTTAAAACCCAACAGCTGGTAATTTAAGCTATGTAACTTCCCAAAAATTGATATACTACTACAACACTCCGTCCTGGGACCAAATTCTCATATCACCAAGGCAACTGACAGAAGTTACAAATTAAGTGTGTTTTCTTCTTCATTTTTCCTCCAGATGTAGTCTTGTTTGTGACAACCACCAGCAATTTCATGTCTCCTCTTCTTTCTCACTTTTTTTTCGTGCTCTCCTCCTCTACCACCACTATAATATTAGCTCCTAATCGGTTGAAGCTCCCTTTTTATGCTCCAGATGTCAAAGTGTGTGTGTGTGTGTGTGCTCGGCAAGAGCAAGGCGACCTCAAAAATAAAACTTTAATTAGGTACGACGGTTGTTGATGGTGGTCAATCAACACAGGGAATTTGCTTTGTAGGTGTCATTTTTCTGCGTTTTTTTTTGCCGCATTTTTTTCTGCTGTCATTTACACTTAATTGAAAGAGAGGGCAACGCAATTTTAAAGCGCGGAGGAAAAAAGAGCACGACACGACGGGCTCTTTCCGGTTTCGAATTGCAAGAATCAGGAAGCAAATGTTTCTGATTTTGGTCGGGTTGAGAGTGAGTGTGTTTGCGTGGGAAAAAAATGTTTATCGGAGGTTTTTCTCCTTTGTTTTATTTTTGGCTTCAAGCCGTTAAAATTTTATTTTTATGAATTTTTAGTAATTTCCTAAAGAAAGAAAACTGCAGTTTTTGGCGATTTTCTGAAAATGGACGGCGCCTGGACGATGCGCGGGCAGGCTGCCTTAGCCTAAACCTGAGCCTAAGCCTAAGCCAATGCCTACACTTAAGCCTAAACCAAAACTTACGCCTAAGCCTGAATCTAAGTCTGAGCCTAATCTTAAGCCTAAGACTAAGGCCTAGGTCTAAGCATAAGCCATGGCCTACGCATAAGCCTAAACCTATGGCTTAGCCTAAGCCTAACCCTAAGCCTCGACCTAAGCCTAAGCCTAAGCCTAAATCTAAGCCTGCGCCAAGCCAGCGCCTAAGCCTAAGCCTAAACCTATGCCTAATTTCAAGCTTAAACCTTGTCGCCCAGTCTAAAATGCATTTGTGTCAAGCATTGAGAGATATTTGATAAGCGGAAGTCACCGGAAATCCCGCCACCAAAACTTTCCATTTCCATGAGAGCTCTGCTATTTTTTTTTTGCTGCTACTTTTTGCCTCAATTCATTCATTTTTGTGCTCCCCAACTTCAAAAGTACACTAATTAGTTGCTGCACTGACAATTTTGATTTATATCCCTCTGATTTATACACACTTTTCAACGTACCCCCATATTATATACTTTTTCCATTTTTCCCCTCTTCTGAAATCCCAGAACTTATTGTAGTTTTTGTTGTGTGTGTGTATTTTTTCAATAAAAATGTAGTATGTCTAGAGTAAATATGTACACACGCCAAATTCATCGTTATAATTTCAATGCCTTTCAGCTTCTTCTTCTCCTTCTCCCGGAAAACTCGGTCTCTTCTCTCCATTTTCTATACACGCTTTAAATTGCTGAGGGAATGGGGGGAACCTAATATGATTATTATTATTTACTACATACTGCTATTATTAATTTTATTATTGTTGGGGAATATGTATCCTAAGCATGGATTTCATTGGTATTTTGGTTAACGGCATGATTTCGGAATTAGGCTTATGATTAGCTTAGGTTAAGGCTTCGGCTTAGGCTTAGGCTTAGACTTAGGCTTAGGCTTAGGCTTAAGCTTGGGCTTAGGCTCAGGTTCAGGCTTAGGTGTAGGCTTAGGTTCAAACTCAGGCTCGCATTCAGGTTTAGGCTTAGGCTCAAGCTCAGGCTCACACCTATTGAGAGGCTTAAGACTTGGTCTAGGTTTTGAGATAGTCTTAGTCTTAGGGTATCGGTTAAACTCGGAGTAAGCTCTTTTCTAACTAAAACTTTTGCAGCCTGAACAGCCCATGCAAAAATTCGCATACAGATTAGTCACCGGGCTCGAAAAGCAGGCTTCTTTCAAAAAAAGTTTTTGATCAAAGACTAAATGTTAAATGTCTTCATATTCCAAGCATTTGCAGAGCATTTCTGAAGCTTTAAAATTTTTTAAAATTTTCCTGAGAATTAAAGACCTCAGGCTTGACTTTTTTACCATGATAAGCTGGCACAGCTGATGATAGGAATCACCTGTGAAACGTGTCGAATTTCATTTGTCCTTAACCCTCGAAGATCTCGAATATCTTTTTTACAAATATTTTTTGTGTGTGTGTGTGTTTTCATATATCCGATTCTGAAAATTATGAGTCGTTTTGCATGGTCCGACGTCTACCGGGTCTGTATTCAACCTAGCATTTACATGACAAGAGTGCTGTGCGGAACCCGGTAGATGTCGGCCCATGCATTTGTGGACATTGAAATGCTCACTAGGCTCTCCTAGAGGTACCCACGTGGTCCCATTACGGTTTGATCTACAAAAAATGCGGGAATTGTTCGCCCAAAAAAAAAAGTGATTTAATCTTGAGAAATCAGTTGAGAACTCTGCGTCTCTTCTCCCGCATTTTTTGTAGATCTGCGTAGATCAAACCGAAATGAGAGACACTCTGACACCACGTGGGTACCCCCATCTTACGCAACATGTTTTATACATAGCATGTATACGATAAAAGGTTTCTTTTGCCCTTCCATCACTTCCAATTACCGAAAGCTCACACCGAGTGTCATAAATGAGGCAAAGGACACTTTGATGGGAATTAGCATTTTGCTGTCCTCCCTGTCTTCTCCACCCGTGCCGTTTCTTTTTTGCTCATCTTGCTCCTATTTGTGTGCTACTTCTTCTCTCCTTGATTCTCGGATTACACGAGCATTTTCACGCCTTTTTCTTCTCCCCACTTTTTCTTCCATTTTCTGATGCTTTTCCAGGGGGCCCTAATTAGACGCCTTTGTGCGCACCCATGGTTTGAGTATGACGGGTGGTGAGAGAAAGATTGGGGAGAGACACAGAGATGCCGAGAGAAAGATATGGAAAATAAAAGTAGTGAAAATTTTTTTTTGTTGGTTTTTTTCTGGAAATTTTTTCTGCTCCAATTATGTTTTTGGATTTTTAGATTTGCTGGGAAAAACTATGCGTCTGATTTTTCAGGCCACTGGTTTTCAAGCCACTAATTTTTAGGCCACTTATTTTTGTTGGTCACGAGTAGGGTAAAATCTAGGTCATTCATTTTTGAATGCTTTTATACGGGGAAAACTAGGCCACTGATTTTTGTCGGCCAATTTTTATTTTTTAGGCTTGTAAACTGGGCCATGAAAAGTGCATACTTAGGCCAAAATGAAAAACTAGGTCATGAATTTTTTGCGGCCACATATTTTGTTTGTCGCAAAATAAGTTAAAAAAATAGGTTCCTATAAATTTCGGCGGCCGCCACAGATAAAAAACTAGGACACTGATTTTTGTCGGCCACATATTTTTAGGCCTATGAAGTGGGCCATAAAAATCAAAACTGAGGCCATAGAATTTTAGCTGTAACTCATTTTTAGGCCACAAAACTAGGCCACAAAACCGAGAAAAACTAGGCCACCGAGTTTTGTCGGCCATAAAAACCAGTAAATTTTCAGACACCCTACATAATAAACCCACCGTACCCCTTTTTTGAAAAATTATTATCCTCCCATTCTGAACCCTTGCTCGATTTATAATTGGGCTCCGCCGCTACCTCTTGCTCCTCAATTTTCAAATAAATCTGAAATCTGAGCATCCTAGGGGGCTCCACCCACTTTGTTCCCCTACCCCTACTACTTTATTTCAAAATATCAGTTTTCTGCTCACTCCCTCTCTGCTTTATGCTCCGAGCATCTGTGTGCATGTGTATGTTGTCACTCGATCGGTTATGATGACTCGTGTTTCTGGCTTGTCTCAACACGAAGAAAAATAGACACAGATAAATAAATATGATGATGATGAGTTCGGAGAGATATCACTCATTCAATTTATTACGGGGAGTATTCATGTTCTATTGCCTCGGGGAAATTTTAATAATCATGTTTTTAGGCTTAGGCTTAGGCTTAGGCTTAGGCTTAGGCTAAGGCTTAGACTTAGGCTTAGGTTTGGGCTTAGGCGTGTGCTTAGGTTTAGGCTTGTGCTTAGGTTTGGGCTTAGGTTTGGGATTATGTTCAGGCTATTTAGGCTTGGGTTTACAGCGTTTTTTTTATTTTCCAAAGGGTTCCCGTTGGTCGATCAAAGCGATTAGGCTTAGGCTTAGACTTTGGCCCAGGCTTAGGTTGTGGTTTAGGCTTAGGCTTAGGCCAAGATTTAAAAAATGTACCTAAGTTTTGCTTGCATAACTTACTCAGACTTTTTTATGTATTTTTTATTTATTGACTCAAATTTTCACCTAAACATAAAACCTTTTTAAGCCATTACAAATTATACAATTTTTTTCAGATTTTCCATACATCTGCCAAATGCAATGAATGATCCGAGCGATGACGTTCTCGACCATCTTCCAATCGTCTTTCATCACCCGTCCCCAATTCCTTCGAATGGTTATTATCAGTTCATTGATATCAACAATATGCTCGTCGGCAGTCGGATACCGGCATGCCAATCATAGTCCAAATCGATGCTTTAGCTGTATGTCGCAGATGTACGAGGGTTTCATGAGTAACGGACTTGATAGGTGAGGTTTTGAAGGAGTTGCTTAATGAAGTATAACGCTGCACAGACATTTTGTTCGAATTTCCTGTTCTGGAAAAAATTAATGTTCTTTATTCCAGGTACTTCAATCGACCGCGCAATTTTAGTTCACAGTGTGATGGAGAAATGGATGTGACGAATATGCACACAGTTCCGTGTCGTACCATATGCCTCACAATTCAGCAGAATTTGGTGGTCATGGGTAAGTATTAATTTGTTGAATTAGAAATTGATGGTCGAACGTTCTCTACTGGCGGCCACGTGTCAAAATTCCAACTTCATCTCTAGCATAAATCTAGTAGTGTGAATTTATCGAGGATATGCGAATTTCCGGTTTTTACAAGATATCAATTTCCATATTGACAAAAAAACATGTTCAACGCTTATTGCAGACTTACTAGAAATTAAATATGTTTTTTTGACGCGTCGCAGCTCGGTTTTTATTGTCAAAATAAATGGTTTTGTCCGTGTGGAGTACACAACTCTTCCACGCGTTGTCCGGTAGTTTATTGCCAATGGAGCACGAAAAATGCAATCAGGAAGGCTAGAAGCCCTTGTAACATCTGTCTAAAAAGTGGTCTTTTCAATGGCTATCTACACGGGTTTCAAATTCTTCATGGTATTTTTTGCGCTCCAATGACAATTGCCTATCGGAAAACACGTGGAAAAGTCGTGACGCGACACGCAACGCGCAGTAAATCTACCCCAGCCGTGATCGACTCAAAATGGCCTAGTTTGGCAAGCTCTTACATTAATAAAACAAGAGGGCCGTGTATCAACTCTGAATCAAATTCTGAGTTTCCAGGTCAACCAACAGGACACCGTCTCTACATGCGTGGCTGCGCACTGACGATAGCTAGAAGAGGCTTAAATAATCATACGCTCAGCATGTTCGATAGATATGATATTTGCAGGTTTGTTTTTTTTTTGGAGCTTTCGACACTTGGCCTAGGTTAATCAAATCCATTTCCAGGGACATGTCAGCGTCCGACCTATTCAGCCACGAACACGCCGACTCTCAACGCATTCGGGTATGCAGTTGCCTTGGCGATCGATGCAATTCGGCCATCTCCACGAGCAATTGTCAATCGCTTTCAGTGTTAGCAATTCTCGTTGCGCTCTCCTCTCTGCTTTTTTAACTTTTTTTAACTTCCTATCAAAAAATCTCTCTTTCCACATATCTCTTTGTCATTTTCCCTTTCCGCATTTTCTTTATTGCTGAATAACAATTTTTGTTTGAAAATAAAAACAAAATCATTATTAATTATTACTAACTCAACCAACTTGGAGACGCAAATACCGTAAACATGGCTCCCTTCGACTCGATCGCCGGGGATAGAGCATATGGAGAGAGGAACAGACCTGATATGTACTGTGGTGACAGTACTTGAGGTGACAACACAAATGGTGAAAGAACTATAGGGGATAATGCGAGAGGTGTCAGGATGAGGGGTGTCAGTGCAAAAGGGGAAAGAATCAGCGGGGTCATGACTTGAGGTGATAAAATAAAAGGGCATAGGACCAAAGGTGACAGGATGAATGGATTGAACACCCCCGGCGATAGCACAACTGGGTCCAGAACAACAGGTGAGAGGATGATAGGGACAAACATAAATGGGTCTAGAATGACTGGACTCAAGATTCGAGGCGATGCTATAAGGGGGACAAATAGCCAGGGGGACAGAATGACGGATCCAAATATTGCGGGGGAGTTGATCAGGGGTACAAAGACGGCGGGAGAGAGGATGAGTGCCTGCGATGCTACTTCTGGAGCATTGATGAGAGCAGTATTGACGACTGGGGAAAGGATTATGTCTTTTTGGCGGACCTGGAAATTTTTGATTTTTTACGAAAGTGGCCAGAACTACAGTAGGAGTTCTTGTTTAAAGGTGGAGTACCGAAATTTGAGACTTTGCTTTTTAGACCCAAAATGGTCCAAAACTATCAAATTTCGTAATGAGACGCTCTGAAAATTTTTCAAAAAAAAGTTATGGCCGCTCAAAGTTTTGTAAAAATGGCCAATTTTTAGCTAAAATTTCAAATTTTGGCAACTTCTCGGTGTCGCAGCGGTTGGAAAAAATGATGATACAAGTTTGTGCCCGCATCGACCAAAAAAGCATCTCAGCCAACAAAATAACACGTAATAAAATGCCAAAACATGCAGTAAAGGATGACAATCAAATAAAAATTAAGTTCCAACCGCTGCAGCACCGAGAAGTTGCCAAAATTTGAGATTTTAGCTATAAATAGGCCATTTTTTCCAAAAACTTTGAGCGGCCATAACTTTTTTTTTCGGCACTCTACCTTTAATCGGCCAAATTTTGCTAACGTAGGCTACTCGTTTGGCCTGACAGTTTTGGAGTCCCATGACTTATTATAGAGCTATGCTGTTAATAAGTAAAGTTGGTCAGATCTCAGATACTAATCACACAAAACCCGAATGTCCAGATCAATCTACTCTACTAATTGTAAGTATTCTAAGTAAGTAAGGTAGCAAGTCTCACCTCAAACTTCAACTTTTCATCTGCCACATCCTTAATCGTACTGTGAATCGATCTATGAATCTCTGCCCTCGTCATATTCTTATAAGTCCTCAATAACTTTGGATTCTTGAACGGAGACTGTTTTCCGTACATCAGTTGCATTTGCTTCGGTGTCAATACAGTATACCCGGTTTGATTCATATCTTTCAGTTGTTCAATTGAATAGGTTTTATCCAACTTCTCCATTAACTCTATCTTCCTCGCTTCTGATGGAAATCTTTCTGTGATATTCTCTTTCGTAAAATAAAGTGGTTGACCATCAGGACCTCTTCCCATCGCATCATCTTTCTTTCTCTGAGCATCTATTAATTTGTGCTCAGCGTCTTCCACGGCCTCAGCTACTCCAGTGGCTTCTACCAGTAGATCTAAAAAGTTCTGGGTGTCGGTGTCAGTAGTGAGAGCTCCGAGAATTGAGCTAAATGAAGTCTTCTTTTCAAGTCCGGTTCCCGAGTTGTGCAAGGAGAATAGAGAAGGTGAGAGTAGTTCAATCTGCAATGATCTGTAAGATTCAAAATCACATCTCCTGAACATCCACCTACCGTATCATTCTTCTCCTTCTTGTCTTCAGGTAAAACACTCATAAACCGAGGGCTAATCATTTTGACAGACTTCTCATCAAAATCTGTGGTGTTATGACCGCTGAGCTCCAATCCAATTTTGGTAGCCTGTCTAATAATGTCAATTGGTACCATCATGAGTTTTTCGTCGTCTGCCATATTAGAGACTTTTTGATAGTAGAGGTCCTTGACGTCTTCGTCGTCGATCAACTTCTCCAGTTCAGGGTTGGATAAAGTCTGAAATTATTTTTGGATTGTCAGAGTTTTTGTCACTGTGGTAGAACTATAACTAAACACTAAGTAGAACAAGAGATTAACAGAGGCCGTCTGGTTGTACTGAATTATAAAAAGGGTAGGGTAGAGTAAAATTCTCCCCTCATAAAAAATTTATAATTAGAGTGATAATTTCAATGGTCTAAGTACTCCCATACTAAAATAAACTGACCTTCATAAATCCATTGTCCTGCTTCTTCCTCTTCATACCCGAACGTCCGATGCTCTCATCTGCTCTGACTCTCTTGGCTTCTTGAAACACTCTCAACCTCTTCCGCTGTATATTCTCTGCTTCTTTTCGGTTCTTCCAATCAATGCTCTTTCTCTGTATACGCTCAACTATCTCCTGCCATTTGGATAGCTTGTCCTTGTGCTTCAAGGCTTTGACTGTATTCTTGAGATGTTTGGTGATAGTTGCAAATGGGGATCTAGAATTTTTGAGTTGGAATCTTAGGAAGCTCGTCGAGAAATTTTCTAAGACTTGCAAAATGGAAAATGGGATATACATATATATATAGAACCACACGCATGTCACAAAATTGAGCAAAAGGGTCGTATGAATTTTTGGCAGTAGGTAGGCATGAGGTAGGCAGACTTACTTGTCATAGTCTGACTTCAATGTGTAGCTGTTTGCATTTTTGACCGATCGCTTTGCTCGCAACGTCTTGAATGATCCTACCCAATTTCTAGCTTTCACCGCTTTTCCTATTAACTTTCTATTGTTCTTAGGATTTTTAGAAGCTTCATAGGCTTCCATACTTCTAAGCTTCTTCAATTTATCTGGCTTCATTACTGTTTTTTGCGGCGTTTTTTCAATTGAGCTGCGGGTCTCTGAAATTGGACGCTATTTCTGAGCTTTCTCCCGAGTAACCGAGTAACTTACTTTTATCAAAGTACTTTTTTCTCTTAAGCAATCGATTTTTCAATCCATCACTCTCCAAATCAACGAGACATTTTGCATGACTAGTGATATCATGAGCTTTTGAAGAGCACTTTTCATGCTTTTTCTTGTCATATTTCTCCACTAATTTTAACCTGAAAATTACGGAGCTTACTAGAGATCAGAAAACCAGAAACCCCTCACCTCCTAGTAGCAATTGCTGATATGAGCCCTGAAAATGCTTGATCCGTCCAGTGCTGCCAAAGTTCTGCTCCAGACTCTTTGGAAATTGGCAGGGAGAGTACCTTATCCTTATAGTAAGGAGAAGCTTTGATATCCTTAGCAGTGAGGGTCACATTCAATTTTTTCTCCAAGTTTAATGCTCCATGAATTTCTGTAAGATCCGTATTTCTCGAGGTTCATCGCCATCAATCTGTCTGCCACTATTAAACATTTACGACCCCACCGCTTTTATGACTGTGTACATAAACGGAGCGACGCTATCCGTCGATAAATCAGTTGGGGATGCTGCGCATTTCATTTTGATCGCGAGGAGTCCGCGCGTGGAATTACTTATTTTATTGAGTTTTAATTCATCAAACTACACATGAAAATTGAGGGGGATTTTGAAGCGCCACATAGTTCGGAACACTGCAACTTTTTCCTCACGAGGGACGAGGGAAAGTGGTTTCTAGGCCATGGCCGAGGGGCCGACAAGTTTCAGCGGCCATTTATCTTGCTTTGTTTTCCGCCTGTTTTCTTTCGTTTTTCATCGTTTTTTCCCGTTTTTTCTTATTAAAACTGATAAATAAATATTTTTTGCAGATGCTAAGACAATTTCCAAGTAAAAAAATTATGTATTCAGTGGGCAAGCAGCGGTGAAAGTGGGCATTGTAATATGATGGATTACGGGAATACAAAACCTAAACTTTTTCTGAAATATGATACATATGCTGCTTAAATGCTGAGACTACCTGATTTTCATAACGAGACCGCTGAAAAAGTTTTGAGGTTTCCAAAATTCAACTTTTTTGGTGAAAAAGTCGAGATTTTCGCACAAAAAGTTGAATTTTGAAAACCTCAAAACTTTTTCAGCGGTCTCGTTATGAAAATCAGGTAATTTCAGCATCTAAGCATCATATGTATCATGTTTCAGAAAAAGTTTAGGTTTTGTATTCCCGTAATCCATCATATTACAATGCCCACTTTCACCGCTGCTTGCCCACTGAATACATAATTTTTTTACTTGGAAATTGTCTTAGCATCTGCAAAAAATATTTATTTATCAGTTTTAATAAGAAAAAACGGGAAAAAACTGTGAAAAACGAAGGAAAACAGGCGGAAAACAAAGCAAGATAAATGGCCGCTGAAACTTGTCGGCCCCTCGGCCATGGCTTAGAAACCACTTTTCCTCGTCCCTCGTGAGGAAAAAGTTGCAGTGCGGAAGATCATTGAAAAATTATATCACATTTTGGATGCCTGCGTGCGTGCCTACCAGGCGGCCTTATAGGCAGGTTTTTTCTACGAGAAATCGGAAATTACCAACAAAAAAAAGTTGAGACTCTTCCATTCCTAGAAGTGAAAATTTCGAAAAATATCAACAAAAAAAGAAAGATATTTCAAAAGTCACTGGAATTTTTATGAAGCTTCTGAAATATTACAGTTTTGACCCAACCACCCTCTAAAACTTTAAAAAAAATTTAGAAGCTTTCAGGCAAATTGAAAGTTTTTTAGAAAGATATTACTCAGACGCAGAATTTTGCGATTTTTGTGGCCGGAGTACGGTGCCCGGTCTCGACATTCTAAATTTTTGTTAAATACAAAAAGGTTTGCGTTTTTAAATATTACTGTAATTTCAAACTTTCGTTGCTGCAAACAAATTTATCAACAAATGAAATGGAAAAGCAAAAACGCATGCATGCAAAAACTACGAAAAATCTAAAAATTGAAATTACAGTACTTTTCAAAGGCTTATCGTGTCGAGACCCAACACCTTATTTTGGTGCAAATGCGTATAACTTTATTGGAGAAAATTATCGGCAAATTGCCAGAATTTAAATTTCCGGCAAATCGGAAAACCAGCAAATTGCCGAAATTGACAATTTCCGGCAAACCGGCAAGTCCGCAATTTGCTGATTTTCCGAATTTATCGACAAAGATAATCACCATTTTACATTGATTATTAATATCCACTCACCTTTCCCAAACATCAGCATCACCACCAGCCCTATCCTCACCATCATTTTGAACCAGGAAAAAGAATAATGAAGATCAAATGATTGGATACACTTTAGGAATCGGTATCAATTTGTTCCGGAGGCGATAAAAGGATCATAGACGACGCCGCTAAACTTCCTAAGCCCGGGGAACAAAGCACGCCTTCTCCGACATAAAAGTGTTGCGGTTTTGGATTTTACGGCAATTAGGGAAAATGAAAATGAAAATGACACTGATTTTTGATTTTTTCGGCGGGAGAGGAAGAAAACTCTAGTTTGAATTCGAATTTTCCTCCAAAAAAGGCCATTTTTTCAAAAACTTTCAAACATTAAACTAGGACTTCCATGAGGTCACCGCCGAACCCCGAACTTGTCGGCCGCTTCCAAAGCTTACGCACTACGTTGCGCACACACCAAGCTAGTCGTTTCACGCCAAGCTGCGGAACCCTAAACGTGTCGGCCGCTTCCACACACAGCGGCGTGAGGCCCGCATTTCGCGTCTTACTAATCTGGGAGCCCTACACTAAACCATTAATGAAATGTATTTATTAGTTACCCATAGTAATTATACAATTTTTCAGTTTTTCTCTCATCTAGCTAAGCCAGCTCGGAGATGCAAAAACCGTCACCATTTCACCCTTCGACTCAATCGCCGGCGACAGAGCATACGGGGACAAGATAATTCCAGTGACATACTGGGGTGATAACACTTGTGGAGATAACACAAAAGGTGATAAGACAATTGGGGATAATAATAGTGGAGTAAGGATCAAGGGAGTTAGAGCGAAAGGAGAGAGAATTAACGGAGTCATGACTTGAGGGGACAATATAAAGGGGCACAGAACCAGAGGTGATAGGATAAAAGGATTTAAGATCCCAGGGGACAATATCACTGGGACCAGAGCAAGGGGTGATAGAACGATTGGAGCAAAGAGGAATGGGGTAAGAACTACCGGGCTCAAAATTCTGGGGGAAATGATTACAGGGACAAATACCCAAGGTGATAGGATGACTGCGCCGAAGACTGCTGGAGATTGAATCAAGGGTACAAAGAGAGCCGGGGAGAGGATAAGAGGCTGAGATGTTAGCACAGGGTTGTTGATGATTGGGGTCAGAACGATTGGGGAGAGCACGATGTCTTTTTGGCGGACCTGGAAATATAGTGTGATGGGTTTAGAGTAGGCTGAAATAATTGTCTGTTTAATATGATAAATTTAAATTAATGCTTAATAATTTTCAGTTATAAGATGAGATATCTTGCAAGGTGAGGCACAATTCTTGTACCGCATTTCCAGCAGCATAATGTGATAGAAATAATCAAAGTTGCTAGTCTAAGTCTTGCCGAGCTCGGCAAATTTTAAAATTTGCCGCACACATCAAAAACTTGGCATTACAATTTTGGCCAAAACTGTTGATTTTGGCCTCAGAAATTTAGTAAAACGCCACAAAATTGGATAATTTTGATGTTTAAGCAGACACACCACACGGAACTTAATCAGATACCAGAGAAACCATAAAAAAGTATCGAATGTGCCGAGCTCGTCAAATTTTTAGATTTGCCGCACCCCTGGTCTAAGTGTTGCGTAAAACGTTTGATCTAACTCTTACCAATCATTTACCAAATATTTTTTTGTACTAGCATATTTTCAATTTGAAATAAAATTGGGTTAAACTTCGGCACGATATAAACCATAAGTTTGGCGCCAATTTTCAGGTTCTGACTAATTTCTTCTGGAGCAAAAGTTACTATCTCCATTGATTGTAGCAAAAAATAATGCTAGAACTTTCCAATAATTTTAAAACCAATTCCAAACACAATCCTCATATTACAACTACAAAATCAAAATACTTTCCCACCTCGAATTTCAACTTTTCATCTGCCACATCCTTAATCGTACTGTGAATCGATCTATGAATCTCTGCTCTTGACATATTCTTATAAGTCCTCAATAACTTTGGATTCTTGAACGGAGACTGTTTTCCGTACATCAGTTGCATTTGCTTCGGTGTCAATACAGTATACCCGGTTTGATTCATATCTTTCAGTTGTTCAATTGAATAGGTTTTATCCAACTTCTCCATTAACTCTATCTTCCTCGCTTCTGATGGAAATCTTTCTGTGATATTCTCTTTCGTAAAATAAAGTGGTTAACCATCAGGACCTCTTCCCATCGCATCATCTTTCTTTCTCAGAGCATCAATCAATTTGTGCTCAGCGTCTTCCACGGCCTCAGCTACTCCAGTGGCTTCTACCAGTAAATCTAAGAAGTTCTGGGTGTCGGTGTCAGTCATCGCAGAGCCTAAAAGTGATTTGAAAGAAGTCTTCTGTTCCAATTCTGAGCCAGAATCATGTAGGGAAAATAGCGAAGGTGAGAGTAGATCTATCTGTAAAACTAAATTTAAATCTTGTTCAAAAAAAAAGGATGGAAAATCTCACTTCGTTTGTCTTTGAATTGTCCGGCAAAACACTCATAAATCTTGGGCTGATCAATTTCAGAGTTTTTCTTTCAAAATCAGTGGTATTCTGGCCAGTAATACCCAAACCAAGCTTGGCAGCTTCTCTAATAATTTTCATTGGAACCATCATAATTTTCTCGTCATCGGTCATATTTGAACTTTTTTGATGGAACATCTCTCTAAGCTCCTCATCTTCGATATGCTCCTCCATGCTTGCCAAATCCTGAATTAAATGTGTAAAGTGAACTAGAACAGCACGTGGTGTCAGATTGTCCCATTTCGGTAAGATCTACGAAAAATGCGGGAACTTTAAATCGTCTAGACGCAGATTTCTACCTAAACAGATTTTCGAATTCGCATGGTTAAAAGTGTGTTGAAGTCACATTTTTCTAGGCTAATAAATCCCGCTTTTTCTGTAGATAAAATCGTAATGGGACAGTCTGACACCACGCGGGATAGTAATGTGTAGGCAGGCATGCCTGCCTACCGTTTAT
The DNA here is from genome assembly GCF_000002985.6 of Caenorhabditis elegans. Lineage (NCBI taxonomy): Eukaryota > Metazoa > Nematoda > Chromadorea > Rhabditida > Rhabditidae > Caenorhabditis > Caenorhabditis elegans. The sequence continues at coordinate 13,922,366 of NC_003280.10, read as the reverse complement.
GGAAATGTAACACTCACCTTCAGAAACCCGCTCCTTATTCTTGATTTCCCTCGCCTACTATAAGCTTCTTGAAAAACTCTGATCCGTTTTCTTTGAAGATTCTCGATTTCTTTTCGTTTTCTCAATTGTGAACTTTCTTTCTGGATCCGTAGAATTATATCCTGCCATTTTGATATACGATCCTTCTTTTTCAGGGCTTTCACAGAATTTGTCAAATGTTTGGTGATAATGGAGAATGGGGATCTAAAGAACATTTCTTAGACATTTTTCATTTTTCAGAGAGCACTGAAATTCAATCGTTTAAAAATTTTAGTCACGTCACAAAAGGTAGGTCTGCTAAATGGTCCAGGAGACCAGAATCATAATATAACCTAAAGAAATCTCAGGATTAGATAATGTGTAAACTTACTTGTCGAAGTCCGATTTCAATGTGTAGCTCTCCGCATTCCTGATGATAGATCGCTTTGCCCTTCTCACTGTTTTGAATGATCCTAGCCAAGATTCTTTCAGCACTCTTCTGCGTTTCTTCCCAGTTTTCTCAGCACTTTTGGATGCTTCATGGGCTTCCATATTTTTTAGCTTCTTCAATTTATCTGATTTCTTGGTTGTCCTGGACTTTCTTTCAATTGAGCTGCAAGCCTCTGAAATTGAACGCTATTTCTGAGATTTATCCCGAGTGACTTGCTCTGATCAAAGTACTTTTTTCTCTTGAGTAATCGATTTTTCAATCCATCATTCTCCAAATCTACAAGACATTTTGCGTGACTAGTGATATCATGAGCCTTTGCAGAACACTTTTCATGCTTCTTCTTATCATATTTCTCCACTAAATTTAATCTGAAAATTACAGATTTTCTTGGAAACATGGAAATCTTTACCTTCTAGTAGCAATCGCTGAAATCAGTCCAGAAAAAGCCTGATCCGTCCAGTGCTGCCACAGCTCTGTGCCAGCTTCCTTGGAGATCGGCAGGGATATCAGTTTGTTTTTGTAGTATAGGGAGGATTTGATATCGTTTGTGTCAAGAGCAATTTGTAGTTCTTTCTCGAGTTTTAGCTCACCATGGCAATCTGAAAAACTGGTTTAAAGGAGTTTAATGCAAATTTTCTTGAAAAGTCCAAGATTGTTTGTTCCAAATATTAATTCTTCTATTTTTTAAATCATAGTAAAGTTTGTATTTAAACAATTTTTTAAAACAATTTTCTGAAAGGTCGGCTGTATCTTAGCCGCTTTAATGTATAATAGCAAATGATCTATTACAAAAGGATAGAAAAAACTGAAAAATAGTTTTTCAGCTGATAAATTGTAAATGGAACAAATGGCAACAAAGATACATACTATATGTTTTTCGAGTTACAGTCGTTTTAGTAATCATCTGCAAAAATAGACTCACGAGATGTCGGCCACTTCATAATTTTCCATGATTTTAGTGGCAATTGAAACTTTTGAAAACATATAGGCCCTAATCACGGGCTATATTTTACCATTTGAATATTTTTCGATAACATTTTTGGTTTTGAAGTTAAAAAAAAACTCATTGACAAAAAATAGCGAAATCATCAAAAAACTAAAAGTAGATACATATCTTTTTGGACAGAACTGTAGGTTACTTTTTGAAGAGTTAAGTTTTATTGCCAACATGTTAAAGTATCTTTGTGATACATTTAAAAAAAGGAAACATATTGAATAAATATCATACCTGCCACAAATAAAACTGCAATCAGACACCAAAATCCTGCACTCTTCCTCTTCACCATCCAAATCTCTGAATCAGAAAAAGTTCCAAAAAATGACCTGTCTGAACCCAGCGCCATTTGATATTTATACAAAACCCCCACTATTTGTAGCCTGTATTTTGTGCCTATATATATATTCCTACCACCAATCAATTAGCGCTTCAATTAGTCGAGATTTTCGGAACAAATCCAGCGGAAAAAGCAACAATCTAATAAGCTTAAAACAAACGGACGAATTAAAACGCAGGGGGGGGGGGGGGGATTAAGTCCATTTGTTACACGATTTTCACTTCGCCTACCTCTTTTTTTGCCTTAAAAGTACAAAAGTGCGAGAAAAACGAATGCGAAATCTTTGTAAGGAAGTCTGCAAAAACCCAGGTATGTTCCAGTTAACGAAAACAAAAAAAAACATTTCGATCGCGTTGCGACGCTCATAAATCTCTTTTATGATGGTGTGGTGACAACAAGCAGGTGTCTAAAGACTGTCTAGGCAGAATAACATCAGACACATTAATAAAAAGAGAAAAAAAACTTTATTAATATTATATCACATCATAAATGTTTCTACCCATAGGAAAATAATCATAGAAGGGAGGTTTTTTTTGAATTCTCGATAAGACATGTTAAATGTTAAATGTTACTTGAAAGCCGATGGTACTTTAAAAGTTAAGGCTGCCTACACCTGCCTAGTTACCTACAGTACACCAACTATCAGAGTTGACCTTACGTCAAGCTTTACAAAAATTGGTTGTAGGCAGGCAAGTAGGTATAGGCGTAGGTATTCATCAAATGTTAAAGTATTAGCACTACAGCTGAACATCCTAACTTGAAGTAGATCTACCAATAAGCATGAAGATTTGCAAGAACCTTCAAGTAATGTAAAACTTATATTAAAGGGTAGGGAAATTTAATTAACACTACCGTATTCTTAGCGGGAATTCAAAAAGCCTGCCAATTAACTAAGCAAACTTGGAGAGGCGATGACTGTAACCAATTTTCCATCCGACTGAATAGCTGGTGACAGTGCAGACGGGGATAAAACGATTCCGGTCAAAAACTGAGGTGACAACACTTGTGGGGATAGCACGAATGGTGACAGTATTACTGGAGACATGAGTAGCGGGTTCAGGATCAAGGGGGTCAGTGCGAATGGCGACAAAATCAGTGGGGTCATGACTTGAGGGGACAGAACGAAGGGGCACAGGACTAGTGGGGACAAGATGAATGGATTGAATACCCCTGGCGACAGGACTACCGGGACCAGCGCCAATGGGGATAGGACGATTGGGACGAACATGAACGGGTCGAGGATTACCGGGCTCAGCACACGAGGCGACAGAATTACGGGGACGAAGAGCCATGGAGAGAGCACCACGGTTCCGAATACGGCGGGAGATTGAATCAGGGGGACGAAGAGGGCTGGGGAGAGGATGAGTGCCTGGGATGCTAAGGCAGGGTTGTTGATGATTGGTGTGTTGACGATTGGGGAGAGGACGATGTCTTTTTGGCGGACCTGGAATTTTTTGAAAGTAGAGATGGCAATAGACAGAGTATTTCTTCTACTAGTATGGCTTCCCATCAATCGACTTTGACAGCTTATATTTCAGCGGTTTCAGAAGATTTTTTATATTTTCAAAAACCAGTGCATAACGATAGATTTGAAAAAGATTTTGTCGTTCAAATTTTTTAAATATGATCGAAGGCAACCGAGATATAAACGATCAAAATTGAGTGAGAGGGGGGTGGGGGGGGGGGCATACTTATAGAAGAAATACGGTAATAGTACTCTAATAGTAAGGCGTCAATTTCTAATATTGGACTAGGAAAATTATTTTCAGATATTGGAAAAATAATCGGCCATTTATTGGGCATTTAATCAGTGCTGAAGATAATTTAATTTTTTTAAAATAAAGCTGGTGTTGCAGAAAGTGAGTATAATAATTCTTCTAGGTGTATATATTTTTGTTTGAGTTCTACTTTAAAACTGTTTGAAACAGTGGAAATAGTGGAATAAGGTGCAGAGATCTATTCTTACAAGTAATTTTACACCCGAATAATGAACTACTCACATCGAATTTCAACTTCTTATCTGCCACATCCTTAATCGTACTGTGAATCGATCTATGAATCTCTGCTCTCGTCATATTCTTATAAGTCCTCAATAACTTTGGATTCTTGAACGGAGACTGTTTTCCGTACATCAGTTGCATTTGCTTCGGTGTCAATACAGTATATCCAGTTTGATTCATATCTTTCAGTTGTTCAATTGAATAGGTTTTATCCAACTTCTCCATTAACTCTATCTTCCTCGCTTCCGATGGAAATCTCTCTGTGATATTCTCTTTTGTAAAATAAAGTGGTTGACCATCAGGACCTCTTCCCATCGCATCATCTTTCATTCTCTGAGCATCTATCATTTTGTGCTCAGCGTCTTCCACAGCTTCGGCTACTCCAGTAGCTTCTACCAGTAAATCTAAAAAGTTCTGGGTGTCGGTGTCAGTCATCGCAGATCCCAATAGTGAGCGGAAAGAAGTTTTCTTCTCAATATCAGTTCCCTCGTCATGCAGAGAGAATAGTGATGGGGAGAGTAGATCAACCTGAATTTACATTATATCTCTGAAACTTTATATATCACACTGACCTCGTTTCCTTTGCCCTCTTTATCTTCCGGTAAGATACTCATAAACCGAGGACTCATCACTTTGAGATTTTTTCCATCAAAATCAGTTGTGTTGTGTCCAGTGAGCCCAAGTCCAATTTTTGTGGCCTGTCGTATCATGTCAATTGGGACCAGCATCATTTTCTCTTCCTCTGTCATGTTGGAAGTTTTCTGATGGAACATCTCTTTTAGCTCCTCGTCATCGATGTATTTCTCCATGCTAGCGAAACTCTGAAAATGGGGCTTTAAGTATGGTATACAAATGATTTTAGCTATACTCCTACCCATCCACAACACTCACCCTTAACGATCCATCCACCTGCTTCCTTCTCTTCCGCTCCTCCATTGAGCCACTCTCATTTGATCGGATTCTCTTCGCGTCTTGGAATACTCTCATCCGTTTTCTCTGCAGATTCTCGGCTTGCTTACGTGTCTTGAGTCGGAAACTTTCATCTCGAATCCGTGCGATGATATCCTGCCATTTGGAGACACGGTCTTTATTTTTAAAGATTCGCACGCTTTCTTGCAGATTTTTCGTAATTCGGGAGAATGGGGATCTGAAAATACAGCTAATGGGATGTTGTAATAACTATTCAAATCGGAGTTCTAATCCGGTAACCAATTACTTAAGTGTTTGATTAAAGTTGATTTGATATCTAGAAAGTTAAATACTTGAACTCTTAATCGTATTTTCGTTCATTTTAACCAATTTTTGATATGTGCTAAGCATTTTGGAAACCTGAGAAATTTGCGTCTTATTTTTGTACTTCTACTTTTGAGCTTGACCATTATCATCTTAAACAATTGGTTTAATAAAGTTTTAACAAAAAAGCCTTACTTATCATAATCCGACTTCAACACATAGCTATCTGCTTGCTTCACTTTGATCGACCTCTTGGCTCTTCTGGCTGTCTTGAACGAGCCCACCCATGGTTCTTCTTTGGAATTTTTCAGAGTTCTTCTTCTCTTCTTCTTCTCAGCACTTTTAGATGCTTCATAGCTTTCCATACTTCTTAGCTTCTTCAGCTTATCTGACTTCTTGGTTGTTCTAGACTTTTTTTCAATAGAGCTGCGGGTCTCTGAAATTAGTCACTACTTTAGGGATTTATATATAGAGTAACTTACTCTGATCAAAGTACTTTTTTCTCTTGAGCAATCGATTTTTCAATCCATCACTCTCCAAATCAACGAGACATTTTGCGTGACTAGTGATATCATGAGCTTTTGAAGAGCACTTTTCATGCTTTTTCTTGTCATATTTCTCAACTAAATTTAACCTGAAAATTGCAGATTTTGCCTGGAAATGGGGAAGTCTTTACCTTCTAGTAGCAATCGCTGAAATCAGTCCGGAAAAGGCCTGATCCGTCCAATGCTGCCATAGCTCTGTACCAGCTTCTTTGGAAATTGGCAGTGAAAGCACTTTGTCCTTGTAGTAAGGAGAAGCCTTTACATCTTTTGTGTCAAGTGCCACTTTCAGTTCTTTTTCGAATTTCAGCTCGGCATATGTGTCTGGAAAATTTCTTGATATACATACTACATTGGTGGCACAAGTTGAGCTTACCTTTGAGACATATAAATAACAAAAGAAGAGTGGAAAGACTATAGTAGAAGACTCCCATTTCAAATCAAAAGTCCACGTATCCAATCACCCTCTCTTTTATACATTCCCGACGGGTACGGTCGTCCGAAAAGGTGCTGCCCCGGGGAGATTAAGCCAATTAGGCTTAAAACAAATTCGTTTGTGTTGTTGTTCCAAACGAGACAGTGTGTGTGAAACAAGAGGAGACTTGGCGTCCAGACACCTTCTGGATTAATTTGGAACTTCCTAATAGGTGGCCTGCCCTCTTCACTCTTCCAATGATCAGCTTCCATATGTGAAATTCGTTGAAATTCCATTTCTAAGTGCGCCGGTGGGGGCCTCCTCGGGGCTGATAACATTTTGATCGCTAATTGACTTGCACACACTTGAGTGCGTTGCCGTCTAATCCGTCCCGTTTGAACTTTCGGTTTCCGATGAACTTGATAACGGTATGTACTGATGCTTACGTCCCCTTAATTGGGTAGATCATTTTTATCCAGTTATTGAGTCCGAACAATCAAATCGGTGGTGGGGGGGGGGGGGGGGGGGGGGGGGTATACAAGGGGTTATGATGACTAGACTAGATTCATTTATTAATTAAGATTTTTGCTAATTATTGAACGCCTATTGAATTTCAAGGGCTTTAGTACGATGGGATGGGTACTGAGGTACACAAGAAATAGGCGGCGGAGCTTAACATTGGTTGTTTTTACGATGTCTGTTTTAAATTCCGACCTATGCCTGCCTTGTGCCTACAAAGCTCTATATGCCTACTTCATGCATATAAGGTAATTTACACATTCATGGTGCCTACAAAACAGCCTTTGCCTGCCTCGTGCCTACAAGACAACATATGCCTGCCTTGTGCCTACTATACGACGATCTTTGCCTGCCTTTTGCCTATACAAAAACCTATGCCTACCTCATGCCTACAAAGCGGCCTATGCCTGCACATGCCTACAAAATGGCCTACGCCTGCCTCGTGCCTACAAAGCAACCTATGCCTGTTTTGTGCCTATAAAGTGACCTACACCTGCCTTGTGCCCAGGCATTTGCCTATAAAAGACCCCATGTCTTCTTATGCCTGCCTGAGGTCCCAAGGTGTAGGAACCATTGTAAAAGCTCAGAAATAACAGTAAAAATTATAATATAGATTTATTTGAAAGTTTTCAACTCAGAGATCAGACATTTTGGAGATTAAAATAAACAATGATGACTGGAAAATTGAAAGTTATTATGACTATTTTTGTATATATTATACATAGACAATTGAGTTTAGTTTTTGGATCTTTTCAATGTATTAAATGGAGAAATTCCTCTTCTCTTGGTTCCAGTTCCTCTACAAGTTGCCGAAAATCTGTGAACCTCTGTGATATCCTTAGAGGATACTGAAATCAAGACTCCATCGCTTTGAACAATATGCGCATTAACACATGCGATGACTTCTCGCTCGGCGAGCACAGTCTCCTTGGAGCTCTTGGAGATTTGCACAATCTCAATGGAATCGTCATGAACTATATAGAGAAGCGGTGAGGTGTAGGCAAACTCGATCGGCATCTTCTCCCACTCGATGATCTGGTTTCTGGATTGTTCGCCGTAAAGGTTCACAAAGATTCCGTGATTCTGGTAGGCCAGCAGGATTTCGTTGGCGGTGATTGCGTGCGCACTGACGGGATAATCCGACCGGCGTGGAGGCATCAGCTTCCGTGCGGACACGTCCGATGGGGATTGGTGATCCAGTGGGACGTAGTAGAAGGTGTCCGATGCGAAGATGAAGCCAGCAGGGGTACTTTCGATGAAGGAGACTGGCTCAGGGACAACGAGTTTCTGGAAAATATGTATTTGGGAAAAGGTTGTTAATTACGGCAAAAAATGTTCGCCTAGCTCATACCTACACGGCAATCTTTACCTCCCCGTTCCTAGAAAGCCTGCCTCAAGCCTACAAGGCGACCTACGCCTGTCTAGTGCCTACCACGTGAAAACGCTTACAACATACCTACAAAGCAGCCTAAACCTGCTTCATGCCTACAAGGTAGCCTATACTTACCTCATACCTACGAGGCGGCTTAAAACTGCTCCTTTTCTACAGTACAGCCCTTACCTGCCTCGTGTTACATACGTCTACCTTGACGTATACTAGGCTGCCTTCACTTGCTTCATGTCTACAAGGCGACCAACGCCTGTCTTGTGCCTACAAGGCTACCTACACCTACATCATACCTACAAGAACACAAACGCCTGTTTTGTACCTACAACGCGAAAAACGCCTACAACATACCTACAAAGTGGCCTAAACCGGCCTCGTGTCTACAAAACAACCTACACTTACTATGAGCTCATACCTGCAAGGCGCCTACAAGGTAAAATTGTTTCTTACCTACATGATGACCTCTGCCTGCCGCCTCATGTTACCTACGTCTACCTTGAGGCCTTGTGCCTACTAGGCTGCCTCCACATTCTTCATGCCTATAGGTCTACCTACGCCTGTGCCGTCACAATCTTAACTCACCGCAAAGTGAGCAAAAACATCTCTTGTTGAATTATACTTCCTTATATGCAACTGAGTATCATCAGAAACCAACAAGAATCTCTGCCCATCTTGCTGATGATACCGGATCGTGTGCACATGCCCAAACTCGGGCAGCACCTCAGCTCGGATCGACGGATGTGTGCTCTGCATTGCCAAGGTCAGAGAGTCCAGAGGGATCAGGGCGAGCTGTCGATTGCTATTGGTTATCATCGCAACACAGTTGATCTCCGACATGACTTCCAGAGAAGTCACGGAGCTCGGGCCGGCGATTCGAGTCGGGTTTCGTGGTTGGGAGATGCTTGTGAAGAAGAGTCCGGTTTGAGTTGCGAAGAGGATCCAGTCTTCGATGGTCTGGAAAATGTTAGGTAAGGAAGTGCGGGGCGGGGCGGCAACAAAACTTACATGCGCCTTGAAAATCTTCAAATTATTCGGCAAGCTCAGCGTCAGCAGACACGAGTACTCCGCAATCGACGACGGCTTCGAGTTCTTCATCATTCTCCTCGTCTGCGCGTTCTGCAGACACGCGGCCCATCGTTCAGCGGATTTTGGCGTCGGAGCCACAATGTGCACGGATCTAGTCTGCAGCTTGATTGTCAACACATTTCTCATGACATCACCAGGAATTGCAACTTCTTGTCCGGTTCTTAGAATCCATTGCTCCTTGTTCAGATCAATTGTGAAGTAGGGATTCTCTAGATTGTCGGCACCAGCATCCCGATAGAACTTCACATGGTTTGAGTCCATCATGGCCCATAGCGATGTCCACGTTGATTCTGGTAGATCATCCCGATACACTCTCAACCACCCATTCATTCTTCCGATGCCTCCTACCGCCTGAGCATCCTGGTAGTAGGTGGCACATTGAGCCGGGATCCCGCACGTATTGTTGACACGTGGCGCACACGACGCATGAACTCTGACGTCACAATGTGAGCATTTATTGGCTTTTGTGAAGAATGTGATGCCCACGAAGCATAGGGAGCACTTCATCGAGAGCACCGAGTAGTGGCGGAATTCGAGCCATTTGTGTGGGATGTCGTGTCGCATGGTAGCTGGAGGGTAGGATAGTTCACATGCAGATTTGGACACCTCTGTGGCAGTAGTCGATGTGATGAGAGTTGTCGTGTTGGCGGTTGATCTGGATTTCTGAAGATCAGCCATTTTTCGCTTCTCAGCGAGGTAGGCTTGGAGCTCTTCTCGTTGCTCTTCCAGGGCACGGACTTCTTCCACTTCGCGTACCTGAAATACTAAACCGTTTTGTTTCGAAAGTAGGAGTGGTAGGGTTAGGCTTCGGCGTAGGCTTTGGCTTAGGCTTAGGCTTAGGTTAGGCTTAGATTTGGTTTAGGTTAAAGCTCGGTCTTAGGCATAGGCATACAGCCTAAAATGTTTGGCTTAAGTTTAGGCGAGCGTTAGCTTGCAACTGACGCTATTTAGGCTTAGGCTTATAGCCTAAAAAGCAAACAAATATATTTTTAACTTACGTATGTAGAAGTATCAACTTCAGATATAGTACTCATCAGCGTACTTCTACGGCTCAATTTCGGCTGCTTCGTCTGTTTCGTGTTAATCTGACTCTGAAGGTAATTGACCAACTCCTCTTTCTCCAGAACTTCCAATCTCTTCTCCTGGAGCTCCTCTTCCACCTTGAGAACTTTCTCCTCGTTCTCTTTAGCTTCCAACTGGAGACGTTCACCAGCTTCACGTGAGCTGTGCCAGTTTCTCTTGAACTCCTCGATCTTCTCAATTGCCTCTGCCATTCCTTTTCGGAGCTTCACATTCTCTTCGAGAACTTTTGATTGATTTTGACGGACTTCTTCCAGGATTTGCTGGAGTTTCTTGTTGTCCGCCTTCACCTCTTGAATAGTTTTTTTGGCGCTTCGGAGCTCACTGTCACGTTGAGAATCAGCTTCATGACTTCCTCCTCCTTTAGCCAGTTTGCTCAGCTCCTCGCGGTAATCCAAATGAGTCTCCTGAATCTCTTCCTTCATAAACTCAATTTTCTTGGCTTGTCGGACATTCTCAGCTTTCACCATTTCCAGCTCTTGTTCCACTTTTCTCTGATTCTCAAGGCTTGCTTCAAGACCCCGAATCCTTGCCACCATCTCATTGCACTGCTCAATAGCTCGGCGGCGGGATCCTTCGGCGGTTTCCTTGAGGGTTTTGAAGTGAGAACTTTGCTTGTCAGCCATGACCAGGTGAGCTCCCATTTTGTTCAGCTTCTCCTCAGCTTTTGCCAGCTCATTCTTCACCGCCTCGTGGTCCCGTCTGAGAACTTCATATCCGGCTACTCGAGATTTCAGCTCGTCAATCTGTTCTTCCCGCTCCTCGGCGAGAAGTTTTAAAGATCTCAGCTCGATTTCCACGTTCTTCTTGAGCTCAGTGATCCTTCGGACATCCTCCAGCGCTTCATCTCGTTGTTTTTCAAGTTCTTCTCTTTTTTCATCAAATCCTTTCAAGTTCCGGCGGGCTTCAAGTAGATCACAGCGGATGTCGGCTTTTTGACGGGTGAGCTGGAAAGGGTTAACTTATTTTATTGAATTTTCAAGGCACGTCACTTTAGAACCTTATATCTTGGCTCATTTTATAGATATCAAAAAACTATCAACTACAAAATTGTAGTTAAATAAATATTAAACATTTTGCTAGTTAGCAAGTTTTTGATAAAATCAATGATGAGCGAGATATAAGCCACGGCAATTTACCGAAAATTAAAATTTCCGGCAAATCGGTAATTTACCAAAAATGAAATTTTCCGGCAAATCGACAATTTATCGAAAATTAAAATTTCCGGCAAATCGGCAAATTTCCGGAATGAAATGTTCGGCAAATTTGCAATTCACCGAAAATGACAAATTTCCGGAAAATCGGCAATTAACTGAGAATGAGAATATCCGGCAAACCGGCAATATACCGAAAATTAAAATTTCCGGCAAATCGGTAATTCACCGAAAATGAAAATTTCCGGCAAATCGGTAAATTACCAAAAATGAAAGTTTTCGGCAAATTGGTAATTTACCGAAAATAAGAATTTCCGGCAAATTGGCAATTTACCAAAACTAAAAATTTCCGACAAATCGGCTAATTGCCGGAATTGAAAATGTTCGGCAAATCGGCAATTTACCGAAAATTAAAATTTCCGGCAAATTTGTAATTTACCGAAAATGAAAATTTCCGGCAAATCGGCAAACCGGCAAATTGCCGAATTTTTAGACAAAAAATATTCTGAAATGTGAAAACTCGACTCTCCCTACCTTCATATTCTCCGCATGCAAATATTTCGTAGCTTGCTCCGAATCTCCCATTGCCTGAGTCACAGTCTTCTGAAGCTCTTGGAGCTCCTCCTTCGTAACTTTCACCAACTCCTCTTTCTCCGATAACTCCCTCTCCAGTCTAGCATTCTTCAATTTCAGCTCGCTCATAGTCTCCTCAATGATCTTCGCAGAAAACTGAAGGAAATCATCGCGTTCCTTGATCCTTGAAACATCCTTTCGCTTTGGTGTCAGGTAGTCCAGGCGGTCAGAGAGTTGCTTCACCTCTTTCAGCACCTTCTGAGTATTCTCTTGATCTTGATGAACTTCTAAGCTTCTTTGATCCTTCACTATCAACTCTTCTCTGAACTTTTGAACTTTGCGTTCAAGGTTCCGATTTTCACTTGAGATTTCTGCTAGTTTTGTCTGAAATTGACTATTTTTCTCGTTGAGCTTCATTGTTTTATTCTTGAGCTCTTCTCCGATGCTGAAGATCTCATGGGTTTTCGCTGACAACTCGTCCTCCAGCTTGTGAAGTCTTGAATTCAAATTTTCAATTCTAATTTCGTTCTCTTTAAGATCCTCCTGATAGCCGGAAATTGTATCTTGCATCTTCTGCTTCTCGGTTTCCAGTCTTAAACATCGATTTTGCAGGATCCGAATTTGCGACTCCTTCTGCTTCAAGTCATCCTCTAACAGGGTCACATCCCTCCGATATATCCTTGTTTCCTGAGTAGAGACCTTGTTGCTCCGCTCAATAATCACGGATTCGTTGAGACCGGCCTTGTCGACTAGTGACTCGTGAAGGGCGTCACGTTCAGACCTCAAGTCCTGAATTATATTCTCGGCTTCTAGCAAACGGGTCTTGAGATCTTCTTGGGATTCGTTGTTGAGATCGATCACCTGGAAATTGCATGGGTTAGAGCGAATTTTTGGAAAATTCTACGCCATTTTTTAGCAGAAGCTTTGGAAAATTTTTTCGCTTACCTGAAATTTTAAATTTCTTCATTTCGAAAAATTTTTGTAGGCTTAGGCTCCGGCGAAAGCTGGGGCTTAGGCATAGGCATGCAGCCTAAAAGGCTTAAGCTTAGACGTATGCTTAGGCTTAGACTTCGGCTCAGGCTTAGGCTTCGGATTCGGCCTAAGCTTAGGCTTATTTGCAAAATTGAATTTTTACTTGGAAATTTACATAGAACATAGAGAAATATTTGTACCTTTTGAAAAATTTGAAAATAAATTTGCTTTTATTGAATAATCCGCCGTTTGAAGCAGTTTTTGATGAATTTTTGGAACTTTTCAATAAAAATCAAAATTCATTCCAAAAAATACTAATATTTCACAATATATCTATATAAATTTCCCAAAAAATGGTCTTGGCACGACAAATTTCTGTTAACTGCAAGTACTGTAGTTTCAAACTTTTCCAACTCCATTTTTCATTGTTTTTACACGATTTTGTAATATTTTGAAAAATTGATAAAAAACTCCGCAGAGAAGAAAGTTTGAAACTACAGTACTCTTTAAAGGCGCACACCTTTTCGCATTTAACAAAAAATTATCGCTTCGAGACACAAAAATCGCAAAAATTCGCGATTGAATTATAAGTCACACCTGATAGGGTGAGGAATACCTCGCAGATTTTGATTTCGGAGTTTTTGAAGACTGTGGCGTTGTATATATTGATTCGTTCATTTTTCTGAAAAAAAAAATAACTAGAAAACAAGAGAAAACCACACAAAACCACAAAACAGTACACTAGCAAATCGATAAATTCAAGATTGCCTCCTTTTGGCAAACACGACGCGGTACGCAAACACCGTCACGCAATTAGTACGGAGGGGGTGAGAGAGTACGGGAGAGTGAGAGTGTGCGAGGGTAGACGCGGAGGGAGGTTTGAATAAGGATTAGGAAACGGGAAAAAGGGAAAACGAATCTTGGGAAAAACTGGAAAGTTCCAATTTTAGCTGTTAGAGCTTTAAGTCAAATATTTGCAAAAAAAAGACATATCAATTTCAAATCCTGAAAACGCGTGGAATAGATCAAAGCTCGATTTTTACTTTTTGACCCATTTGGTCCCGATGATTTGAAACTTTATCCCATGGGCACAATTTTCTCATGGAGTTCAAGAGTTTTGCCTGGAAAAAAGGAAGATTCCCTTTTTACATCCAGAGTTTTCCAGGAATTTTCAGAACTTTTCCGAATTCTCTGAAGCTTTTGCAGACTTTTCAGAAGTGGCCCGCTCTTATAATATTTTTTTTGAATTTTTTACTTTTCAGAATTTTCAAAAATTTTCCATATTTTTTCTTGACAATCAAAATAAAATTCCAGTGAACTCGAGTGTCCCGCAAATATTTTCTCAGAAAATTTGAATATCCCGCTGAAATTTTTCACAAAAAATGTGAATTTCCCGGCAAATTTTTTCCCGGAAAATTCGATTTTCCCGCCAAAATTTCATCAGAAAATTCGAATTTCCCGCTAAAATTTTTCACAGAAAGTTTGAATATCCCGCCAAAAGTTTTCATAGAAAATTTGAATTTCCCGCCAAAATTTTATCAGAGAATTTGCATTTCCCGCCATAATGTTTGACAGAGAATTTGAATTTCCGGGGGCGGGGCTTGTGCGACTCCGCACACTAAGTGGCTTATCTAGGCTCCGCTCATCAGTGACGTAGCCAACTGACGTACAATTTTTCAAATTTATGAGTATTTATACGTATTTCAATGTCGGCTGATCTATTTCTTTGAATTCCCTCCAAAATGAGAACTACAAGACCAATCAGCGATTAGCTCCGCCCACTCCTTTCTGATTGGTTGAAAAATGGACAGTGCGAATCGCTGATTGGTCTTGCAGGTCTCATGTTGGAGTTGAATTTTTCAGATGATTTTTGATCTTTCTACAAAAAATTCGACGGCGCGTTAACTTCTGCTCTTCTGGTTCCTCGTTTTTTTTGAAATAGGATGCAGCTAGTCAGTCTTCAATTGTCTCCCAGTTTCCTCAAATGTCGCGCTGTTGGTTCTTTTTTCCCCGAATTCATAGAATTCTCCAGTCTCTTCTCGACCACTTGTCATTTTTGCCGCCGGCACCAGCTTCACGGGTGGTGGTGTGCTCCACCGAAAAACTTATACATATTTCCGAGTCATCAAACAACACACACACACACACACTCTTTGTGCGTTTCTCACGCATTTTCGTGTTGTAGATGGACACTTTTTTATATGGAATTGTTTTTTGGTACAACTTCAAAGTGAAAATTTTTTTTTGAAAATTTTGAAGAGGAAAAAAATTTACAAGATGATTCGAGTCACTTCTGGAAGGTTTAAGAAAACTCTAGAAAGCTCGGGAAAATTCTGGGAATTTCTAGTACTATCTACAGTTCCCTCCTGCTCCAGGTTGTCTTGAGCATACTCCTGCTTGAACCGCAATGAAAAAAATTTTTATGAAAATTGCTGATCTGTTGCAATTTCCGTTCGGGATTTCCGTGCGCAACAAGGAAGTGGGTTCTACTGCAGCTTTTAACCTCTCCACATGTTTTTTTTTGCTTTAACAAAACTTTTCATGCTCTATTGAGCAGGTCTAGCTGGAATTTTTCTTCTTTTTTTTCAGAGAAAATTTAAGCGGAGCTCTAATTGTGGAGCATGTTTTTTAACTGGGTCTGATTTTTTATTGAAATTCTCGAAAATTTTTCCAACTTAGGCAATAATTGCTAGTTTCCCTTTTCACCCCGTAAACTATAGCTTTACTTGAAAAATAAGAAATTCTCACCCAATTTGTTCAGAGAATTTGAGAAATTAGGAAAACTACGGTAGCTGGATTTTAGGTAGTAATTTGAACAAATCGTTAGTTTTCATATTATTTTAGCAATGATCTACAACATTTTTCTAATAATTTTATTACTTTTCAGTCAGTTTTTTTTAGTTCAAAAAGTTTCGAGAGAAATTCAAATTTTCTGAGAACAATTTTGGCAGGAAGTTCAAATTTTCTGGGAAAATTTTTAGCGGGAAATTCAAATTTTCCGAGAAACATTTTGGCGAGAAATTCAGATTTTTTGTGAAAAATTTTGGCGCCAAATTCGAATTTTCTGAGAAAAATTTTGACGGGAAATTCAAATTTTTTCCGATAAATTTTTTCCGATTTGCATTTAAAAATCCTAATTTCAGCCAATTCCAGCCCTAAATTCCAAATTTCTGCGCCTAAATTTTTCGCGCACTTGGCTTGCGCGAATTATCATAATTTCCCTTTTTGTTGTCATGAGCTCCAAAATTTTGGCTCTACTCAAAATTTGTGATGCCTGCACGAGACGGGTAAGCCATTTAGTGAGTGAGAGAAATGCGGTGTAAATTTACAACCAATATATACTCTTTCTCTCCACTCTCTCCTCTCGTTCTCTTTTCAGTTTTTGTGTTGTTGCTCGGTTAAAAAGAGAGTGAGAGTGTGCTCTTCTGAGCCACCCACAATACACCTGTGTGTTGTTTTTTTAGAGGTTTTCATGGGTTCTTGTTGAATTATTGATTTTTTGTTTTGTTTTGATTTTCCTGCACTTTCTGAGCATTTTTGAGCAACAATATACTCAAAGTAATTTTTTTAAAAATCAGAATTCATGAAAAAAAAGTTTCAGAAACCTCCGTTTTTCTTTTTAAAAAACCAAGCCTTTATTTTATATTATTTTTAAAAAAATTATTACAAAAATTTTATTATTAAAAAAAAACCAAGCCTTTATTTAAGCCTAAGCCTCAGTCTGAGCCTAACACTAAGCCTAAACCTAAGCCTAAGCTTGAGCCTAAGCCTGAACGTACGCCTAAGCCTAAGCCTAAGCCTAAGCCTAAACATAAGCCTAAGCCTAAGTCTAAGCCTAAGCCTGAGCCTGAACGTACGCCTAAGCCTAAGCCTAACACTAAGCCTAAACCTAAGCCTAAGCTTGAGCCTAAGCCTGAACGTACGCCTAAGCCTAAGCCTAAGCCTAAGTCTAAGCCTAAGCCTGAGCCTAAGCGTAAGCCTCAGCCTTAGCCTAGGCCTAAACCTAAGCCTATGCCTAAGCCTGAGCCTAAACCCAAGCCTAGTCCCAAGCCTAAGTCTACCCCTAAGACTCAGCCTAAGCCTAAGCCTTTTTTTATTCCAGATTTCTGATCAGTCCCATGACCCTGATCTTTCCGATTTGAAAATTGCTCTGAAAAACAAAAAGAGCACATGTTCCTTCTATCTGAAATATCAAAAAACATCCGTTTTTTTTCAAAAAATATATTCGTAATTTCGCGTGTTCGTCGCAAATATTTCCAAATTTTGGCCTAAAAAGTAGTTCTTGCAAATTTTTTTGAGAGGAGGCTGGGCTCAGTAGAATATTCAATTTTGAGTTGAAAACAGAATCAAAAACCACTGCAAAAAACTAGTTAAGCCCCTCTTTATTGTCTCCATTTTCGAGCAAAGTTCAACAAGCAATGCTCACATGCACAATTTGCAGAGCTTTTGATGAAAAGGGCTTTTGATGAAAAGGGAATAAGTTAGGTGATTTTTTTAAAACTATTTTTCAAAAGTCCAGCTTCAAAGTTCCACTTCTACCCCTCAAATCCCCCTCTCATCCCCTGGGACCAATTAATAAAATTCCGAAACTAAAAGCCCCAAAAATCCCCAAAAAACAATTTCTCATAAAAATGTATTCAGAGAAATAGTCAAGACATAACATGTCCCTAGCCCCCCCCCCCCCATCTAAGAAACATACATAACAACATGATGAATAAGCAGAGCACTCACTTTTTCTTTCTTTTTCTTAGTTCTTTTTATATATCTAATATCTCTCTAATAACTCTGTTTGATTCATTTCACCTGGTTTCCCCCAGGCTTTTTCTCCGTTTTTTCTCCTGAAAAATGTTGATTTTTGTGTTAAAAATCCAAAAATCGCTTAAAAGTGGATTTTTTCGAATTTTCCTAACGTTTATCAAAGCAAAGAAGAGAAGATAAAATTTTTTAGCCTAGTGGGGGTTCGAACCCGGGGGGCATATTTCGTAAACCAGCCTCTACCCGACTGAGCTACCGCGACCACTTTTTTGAGATAAAATTGCGCTATGGGGGGGGGGTAGGGGTACTGTAGGGTAGGGGCACGGTAGATAAAGGTTTTGGTAGGATAGTGTTACGGTAGTTTCGGGTAGGAGTACAGTAGGCTAGGGCTACGGTCGGGTTGCAATATGGTAGAGTAGGGTTACGGTATGTTAGGGTTCTGGTAGGATAGTGTTATGGTAGTTTCGGGTAGGAGTACAGTAGGCTAGGGCTACGGTCGGGTTGCAATATGGTAGAGTAGGGTTACGGTATGTTAGGGTTCTGGTAGGATAGTGTTACGGTAGTTTCGGGTAGGAGTACAGTAGGCTAGGGATACGGTCGGGCTGCAATATAGTAGAGTAGGGGTACGGTAGGGCAGATTACGATAGATTACGGGTACGTTAGGGTAGGCCAGGGGTGGTATGGCAGGGTAATAACGAAGGGGGTACTGTAGGCTGGGGTTATGGTAGTTTAGGGTAGAAGTATGGTACGTTAGGGTTATGATAGGATAGGTTTACTGAAAGTTAGAGGTATGTTAGGATGGTATGTCGGGTAGGAGAGGGGTACGGTATGAGGGGGTAGGGGAGGGGTACGGTATGACAGGGTAGTAACGAAGGGGTACTGTAGGCTAGGGTTATGGTATTATATGAAGGCTAGGGGTACGGTATGGTGTATGGTTTTGTTAGGATAGGGATAGGCTCCCCCTGAGAGACTAAATTTTGACCTATCTACCCAGCGAGTTAGAAATAATTGTGCTCTCCCAACAACAAGGTGTGTGTGTGACCCATGTAAAAAGTGGTGGTTCCATAACTGCAAAAACGTTGGCGGCAAAGAAAGCACTTGTCAGTTAGTGGTGTTTGAGTCTCCTCATTTCAAATGTTATTTAATCCTTTCGGTGTCCGAGCTCCTGCTGGGGCTCACTGTGACGTCACAAACGTGTGTGTTTGGAGCAGAAGGGGACCCTCGTGTGTCCCTCGGTTTCTATCCATTTCATTTATTGCTTCCTCTCGTTTACTTTGTTCCAGGAGAAAGTGGATACTTTTAATTTTTTCAAAATTTTGTCTATTTGAAGTATGAAGTACTAGGGCGTTCTTTTGGCTTCCTCAAAGGCTTCCGCCTATTTTTAGCTCCACATATGCAAATGCGCTCCAATGACAAATGATGGGGGCTTCTCCTTCGACTCCTTAAGTCCCATTTCATCTCAAAACTTTGTGTTTTAGAATTTTTTTCGCTCCAAAAGTTTTTTTTTGTTCTAAAGTTATGGTGCATCATAATGTTTCTTGTGTGTTTTGGTCCTCCTTGGAAAAAATGGGAAATGGGTCACACGGGATCCGGGATCCCTTCAGCAGTTTTTTGTTTGCCCTTTGTACTTCCGGTAGGCCATGTTTCTTTGGAGCTTGATGTTTTTTTGGGAAAAAATTCAAAAAAAAAAATTCAAACAGCCAAGAAGTGGGCGGAGCCTATTTTTCCTTTTTTCATTTTTTTTTCGAAATGTTGATACAAATTCTAGACTATAAACATTTTGAAAAGCTGAAAAAAAATCTCAAAAAAAAAATTTTTATCAATTATTTTTATTTTGAGTAAAATTAAAACAAAAAAAATTCAAACAGCCAAGAAATGGGCGTGGCTTAATTTCCTTTTTTCATAATTTTTTGCGAGATGTTAATACAAATTACAAATCTTAGGCCATAAAATTTTTGAAAAGCTGAAAAAAAAATTTTAAACTTTTTTTCAATTTTTTCAAAACTGTTTTGAAATCAATTTTTTGTTTTTTTTTTTTGAAATTCAAAATTTTCGCTATTTTTTTCTTAAATTTTTGGTACTTTTCCAGGCTTAGTATTGTTGTTTTCTAAGCCTAACAGTTGAAATACTATTGAAATAAAAATTCACGTTTGAATTAAATTAAATTAAAAAATTGAAAAACATTTTGGGGGGCAGAAATAGGAAAAGTACCAAATTTTTTTACAATTAGCACTCTTTTATGTAACTTTTTCCAATTTGGGGTCCACCGACCCAATTCTTTTTTAAAAAAAGTCTCCCCATCGATGCACCATGACCAAAAAAACATTTTTTTTTTCACCCAAATTTTTTTCCCGGATGGCCCTATTCATTCATCGTCATTCACTCATTCATACTTCTCATTCATAATATGTGTGCTCTCATCATCATCATCATCATCCCAATTTCCATTCAAAGAAAAATGCCGTAACAAAAAAAAGTCCACCCATTTCCGGTTGAGCTTTTCCCTCACCACTTTTTCTTGGTCATGTTCAAAAATTAAACATCTAGCTCGCCGAGCAACACATTTTTTACGTCTTCCATGTGCTGGAAAAAAGAAATGCGATACGTGGCGGGGTTCCCATAGCTCTAATTTTGGAAGTTTTGTCTCTTCTTCTTTTCGTCTTTTTGTCTTGAACGCTCGGCTTCTTCCGGTTGGATTTTGTAGTCTTAAAAGCTTTAAATTTTCATTTTCAGAACTCTATTCCGACAAATTTCTACAAAAATATTATAAAGAAAATTTTCAAATTTCGAGAAACCATGAGGTGGCATCACGGATTCGCATGACGCAGAGAGATTGGTAAGTGTAAAAAATTTTAATTACAGAAATATATGAAATTTAACGTACATTATTTTAATAGTTAACAACTTTTTGATATCGTTTTTAGTTTTCGAGTTATGTGGGTTTTAAGCCAAATTCAAAAAATTGACCCGTGGAGCGTCGGGCGCCATAACTTTGTTAGAAGCAACACTGCAAAAATGTTGTTCACTGCAAATTTATAGGAAATTTAACGTACATTATTTTATTAGTAAACAACTTTTTCATATAGATAATAATTTTCCAGTTATGTGGGTTTTAAGATGACAATTCCCAATTCAAGAAATTGACCCGCGAGGCGTCGGGCGCTAGAACTTTGTTAGCAGCAACACTGCAAAAATGTTATTCATTACAAAGTTATAGGACATTTAACGTACATTATTTTATTAGTTAACAACTTTTTGATATCGTTTTTAGTTTTTGAGTTATGTGGGTTTTAAGATGACAACTCCAAATTCAAAAAATTGACCCGTGGAGCGTCGGGCGCTATAACTTTGTTAGAAGCAACACTGCAAAAATGTTATTCACTGCAAAGTTATAGGAAATTTAACGTACTTTATTTTATCCCGTAGTTTTTAAGATATTAAAGTTTTAAGATAGCTTCACCCTCAGCGGTCCTCACCTAAGTGTGGGCCCGTGAGATGTCGGGGGGAGTTAGCTTTGTTCAAGATGTCAACTTTTTCAAGAATTACATACCACATTGACAACATAATTGCCTTGAATCTTTTTGCAAACTACCTTTTTAACAAAGAAACATTCTGAACAAAGAAACCCGAATGTTCATAAACCAATTTTTTGACGTTTCAAGTGGTGCTCATTGAGCAAGTTTTGCTCTTTCTATTATAATTATCACTGTCTGCAAATTTGTTTTCAATACTCTTTGAGAAAAAGTGCACTTTCGATTAGCCCGATGGAATTCCATTTCTCTCGGGACCACGATAGAAAAAACTATAAAAACTGGAAAGAGAAAGCGGAGAAGCTTCTGATTTTTTGAATTAGAAAATGGATTTTCGATTTCCAAATGTTGTCTTGTTGTCTTGGGTCCGAAAAAAGCCTAAGCCTAACCCTAACCCTAGTCTAAGCCAAAGCCCCAAGCCTAAGCCTAAGAGAAAAATCTAGAAAAAACCAGAAAAAATGTGATTTTTTGGATTTTCAAAATTTTTGTACCTGATGCCCAGCCGCGTCATCACCCAATTTTGTAGTGTTTGGGAAAATAAAAACTACGAATACTGCACAAAATTACTAGAAAACTGATTTTTTTCCCGAAAAAAATTTTTTTTTCAGAAAAATGTCGCCAAATCTGTTCGCCCGTGAGGATCCCAGCGAATCCCGGAACATATTTGTTCTGGGAATCTGCGTCCTATTCGGATGGATGATTGTCATTTTAATTTGCGCTTCACCCCACGTAAGTTTGCCCAGCTGCCGGCCAAAACTTCATTTTTGCCCATTTCAGTTGTTCCGAAACTATCTCAAAAAATGGTTTAAACACGACGAGGATCCGCTCACCGACAAAATTCGGAAAGCAGAAGCCCGTCTTCAGGAGACACTCCGGCTTGCGCAGAAGCCTTCGAATTTTCTCGTCGATCAGGCTGCGGTTATGTCAACGATGGCTGTTAGGCCCGAAAAATCTGAGGTAGAGGCCGGTTTGAAATTCCAAAAAAGATCGATAATGGCACGGGTGGTGTCGGATTGTGTCATGTCGGTTTGGAATCTCGAAAAAATCAATAAAGCAGCAAGCGCGCTCCACCGCTCAATGTGAAATTTTTATGACACGTATAATATGACAAATTTTATCGATTTTTTTTGTTGAAAATTTCACGTTGTGCGGTAGAGCGCGATTGCTATTTCTTGATTTTCTGGAGTTTCTAGCGGGATTTATCGATTTTTCGCAATATTTTCAAATTTTTTGGTAAAAATCGATAAAATTGAAAAATTTAAGAGATATCGATAAAATCCCGACAAAACCGATAAATTTTATCGATTTTTTACCCAAAACTTTATAAAATCGCAAAAAATCGATAAATCCTGCTGGAAACTCCAGAAAATCAATAAACAGCAATCGCGCTCGATCGCGCAATGTCAAGTTTTTATGGCACGTATAATATTACAAATATTATTGATTTTTTTACAAGCTTCACATTGTGCGATGGAGCACGCTTGGTATTTATTGATCATCAGAGTTTCCAGCGGCGATTTATCGATTTTTCGCAATTTTGTGAAGTGTTGGGTAAAAAATCGATAAAATCCCCACAGAACTACTCAATTTTATCGATTTTTCACGCAAAACTTTACAATATTGCGAAAAATCGATAAACAGCAAGCGCGCGCGCTACCGCGCAATGTGGAATTTTTATGGCACGTATAATATTACAAATTTTATCTGATTTTTTGAAAATTTAACAATGTGCGGTGAAGCGCGCTTGCTGTTTATCGATTTTCTGGAGTTTCCAGTGGCGATTTAACGATTTTTCGCGGTTTTGTAACGTTTTGGGTAAAAAATCGATAAAAGCCCGCCAGAAATGCTCAATTTTATCGATTTTTTACCCAAAACTTTATAAAATCGCAAAAAATCGATAAACAGCAAGCGCGCGCGCTACCGCGCAATGTGGAATGTTTATGGCACGTGTAATATTACAAATTTTATCTGATTTTTTGAAAATTTAACAATGTGCGGTGAAGCGCGCTTGCTGTTTATCGATTTTCTGGAGTTTCCAGTGGCGATTTATCGATTTTTCGCGGTTTTGTAACGTTTTGGGTAAAAAATCGATAAAATCCCGCCAGAAGTGCTCAATTTTATCGATTTTTTACCCAAAACTTTACAAAATAGCGATAAATCGATAAATCACGCAGGAAACTCTATAAAATCGATAAACAGCCAGTGAAATTTTTATGGAACGTATAATATCACACATTTTATCCATTTTTTGAAAATTTAACATTGTGCGGTGGAGCGCGCTTGCTGTTTATCGATGTTCTGGAGTTTTTTCGCAATATTATAAAGTGTTAAGTGCAAAAATCGATAAATTTTGGCAGTTCTGTCGGGAAAATGTTGGGGAATTTTTGAAAAATCGATAAAATCCCGACAAAACTGCTAAATTTTATCGATTTTTTTTCCTAAAACTGCTGCCCAAAATGGCGGAAAATCGATAAGCAGCAAGCGCGCTCCACCGCAAAACGTGGCCAAATGTGTGTAATAGCTCAAATTTTCTCAATTTTCAGACCCGTATAACGCTCGGATTGGTCGAGGAGGAGGACGAGGACGAATGTACCTGAAAATCCTGTCTAAAAACCCCCAAAAAGTGCCTATTTTCTCTTATCAAACCGAAACAAAAAACTTATCCTTGTCACTTTCCAAAAAAAATTTCCGCACTTATACTGTTCCCTCGCCACTTTTTTTTCTCGAAAATCGTTGGATTGTTTCTGTTTCAACCTCCCCACCCATGCGCCTTTAAATTTTCCAAAAATTTCTAAACTTTTTTTTTGAAATTGCAAACAATCCATACGGTAGGTATTCACTTAAAACCGCTCAATTTTTTTTTTGAAATTTTTTTCAAATTTTTTTTGTCCCAAAAATTTTGTATATTTTCATATCAATTCTTGGTGTTTATCAGTAATAAAAAGTTATTTTAAATAAATAAAAAACAAAAAAAATGGGAGAAATTGTTGGAAATTAAAATGAATCAAGTGTATTAGAATAGTAAAGAAGTGTGCGGTGGAGCAACAACGACACTCCGATATCCCGGAATTTCGGAGCATCGTTTCCCGCCGCCAAAAAAAAGATCAAAAATCGATTAAAAATAGTGCAAAATTGGTGGGAAAAAAACGAAAAAATTCTCAATTATCATCCCATTTTTTGGGCTTTACAACACGTCCGGTACGGGTTTTTGTCGCCGTTGTTGCAGGTGTCGGTGGAGCTGATGATGGGGTGACCGATGGCTCAGTTTTGACTTGTTCCGGCAGCTTTTCAGCCTGAATATTCGGAAATTAGAGGGTTTTCTTGACTCCAAGCCATACAAAAATTGCAATTTTCGACGACATTTTTCAATTTGAAATGTGCTAAAATTCAAATTCCAAAATTTTTTGTCCATTAAAAATTTATTTTTTCGCCGGAAAGTTGCACAAAAATTTTCCAGCCTAAAAAAAAAAAAAAATTCTGGAAAAGTTGGTTCATGTATTCGCTGTGAGACCACTCAAAAAAGGGCGGGACGTGACGAGCCACGCCCACAAAATGGTTATTTTTGCAGTTTTCAATTTTTTTTTTCCAGAAAAAATGTATTTTTTTTCAAATTCCTCGAAAAATCGGAAAAATTCGAATTTTTGTCCATTTCGTAGGCGTGGCTTGAATGTGGGGGCGGGGCATCACACAAGCCACGCCCATAAAATAGGGTTTTTTTTTCGTTTAAAAAAAAAGTTCAGAATCAGAAAAAGGGGAAATTTTTTTTTAACAAAAAACCAAATTTTATAAAAAAAAGTCCTTGGGAGCCGGATTTTCGCAGTGAGACCACTCAAAAAGAGGCGGAGCACGCCCACAAAAAGCCACGCCCACAAAATGGTCGAATGTTTTTTCCATCAATTTTCTAGTTTTTTCTGTGAAATTTCGAGAAAATGACAGAAATTTTTGGAGATATTAACTTTTTTAACACGCAAAAAAGCGTGTTTTTTGCCAGTTGTTTCGGCAAAAAAGGGGGCGCGGAAAACCATAAGCCACGCCCACAAAATGGTTGTTTTTTCGATTAAAAAAAAATCAGAAAATTCACCTTCTTTTGGCGCGAAAAAATGGCAAAATTCTGCATTTTTACCCCTTCAAAAATGACGAAAAACCTTGAAAATTGAGGAAAAAGCATTCGGCTATTTTGTGGGCGTGGCTTGCTATGCTCGGCCTCTTTTTGAGTGGTCTCACAGTGAAAATTGGGCTCCCGAGGAGGATTTATTTTCTGAAATTTGGCTTTTTGTAAAAAAAAAATGTTTTCATTTTTTCTGATAAACAGTTACCAAATTTCAGAAAATAAATTCCTCTCGGGAGCCCAATTTTCACTGTGAGACCACTCAAAAAGGGGCGGAGCATAGCAAGCCACGCCCACAAAATGGCCGAATGCTTTTTCCTCAATTTCCAAGGTTTTTCGTCATTTTTGAAGGTAAAAATGCAGAATTTTGCCATTTTTTCGCGCCAAAAAAGGTGAATTTTCTGATTTTTTGCCAATTTCTACCTCTGCAACCTCTACTTCTTTCTCTTTTGGCACCTGCTCCTGCTCCACCACTGGGGGCTCCTCCACCTCCTCCTCCTCTACAACCATCTCATTCTCGGCCTGAATCAATTTGGCCGCCGCTTCCGCCGCCTCCTCCTTTTTCGTAGGCCTTCCTCGCCTCTTCGCAGGCGCCGTCGCCGCCTCCCCAGGCCCCATCGCCCGTTTCCGGCCAGGCCGAGTCCACGGGATCGCCTTGTGCTCGTCTGGAACTGGGGCCATTGTGGCGACAGGCGGCTTCTCCTCTTCCAGCGGAGCACGGAGCAGGGTCTGCTCTCGGAGCATCTGAAGCCGGCTCTGCTGCTGACCCTGCTGAAGATCATAAGCATCGGGGCGTCGTCTCGGCATGTACTCCTTCACCTTATTCATGATCCTTTGGGTATACTCCTCGTGGCTCCGAGCTGGCGGTTGAGGTCTATACTGTGGCTTAGCTGGTGATGCTGGTGCAGCGGATCTTCTCGGCCGACGTTCAGGCTGATGAACCCGCTCCTGCATCGCAATTCCGGCGATCATATCTCGTTTGACGTCGTCGATTCGCAACGCGGGATTCCTCCGAACCTTCACCTCCGCGTCAATCTGGCAGACTAGCTCAACGACGTAGCTGGCCATATCACGGAGATGATTGATCGTATCAGTGTGAAGTTCGCCGGCAGTCAGGCCGTGGGTCGCTGTGTCCAGTGTTTGATAGATTCCGATCACTTTGTTCAGCGCGAATTTCGCCTTCAGCCGAGTTCGTTCCTTCTTTTGAGCCTCGGTTAGCGCGATTTCAATGTCGTGCTCGTAGGCGTCGAGCACGCCGAGCTCCACCTCGGTCAGCTCGTCGAATAGTGGATCGCGGTTGTTTTCCGGGTCGTATACTGCAAGAAATTCGCGGTTTTTTGGGGGTTTTGGCATTTTTTAAAGATTTTCTAGTTGAAAATCAACGTTTTCTGGATTTTTAAATTTTTTTCTCAACAAATTTTTTTTTTTAATTTTCCGTTTTAAATTGTATTTTTAAAGATTTTTTACTTTATTTTTTTATTTTTAGAGTTTTAGAAAAATTTGGATTTTTTGGGGTTTTTGGGAATAAAATTCTTTTTATAAAAAATAAACGTTTTCTGTAAAATTTTGCGTTTCTTTCTCAAAAATTTTCAAAAAAAAAAAGAGTTTTTATCGATTTTTTAAATCAATTTTCTGTGTTTTTTAGCTGGAAAATTAGGATTTTCTAGAAAAAATTTTTTTTTTAAAGTTTTCTTTTTTATTTCTCAAGTTTTTCACTAAAGAAATCAGAATTTTTAATATTTTTTCTCAAAAAGAGTTTTCTTTTTTCGTATACTGCAAGAAATTTGGGACGTTTTTTGGGGTTTTTGGCTTTTTTTTTGGCATTTTTTTAGAGATTTTCTAGTTGAAAATCAACGTTTTCTGGATTTTTAAATTTTTTTCTCAAAAAAAATTTTTTTTTTTTAATTTTCCGTTTTAAATTGTATTTTTAAAGATTTTTTGGGAATAAAATTCTTTTTTTTTTAATAGATTTTCTACTTGAAAATAAACGTTTTATGTAAAATTTTGCGTTTCTTTCTCAAAAATTTTCAAAAAAAAGTTTTTATCGATTTTTTAAATCAATTTTCTGTTTTTTAGCTGGAAAATTAGGATTTTCTAGAAAATTTTTTTTTTTTAAGTTTTTTTTCATTTCTCAGTTTTTCACTAGAGAAATCAGAATTTTTAATATTTTTTCTCAAAAATTAAAAAAAAAAAAGTTTTTATCGATTTTCGATCAATTTTTGCGTTTTTAACAGGAAAATTAAGATTTTCTAGAAAATTTTTTTTGTAAAGTTTTTTTTTTTAATTTCTCAGTTTTTCACTAAAGAAATCAGAATTTTTAATATATTTTCTCAAAAATTTTCAAAAAAAAAAAATTTTTATCGATTTTTAAAATCAATTTTCTGTGTTTTTTAGCTGGAAAATTAGGATTTTCTAGAAATTTTTTTTTTTTTAAGTTTTTTTTTTATTTCTCAGTTTTTCACAATTCTGATTTTTTCAATTTCAGTGGTTTTTTTTAACGGATTTTCCAATTTTTCTCACTGAAAAATCAAATTTTTCTGGAAACTGTACAATTTTATATGAATTTTATAAATTATCGATTTTTGCTCAATTTTTCAACGAAAAATCAGAGTTTTTCATGAAATTTCATAGTTTCAGTGAATTTTCATCAATTTTCGTTTTTTTTTCCATAAAATTCTAATTTTTTTCAATTTCACTGATTTTTTCTCAATTTCCTCAATTTTTCAACTGAAAAATCGCATTTTTTTGGAAACTGTATATATTTATATGAATTTTTGCGGGTTTTTCACCGCTTTTCCGAAAACTATATTGTTTTTGCTCAATTTTTCACCGAAAAGTCGATTTTTCCATGAAACTTCATAGTTTCAGTGAATTTTTGCTCAATTTCCTCAATTTTTCAATTGAAAAATCGCATTTTTCTGGAAACTCTATTTTTTTTTTGGTAAATCAAGTTTTGCTCAATTTTTCACCGAAAAGTCGATTTTTCCATGAAATTTTATAGTTTCAGTGATTTTCCATCAATTTTTTCCAATTTTGCACTGAAAAATCGAAAATGTCCCGAGCATTTTATTTTTTGCTCAAATTTTCACTGGAAAAATCGATTTTTATAGATTTTATAGTTTCACTGATTTTTGCTCGATTTTCTTCAATTTTTCACTGAAAAAATGAATTTTTTACAGAAAAATTCAAATTTTCAGTGATTTTTGCTCATTTTTCTCCATTTTTTCTCCAGCAAAAAAACACCAAAAACGAACACATATTATCCTCCATCATTCCATCACAATCCTCCGTCATCACAGATTCTTCTCCCGTCTCATCGTCTAACACCTCTTCCTCTCTCGACATCATCGGAACATCATCCCCTTCATCATCATCTGGATTATAGCCAAGAGCCTGAGCACTGGTCGACGGAATATTCGGGTCCGGCTCATCGTAGTCCATGTGCTCTTTTTTCGGCGGAGTTACACGCTTGACCATCAGTGTTTGAGAGCCTTCAGATGATTTTATGGTTTCTGGAAAAACAAAATTGATTTTTTATTATAAATTTCCAAAATTTTTCCAATTTTTTTCGAGTTTTCGAGGAAAAAATTAATTTTTTTTTTGAAATTTTCAGATTTTTTAATAGAAATTTTAATTTTTTTTTTTGGGTTTTTGAGAAAAAATTTGAGTTTTTGAGGAAATATTGGAATTTTTCAAGAATTTTTTCAATTTATTTTCGAGTTTTCGAGGGAAAAACTGAATTTTTTAAAACTTTTTAAATTTTTTAATAGAAATGTTTCAATTTGTTGTGTGTTTTCAAAAAAAAATATTGAAATTTTTCATAGATATTTTTTTCAAACATTTTTAACATTTTCCCATTTTTTTCAGAGTTTTTGAGAAAAAATTTGAATGTTTCGAAAATTTTCCGAAAAAAAATTTTTTGTGCGTTTCCAAGAAAAATTTGGAATTTCCCATGGATATTTTTTAACATTTCCCCATTTTTTCGAGTTTTTTTAAGAAAAAAAAAATTGATTTTTCAAAGAAATTTTGCCATTTTTTCAGAGTTTTTGGTTTTTTAGTAGAAAGTAGAAAAAATTGGCGTTTTTTCATAGAATTTTTCAAAAATTTAGTTGATTTTTCAGAATTTTTGAGAAAAAAAATTGATTTTTTAAAGAAATATCCTCATTTTTTCAGAGTTTTCGAGAAAATTTTTGAATTTTTTTAGTAGAAATTTCCGAAAAATTTACTTTAAATCGACAAATGGCTTTTTTTCTCAAAAACTCGAAAAAAAAAGCTCAAAATCTGAGCCAGCAAAAATGGAATTTTCTACAAAAAAAAAAGCCAAAAAATTCCAAAAACTGCAAATTCTCGTTCTCCTCGGGGAGTACACGAGTCGCGTAAATCAACACATGTGGTGAAATTTGCAGATTTTTCTGATTTTTTGCTCAAAATCGCAAAAAATTGCTCCAAATCCGAGTATTTACCAAATTTGATGGGAACCTTCTTTCCCCTCGGCTCAACCTCCTGATGTTTCCGCAACGAGGCGTTGATAATCTGCAGAAGCTCGATAATTTCAACGTGTGACAGATTTTTGAGCTTTTCCTCAAATCTGGTGGGATGTGGAAGAAGTTGTTCGGCTTCTAGTCCCAACATGATTTGCATACACGGAATCGGAAGCCGTTTGAATGACATTTCAAAAAGCCGTCGTTTTACGGCTATTGGCACTCGAAAACCGATATTTCCGTCGTAGTGAATGTGTTGGTCGCAGTATTTGACGCGGATGCATTCGCTGAAAAAAAACGAACATTTTTTAATTTTTTTTGCCAAAAAAAAAATCTTTTTTCCAATTTTTAAAAGTTAAAATTGAATCGTGGCCCACTGCAACTTTTTCCTCACGAAGGACGAGGAGAAGTGGTTTCTAGGCCATGGCCGAGGGGCCGACAAGTTTCAGCGGCCGTTTATCTTGCTTTGTTTTCCGCCTGTTTTCTTTCGTTTTTCATCGATTTTTTTTTCGTTTTTTCTTAATAAAACTGATAAATAAATATTTTTTGCAGATGCTAAAACAATTTCCAAGTAAAAAAATTATGTATTCAGTGGGCAAGCAGCGGTGAAAGTGGGTATTGTAATATGATGAATTACGGGAATACAAAACCTAAACTTTTTCTTAAACATGATACATATGCTGCTTAAATGCTGAGACTACCTGATTTTCATAACGCGACCGCTGAAAAAGTTTTGAGGTTTCCAAAATTCAACTTTAGTCGAGAGAAAAAGTCGAGATTTCCGCGCAAAAAGTTGAATTTTGGAAACCTCAAAACTTTTTCAGCGGTCTCGTTATGAAAATCAGGTAGCTACAGCATCTAAGCAGCATATGTATCATGTTTAAGAAAAAGTTTAGGTTTTGTATTCCCGTAATCCATCATTTTACATTGCCCACTTTCACCGCTGCTTGCCCACTGAATACATAATTTTTTTACTTGGAAATTGTTTTAGCATCTGCAAAAAATATTTATTTATCAGTTTTATTAAGAAAAAACGAAAAAAATCAGTGAAAAACAAAAGAAAACAGGCGGAAAACAAAGCAAGGTAAACGGCCGCTGAAACTTGTCGGCCCCTCGGCCATGGCCTAGAAACCACTTTTCCTCGTCCCTCGTGAGGAAAAAGTTGCAGTGCAACAAAAAAACTCACTATCCATGAGTTTTCTGCACAAACGCCGTACAAACTTCAAGCGGTCGCTCGGAGAGCCCAACGATGCCAACTTCGACAAGCTCGGCCATCTTTTGGCGGCCTTTATTCATATAATTACACACGAAAAGCTGCGAAGAGCCGGCTCGTGATTTTTTGCGAATCGCGTCTTCAGGATCTCGGCCCAGGGTGGCCTTCTCGACTTTTAACAGGAAATTCTCGAAATCCCGATCTGCGAAGAACTGAACCTCTCGGACATTTGTCTGACAGTCGTGTTGCTTGATCATATGATCACAGAGTCGATCCATTACAGGGAATCCATCTCCACACTCTGCACACTTGAATCGAATCTCGTTATCATCGAATAGGGGCTCTTTGAGCATTGGGGACGGGGATCTGATGAGGCTTGTAGACTGGGGCCCCCCGTTGGCAGCAGTTTCCTCTTGCCATGGAGCACTTTTTCTGGGAAGCTTAGACTTAAAAATCGCGTTATCCATTAGCGGCCGACGGTTCACGGGTGTCACTGGCGAGTACTTTTCCACGTCCACCTTTGCCATATGGGTCATTCTTTTGGGCTGTTGGTAGTAGGCCTCTGGGCCCATATAGGCCCCGGCGGCTCTGGGCTTTTGTGGGCTTAGGCTGCTTCGGGCTTGAGGAGGAAATCTACCCCTCTTTTGGGCCGCCGCGTAGCTTGTATTTGGGGCCTTCTCATCATCCATCACGACTTCTTCTTCCATCATGCCGGGCATCTTCTTTACGGCCTCCACCTCGTGAGGCTTTAGTAGGCGCCGATGGCCTATATCGTCGGTCATTACGTAGGCGTAGCGGCCGTCGCCGAGATCCTCCACCTCGACGTACTCCTCGATCACTTCGGTGCCTTCTTCGTACACCATGACGTCACTGTACTCGATTACACGGCCATCGGTGTCGAACATCTGGAAATTCGGGAAATTTTTCGGGGAAAATCCGATTTTTTTTGGCGGATTTTCCGGGTTTTTCGTGAAATTTTTACTTTAAAAATGTGAAAAACATGAAAATTTGGCGGTTTTGACGAAATTTTGGTCAAAAACCCGATTTTTTTGTGGAATTTTCCCGAAATTCACGGTTTTTTTTTGTGAAATTTCTGTAATTTTGCAGCTTATAATCGGAAATTTCGATGAAAAACTCGGGATTTTTAGCAAACAATTGGCGGATTTTAAAGAATTTTAGCTGAAAATGCGAATTTTTAACGAAAAATTGGTGAAATTTTGGAGAAATTGAGCTGAGAATGTGAATTTTTGTCAAAAATTCCGGAATTTATATGAAAAATTGAGAAATTTGTGTGAATTTAAGCTGAAAATTTGCATTTTTAGCGAAAAATTGGTGAAATTTTTGAGAAATTGAGCTGAGAATGTGAATTTTGTGTCAAAAATTCCGGAATTTATATGAAAAAATGCGGATTTTAGAGAATTTAAGCTGGAAATGTGGATTTTCAGGGAAAAAATCCAGATTTTTTGTGAAAAATAGCAAAATTTTGGAGAATTTTACACGGCCATCGGTGTCGTACATCTGGAAATTCGGGAAATTTCGGGGAAAATCCGATTTTTTTGGCGGAATTTTCTTGAAATTATGTGTTTTTCGTGAAATTTTCACCCTAAAATGCGTTTTAAAAGTTAAGAAATTTGAAAAAACATGAAAATTTGGCGATTTTGAAGAAATTTTTTGGGCAAAAACCCGATTTTTTAGTGGAATTTTCCCGAAATTCACGGTTTTTTTGTGAAATTTTTGTAATTTTGCAGCTTATAATCGGAATTTTAGGTGGAAAATTGGAAATTTTTGCGAAAAATTGCGGAATTTCAGATATTTTTTAGCTGGAAATTTGTGGATTTTTAGCGAAAAAATCTGGGTTTTTTATGAAAAATTGGCGGATTTTAGAGAATTTAAGATGAAAATGTGAATTTTTAGTGAAAAAATGCGGAATTTTAAAGAAATTCAGTTGGAAATGTGAATTTTTAGAGAAAAAATACCGGAATTTATATGAAAAAATGCGGATTTTAGAAAATTTTGGCTGGAAAAGTACGGATTTTTTGTGAAAAATAGCGGAATTTTAGAAAATTTTGGCTGGAAATGTGATTTTTTAACGAAAAATACGGAATTTTGGCTGGAAATTTGAATTTTCAGCAAAAAAAAATCTGGATTTTATTGAAAAATAGCGGAATTTTGGAGAATTTAAGCTGGAAATGTGAATTTGTAGCGAAAAAATCCGGAATTTGCTGGTTTTCAGTCATTTTACGGCATTTTGTAGGATAAATTGGACTTTTTCGCTGAATATCGCAAAATTCTAGCGAATTTTCATGATTTTTCCCATAGAAATCGATATTTTAAAGAGGAAAAATCGAAAACCATGGAAAAAAGTGGTTTTTCGGCTCAAAATGTGAATTTTGAGGGAAAAATATTGATATTTTCGTGAAAAAAAACCAAAAATTTGCTGATTTAAAACAATATGCTTGGTTTTTATTGATATTTTATACTAGAAAAGCAAGAAAAATTGGAATTTTCCTCGATTTTTCGTGAAAATTCGTTAAAAATCGATTTTTCGAATTTTCGAAATCGCAAAAATGATGGAATTTCGCGAATTCCCAGCTGACCATTCCATCTTCCTCGACAATTTCCTCGAGCACCTCCTCATGCTGAACTTCAATCATTTCTCCGTCTTCTTCGTGATGCTCCACGTCTTCTTCGTGCACTACTTCCTCTTCGATCACATCTGCAGATTTTTACAGTGTTTTAAAAAATATTTTAAGCTTTTTTGAGCCTTTTTGAGCCCAGAAAAATGCTCACTTTCAACAATTTCCTCGCCAGGTTCCAAGAACTCGGTTGGCGCTTCGTCTGGCGCGGTCTCCATCGATTTTTCTGGAAAAATCTCACAATTTTTCCGGGTTTTCGGGCTCGGCGAAGCTTTTCCGTGATAAATTACGGTGTAATTGTAATTTTATAAATAAAATAAAAATTTATCGATAGAGCAACGATGCAGAGGAGGCAGTAGAGTTGGACAAATGAAATAAATAAATGGCGGGAAAGTGGAAAAGTGGGGGGAGAGACGCGTTGCGGTCGCGTTGCGGTCGGAATATTTGTGTTTGCGGATTTTATTGAATCGGGAATTTCCGGAAATTGGGGGTTTTTACGGTGAAAAATCACTTTAAAACAGGAAAAAGTTGCAAAAATGCTAATTTTTCGGTTTTCCGTCAGAAATTTAATTTTAAAAAAGTATAAAATGGCAGAAATTGATTTTTTTTTTCGGTAATAGTCAATTTAGCACGGGAAAAAGTAGGAAAGAAGGGTTTTTCGCTGAAAAATCAATTTAAAACGAGGGAAAAGTCACTGAAGAGGCAAATATCAGAGGTTTTTGTTGAAAAATTGATTTAATAAGAGGAAAAAGTGGCAAAAATTTGGTTTTTTTTTGTGGAAATATTAAAAATATCCCAATTTTCTCTGTTTTTTTTTTAGCGTTTACAGGTTAAATATCAGATTTTTTCATGAAATAATATTCATTTCAAGTAGATAACACAGTAGATAATCACAATTAATTGTTAAATTCACCAACAAAAAAAAATCACATATCACAATTGAAAAATGGGTAAATTATTAAAAATCGAAATATTCTTCATCTCCCCAAGACTTCTGGAATCCAACTCAATTTTGCCAAAATCCTCCGGCTTCACCTTTCCGTACAGCTTTATCGTGTGCTTCGGGTCGTAGGGTGCGGTGAAGAGAAGTTCGAAGAAAAGCCGAACCGCTGGGCTCGTGCCGAGCAGGATCTTGTCCTCGTGGACTCCAAAGTAGAAATCGTTGATTTCTGAGCTGTGAGGGGCTATGGCACTGTGGAATGCTTCAGTTTCCGCGGAAAAGTCGGGAGGGGTTGTGTAGCTGGCGAGTA
Source organism: Caenorhabditis elegans (assembly GCF_000002985.6). NCBI lineage: Eukaryota > Metazoa > Nematoda > Chromadorea > Rhabditida > Rhabditidae > Caenorhabditis > Caenorhabditis elegans. The sequence continues at coordinate 13,887,629 of NC_003280.10, read as the reverse complement.
TCGATTCGAGTTGATCTAAAATTTCGGAAAATTGACAAAAATTGAGAGGAATCCGAATCTGGCACACGTGGTCTGCCAAAGTGTCTCATTTCGGCCTGATTTACGTTGATCTACAAAAAATGCGAGAGAAGAGGCCCAGAGTGTTCTCAACTGATTTTGTATGGTTAAGAACGTGTGCTGACCAGGGCTGAGCGGCAACCGGCAACCGAGTTGCCGGTTGCCGAAAAGTTTTGGGTTCGGCAACTTCGGCAATTGCCGGTTGCCGAAAATCCCGGTTGCCGCACAGCCCGGTGCTGACGTCACTTTTTTGAGCAAAAAATTCCCGCATTTTTTGTAGATCAAACCGTGATGGGACAGCCTGACACCACGTGCTCGAACGGAAGCGCGGTTTTTTTTTGAAATTTTCTTCTGGAAAATGCGCTTAACAGCACACGCGGCGCGTAACATCGGAGCATCGTCGTTGGCCCAGATCTGGAAATCGTAGATCCGGAATCCCACCAGATCTTGAATGCGTGGTGTGTCAGAGTGTCTCATTTCGTCTTGATCTACGTTGATCTACAAAAAAAACGCGGGAGAAGAGACGCAGAGTGTTCTGCTGACGTCACATTTTTTGGGGGAAAAAATGCCCGCATTTTTTGTAGATCAAAGCGTAATGGGACAGCCTGATGGGACAGCCCCTCCGAACCGGACCTTTAAATTCCGCCACCTTCTGCTCTGTGAACGGAGTATAAATGCCACGTGTCTCGTACGGCGGGTGCACCGTCCGTTCTCCCGTGTAGTCTGTAGCCTCCTCCTGCTGATCTTCCTCGGCTACTCGGCATCCCAGAATCCCCCGGAGCTCCTGAACCTTCTTGAAGAACGGACAAGAACCTTCATATCTCTTCACAACTCTTCCAATCGTGTCAGCGATCGCCGAGTGGATCTTCTCCACCCGAATCCGTGGGATCTCCTCGCCCAGCAGTGCCCGCAACACCCATTCCGAATCCGCGGCCAGTGCATCCAGGAAGTAGCCGCCTTCGAGAAGCGCCGCCACAGGGATCCCAGTGTCGATAAGCATCCGAATCATCGTAGCGAATCCTGCTGGCGTCACTTGCATCGAGCCTTCAGGATCGCCGATGGAGGCATCGAAGCCTGAAGAGACTAGGAGAAGATCGGGCTGGAAGGCATGGATGGTGGGGAGAATGATGTGAGTGAAGAGAGCATGATAGTCGGCATCGGTGAGCCCGATGGTGTTTAGCGGCAGGTTTATCGTGTTTTTGTCTGGAAAAATGCTTAAAAATTGGTCTGTTTGAGGCCCCCTTTTCTAATCAATCAGCGCAGTGGGCGGAGCCGGGTTCGCTGATTGGTCTTGCGAACTTTGAGCCAAAATTGCAAAATTTTTTGAAAATTTGCTATATTTTTTTTCTTAAAAACGCCCAAAATTTTGAAATCAGCATTTCGCTCCGCCCCCATTTTTCGACCAATCAGACAGAGTGGGCGGAGTTCAAAGGCGCTGATTGGTTAGACAGTGGGCGTGGCTTCGCATATTAGAGGGAATTCAAATAATTTTTGTTTTCAATCACTGTTTCAATTTGTTTTGTGACTTTTTTGCGCCAAAAATTAAAAAAAAATGCGGCACCCCCGGGGTCTCGACACGACAAATTTTTTGTTAATTGCCAAAAAGGTGTGCGCCGTTTAAAGAGTACTGTAGTTTCGAACTTTTATCGATTTTTTTAAAAGATCGATAAAAAATTCCGCAAAGTTTAAAACTACAGCACCCTTTAAAGGCGCACACCTTTTCGCAATTAACAAGACAATTTTCGTGTCGAGACCCCGGTGATACCGTATTTTCGGCGCAAAAATCGCAATTTCAGTAAGAGTTTTCCTTCAAAATACCCTAATTACTAGAAAATTCGGAAAATCGCAAAATTTTAATTTTTTCTCAAAAAAAAAAGGTCTCGACACGAAAATTGTTTTGTTAATTGCAAAAAGTTAACTAAACTTTGCGGAATTTTTATCGATTTTTCATTTTCAGTTTTTTTCATTTCAAAAAAATCCGCAAATCTCCAAATTTTAGTAATTTTTAAAGGCGCACACCTTTTCGCAATAAACACACAATTTTCGTGTCGAGACCTAATACCGTAAAAAACAAAATTTTGAATTTTCCACGCAATTTTTTTGTGAAAAAAAATTTATTTTTGCAATTTTTTCAAATTTTTGAATTTTCTACGCAATTTATTTCTTGAGAAAAATTTTATTTTAAATTTTTTTCAAAATTTTGAATTTTCCACGCAATTTTTTTGTCAAAAAAAATTTTTTTGCAATTTTTTTCAAAATTTTGAATTTTCCACGCAATTGTTTTCTTGAGAAAAATTTTTTTTCAAATTTTTTTTAAATTTTTTGAATTTTCGACGGAAATTTTTTTTCAAAAAAAAGTTTTTAAAATTGTTTTGCAATTTTTTTCAAAATTTGACTTTTCTACGCAATTTTTTTTCAAAATTTTTTTTTTTAATTTTCTAATTTTTTTGCAACAAACACTAACAATTATGATAAATGCCAGTCTGTGGCATATTCGGCCAAAAATGTCCATTTTCATAACGATGAATACTAATCAATTGTACATTCCCTTCTCCCATCTGCTCCACACACTCCTGAGTCCCGTTTCCAGCGTGTACATCATAATCCACAATGAGCACTTTTTGACCATTTTGAATTGCCGCTTTTGCCGCAATTGCCACATTATTGAATATACAGAAACCGCATCCTTCGTCAGGCATCGCATGGTGCCCGGGTGGCCGAATAAACGCGATTCCGGGCCTTTTGGCGGCCATCACTGACGTCATCAGGTCGATTGAGGCGCCGGCGGCGAGTTTTGCACGGTGCCACGTGGCAGAGTTCACGTAGATGTCTTCGTATTTGGTGCAGAATGATTCTTGTTGCTCCTGGAATGAAAATTTTGGAAATTTGGGAAAATCGATATTTTTGGAATTTTTTTTAATTGGAAAAAATTGCTGGAATTTTTTTGAACGTCTGAAAAAAACACATTTTTTTTGGAAATTCCTGAAAATTTTTCAAAACATTTTTGTTGAAAATTCTGAAAAATAGCCTAAACCCTCTTGTATTGTGGACAAAAAATTTTTGAAAAAAAAATCAAATAAAAGGATTCCCAAAAAATATAAAAATGTTGCAAAAACGTTTTTTGAAATTTTTCAAAAAAAATTTTTTTTTTAATTTTTCAAAAATGTCTTGTGTAATTTTTTTAGAATAATTCAAAAAAATAGCCTAAAACCTCTTCTATTGTTTACAAAGAATTTTTGAAAAAAATAAGGGATTCCCAAAAAATATAAAAATGTTGCAAAAACATTTTTTGAAATTTTTCAAAACAAATTTTTTTGATGAAATTTTTCCGAATAGATCTGAAAAATACCCTAAAACTCTGTTATTGTAGGTAAAAAACTTCTAATTTTGAAAAAAATATTGAAATAAAAGGATTTACAAAAAAAACTTTCGAAATCTAAAAAATTTCGAAAAGTTATTTGGAATAAAAAAAAAATTATTTTAAATTTTACAAAAAAAAACCTGCAACCATGTTATTCTAGATAAAACTGCTAATTTTGTAAAAAAATTTTTTTTGTTTCGAGTTTTTCAAACTTTTTTTAAATTTAATTTTACAATAAAATTCTAAAAAAATAGTCTAAAACCTCTGTTATAATTGCAAATTTTGAAAAAAAGAAACAGATTTTTCTCTGAACTTCGTTACCATAATCATAATCAAATCAGATTTCCAGAAAAAGTTGTAATTATTTTGAAAAAAAAAATTTTTTTTCGTTTTTTTTCAAAAGTAATTTCTGAAACTATTAATGAGAAAAAGTAAAAATTTTGAAAAAAAAAAAACTAGATTCCCAGAAAAAAAAATTAAAAAAGGGTCTGAAAATTTTTATTTTTTCGAATTTTTCAAAAGAAAAATTATTTTAAAAAATTACATAATTTTTTTTACCTCGAACCTCTGTTATTGTATGTTATTGTAAACTGTAAATTGTGAAAAAAAAACAAGATTTCCAGAAAAAGTTGAAAAAAAAATTTTGAAATAATTTTTTTTTCGAATTTTTCAAAAAAAAATTTTTTTTTTGAAAAATCAGTTTTTTAGTGCACAATTTTCTTCCAATTTTTTCCGGCTAAAATCCTGACCACAGTCATCGTTTCTGTCGATTTAACGTCATCCACATATCGTTTCGTGTGTACCGCCAAAATTTCCGATTCTTCCGCTTCCCGGCGGGGAATGTGCTCAATTCGGGGGTCGGTGAGCAGTTTTGTGGTCTGGAAATGAAAATTTGGGGGGTTTTTTTTTTGTTGTAAAATATGAAAACTTTTCTTCTTTATCATTAAAAAATCATTTTTTTTGCGAAAAATTCGATAAAAAATGTTATTTTAAAATAAAATTGTTTTAATTACGAAACAGCATTTTTTTTCTGAGAAATTCCTTTTTTTTTTAAATAAAATTTTTTTAATTCAAAATTCTTAATTTTTTTTTGAAAAATTCGAAAAAAGCGGTTTTTTAATTAGAAATATAAGGTTTTTTGTTGAAAAATTCCAAAACTTCAGAAATTTCAATTTCAAAAAAATTGCACATTTTTTTGAAATTTTCTCAAAAAAATTCAAAATTTCAGTCTTTTTTTTCCGAGGTTTTCTTTGAAATATGCAAATATTTGTATTTTTCATTTTTATTGGAAAATAGTTGTGCTTGTTATTTTAATTTATTTTTTTTCCGGCTTTTCCCCCTAAAAATCCAAATTTTTTGCTCATTTCCCCCCATACATTAAGCCTCTCCAAAATCGCATCAAGCCTCCTCGGAACTTCAATATGATATGATGGCCATGGCTGATCGTGTCGTTGCTCCTGATGATCGAAAATCACAAAAACTTTCTTTTCTGCAGCCATCGAAAACTCTAAAAACTTCTTAAAATCTGGAAAAAAATGGAAAAAATGCCTATAAAAAAAATACAAATCAGAGTAAAAAAACAAGTGGCATGCAATTTCAAAAAAAAAATCCAAAAAAAAAAATCTTAAAAATTATCGAGTTCATCCTTATTAAAACTTTTTAGGGTATATTGTACAAGAGAATAATGCAGGAGAAATTTGAGAATCATGGGACATCATAACATGGGGGGGAATATATAAAATAGTGTGCAAAATAAAATTAATTGGAATTTTTACAATTGTTTTTTTGGGGTATTTAAAAATATTTTTAAAAAAAATGTGAGAGAGCATCAGAGTCTTTGGGGAAAATTTCAGATAAAAATGTTTTAAAAAAATTGGGAAAATTTCAGGCCAATCATTATTATTATTATTATTAAATTATCGTTGATGGGGAGTCATAATATTTATATTAGACTTCTCCCTCTTCGGACAGCTTGAGAGCAATTCCCATCGTAACTTCACACCGCGGACAGTACCATTTTCCAGTCGGAGGCTCGACCATTCCAATGCACGGGTAATGGAACCAGCGGAGGGTGCACTGCAAATGAAATGGGATTAATTAGAAATTTAAAAAATTCTAGCAACTTTACTAATTTCCAAATTTTTGTAGCTATTTTTTTAATCTAGGTTGAAACTTACTGATATTTTTGTGGTTTTTATTACTTTTTTTATTTTCCAACAAAAAAAAACAAACAAACAAATCTACCATTTTCCCATAATTTTTTCCAAAATTTCAACAAAAAATTCTAATCTAAATTTAAAAAACATATAGCTACAAAAGTGCTATAAAAAATTTACATTTCAACCAAAAATCTTATAAACTGAATTTTCATCGAGACCATCACCAAAAAACTAATTTTTGACCAAATTGAGTGCGAAAAATCGAATTTCCATCAAGAATATTATAAAACATTTTGTTTTCTTCGAAAAAATTAGAATTTTCCAGGCAAATTCTATTTTTTGTAGTTTTTGATGAAAATTCAACTTTTTTTAAATATATTTGTGTGGCGGAAATTTACTTTTTTGCATTACTTTTCGAAGAAAACAAAATGTTTTATAATATTTTTGATGGAAATTCGATTTTTCGCACTCAATTTGGTCAAAAATTAGTTTTTTGGTGGTGATGGTCTCGATGAAAATTCAGTTTATCAGATTTTTGGTAGAAATGTTTTTTAAATTTAGATATTAGAATTTTTTGTTGAAATTTTCAGACTTTCTGTATTTTGTTTTAAAGGTTTTTGGTGTAAATTTCAGATGGATGGATGTAATTTGTAATATTTGTGGAAAAAAACTGAGTTTTCACCGAAAACAGTGCGAAAAATGAAATTTCCACATTGTAATTATTTTAAACAATTTTTTAAAAATCATGTTTTCGTGTTTTATGTTTTTTTGTGTTTGTTTCCATTTAATTTTTCTAATTTTTGAAATACTTACAGTGGAAATTCAATTTAATTTTCGAAATCTAAATTTTTCGTATTATTTCAGTTGCTTTTGTAATTCAAGAGCATGTTTTTGTGGAAAATCAATTTTTAAAAATATTTTTCTGATGAAATTTTAATTTTTCGGGATTTTTTTAAAATGAAAATTCTATTTTTTTTGTAAAATTTTTTGATAATAATACCAACAAAAAATCGAATTTTCACCAAAAATATAGCAAAGTTTTGCAATTTTTAGGTGGAAATTAATTTTTTCGCTCAACTATTTCGAATTTTTGTAACACATTTTTTGGTAAAACCGTTGAAAACGCAGAAATTTTGTTGATTTTAGCCTAAAAATAATATAAATTGCAACTTTTTCCAATTTTTTGGTGAAAATTCAATTTTTCTGAATGTTCGTGAAATTTTTCGATAAAAATGTAAAAAAAAGCAAAATTTTGCATTTTCTGGTAGAAATTATTATATATTTTTCGCAATTTTTTGGTGAAAACTTCATTTTTGTGATTTTTTCCAAGGAAACACTCTATTTAACAATTTTTAAGCATTTTGTTGTGGTAGAAATTCAAATTAAAAAAAAAATAATTTTCGGTTAAAAATTAACTTTTTTCGTACTATTTTTGAAACAAAAATTTAATTTTCGGTGCATTATTTCTGATTTCACTTTTTAAACTCAATTTTTGGTGGAAATTTGAATTTTTTGTACAATTTTCCATGAAAAAATATGAATTTTCATCAAAAATTACGAATTATTGATTTTGTGCTGGAAATTTGAATTTTTCGCTCAATTTTCGATTTTTTGAATGGAAATTTTTTTTTTTTTTTTTAATAAGATCTTTGATAATCTTTGACTAACCAAAAAAGTGAATTTTCACCGCAAATATAGCAACATGATTTTGCAATTTTCAGGTAGAAATTATATATTTTTCGCACTGTTTTCTCGTGTGAAAATCCAAATTTTTTGATTTTTTGAATGGATGGAAACTCAATTTTTCGCACTATTCGAAGAAAAAAAAACAGTAATTTTCTGCATTATTTCTGATGAAAATTCACATTTTTTAATCAATTTTTGGTAATAAAAAACAACAAAAAAAAATCTAATTTTTTTTTCGCACTATTTCTGCTGGGAATTTGAATTTTTCGCTCAATTTTCGGAGAAAAATTCAATTTTTCCCTTCATTAAAAAAGCCCACACTAACATGACGATTATCACACTGAACCATATCTCCATAGCTCTTCTCATTACAAAAACACCAATGCATCTCATCCTCCTCATCCTCCGATCCCGGAGCCATCATCGGATGGCTCCGCTTAATCCGATAACTCGGTCCTTCCTCATCATCATCCTCGGCGGCTCCTTCAATCTCCGGAAGTGGTGATTGTGGTGAAGAGCTCGTCGGAGCGTGAGCGTGCTGAGCCGCCGCCGCCAGATTCGCCGCACTCATTCTCTCCTGTAGTGCTATAATTGAATTTCCATGATTCCGCTGCCGCTGTAGAGTCTCCTTAAACATCTCCTGAACTCTACTGGTCAGCTTCCGAGTTCTACCATGACGGCTCTCAGACACCACAAACGCCGAATTCTGGAGAACTGGAGTCGTCGGCGAAACGACGATATGCGGTCCTGAGGAGAACGTCGGTGTCATCAGTAGGCTTGTCGTCGGCGTCGGTGATGATTCGTCGATTCCGGCGTTTGACCAACTACGTTCGGAGGGATTCGGTGAGAAGCGGGATGTCGATTCACCACGATTCATCATTGATGAAAGAGCACTTGGAATGGAGACTGTGCCGCGGAGAGCATTTGTGTTTGAGCGGCGCTGAAATTTGGAGAAATTAGAGAATTTTTAGTTTTTTCACTCCAAAAACGACTGATTTTCGTGAAAATAATGGCGGTTAGGCTGAAAAATCAGCCTATTTAACGGTTCGGACGATTTGGAACGTATAGACCCAAATTTTGTGCTCAAATGAACGAATTTCATACTGAAATTGCTCAAAAATTCTTCAAAAATGTTTTATGGCGCTTCAAAATTTCGAAAACTTACACTGATTTGAGTTAAAATCTCGAATTTTGGTCATTTTTCCGTGTCTCGGCTGTCCGAAGTTGGCTTTTTTTGGAAATATCATTCTTGATTGCATATATTGGTTTTAATATCTCATTTAATTTCGTTTATTAAGGTCTGTTTAAAGCCTATAGGCGACCAATTTTAATGATTTTTGGTTACCTATTGGCTTTAAATTTACCATAATCAATGAAATTAAATGAGATAAACTACCAAAATATGCAATGAAGGATGATAATTCCAAAAAAAACCAACTTCCTACAGCTGTGACACGGAAAAATGACCAAAATTCGAGATTTTAGCTAAAATCAGTGTCATTTTCGAAATTTTGAACCGCCATAAATACATTTTCGAGCAGTTTCATTACGAAATTCGTTCATTTGAGCACAAAATTTGGGTCAATAAACCGTTAGTCCTCCTGTAAATAGGCTGATTTTCCAGAAAATCATGGCGGTTTGGCTTAAAAATTAGTCAGTAAAGAGCCAAATTTCGTTTAATTTTGAAAATTCGAAACAAAAAGTTAATTTTTAGCTGAAAACGGTCCAAAATGACCCAAAAACGGCCAATTTTCGTAAATTTTATTAAAAAATGTGGCGGTTAGGCTAAAAAAATAGTTGAAAAGAGACGAATTACGCTAAAACTCGAAATTTCGTCAAATTTTTCTTGTAACAACACCCAAAAAACGGGAAAATTTTATCAATTTTGTGAGGTTTTTGTACGATCAAATTTTGCGGATTTTAGGCTGAAATTCAAAAATGTTTGAAAAATATTATTTGAAAATTCAAAATTTAGCTAAAATTCGAAATTTCGCCAGTTCTTTGAACAGGAGGCCGTGGTAGGTGGGCTCCAAATTTTGCGAATTTTCTCGAATTTTCAGCTAGCTCCTCACCCTAGCCGTCGGTGTTGGTGGCACTGGCGTCAGACAATCATCACTGGCCACCACCATCGCCGCCGACGACAGCAACAGCTGATCCTTTGCGATCTTTGGCGGGCGCCCACGTGGCGCTGGTGATGGTATAGCCGATGATAGTGCCGATTGTGCCGACTCATCGGAAAGATCCATTCGAAGACGAACACCTTCCTGAAGGATCCGCTGAATTTTGTCCTTTGATTCTTTCGATAAAAGTGGTCCCGAAGCGACTGTCGATGCTCTCGACGACGATCCTCCACCACCACCACCACCGCCCACGCGATGACGACGTTTTCGTTCTTTTCTCGCTGTGAGCAGAGATTCGACGTGTTGGGTATATCGTTTTTCGATCATTTCGGTCACTCCTGAATTGTCGGCCTCCATTTCACACTGGAACGTGGTTTTCTCCTTTTCCAAGTGAACTTTGTACTTTTTGAGGAGTTCTTGCATTTTTTCGGCGATTAGATATTTGCGTTGAGCTAGCACGCGGATTGTGGAGAATTCCTGAAGAAAATTGGTTGCAATTTTTTGGGTTTTTTCAATTTTTTTTTTGTGAAAAAGCAAATTTTTGAACTTTTTTTTTCATTTTTTAAGAGAAATTTTGCCATTTTTCAGCTATTTTTGTGATAAAAACTTTTTTTTGAGCTTATTCAACGTTTTAACGAGAAATTTTGAAAAAATGGTTGAATTCTAAAATTTTTATTGAAAAAAAAAAGCAAATTTTTGAGCTTTTTTTTACTTTTTAAAGAGAAATTCTGAAAAATTGGTTGATTTTATGATTTTTCGGGGGTTTCGACTTTTTTTTTGTTGTGAAAACAGCTAATTTTTTTTTATAATTTCGGCATTTCCTTCACTTTCAACGCGAGAAAATCTGGAAAATTGGCATTTTGGGATTTTTAAGCTTTTTTTTTTTTTAAAAGCTAATTTTTCAGCTTTTTTTTTAAAGAGAAATTAGAAAAATTGGCTGATTTTTTGGGATTATAAGGTAGTTTTGGGGGAGAAAGCTTTTAAAATTAATAGAAAATGCAAATTTAGGGTTTTTTTCCAAGAATTTCGGCAAAATTGGTTGTATTTTGAGATTTTGAAAGTTTTTTTTAGAAAACCACGAAAAAAAAATTAGAAAATGCAAATGTAAATGTTTTTTCCCAAAAATTAGTTGAATTTTCAATTTTTTTTCGTGAAAAAAGCTAAATTTTCAGCTTTTTTTTCACTTTTTAACAAGAAATTCCGAAAAATTGTCTGAATTTTGCGATTTTTTGTCCTGTTTTTTAAAAAAGATTTTCAGTGAAAAAAGGAATTTTTTCGACCGTTTTTTTCCGAGAAATTCTGAAAAATTAGCGGAATTTTGGGATTTTTTCGCGGAAAAATGCTCATTTTTTGAAAATTTCGGTATTTCCTTTATTTTTAGCGGAAAATTTTGAAAAATTGGATGCATTTTGAGATTTATAAGCGTTTTGGGCTAATTTTTGCGTTTTTAAGCTATTTTTGTGAAGAAAAAGCTTCAAAAAACGATCAAAAACGACAAAATTCTAATTTTAGGTTTTTTTCCGAAAAGGTTACAACTTGGTCGGATCTTGAGCAACTTTTTGAGTTTTTCGACCTCATTTTAGTGTTTTTAGACGTCATTCACTTTGAGTATTTTTGAGCACTTTTGGTGTTTTGTGGGAAAAAAAAGCTTAAAAAGTGAAAAAATGACATCAGGCAAAGTACAAAAAAATCCCATTTTTTCTCATTTTTCTTCACGAAAAAGCTAGAAAAACGGGTTTTATAGCGAAATTTCTCATTTTTCACGAATTTTAGCCGTTTTTGTGGCAAAAATCAACTTTTTCCTGCGTTTTCGTGTCAATTTGCTGCCAAATTCGAGTTCCAGGAATTTTCATGAAATTCACCTCCTGCAAAACCTTGCAGCGCTCCTTTCTCTGCTCCTCGGGCATATTTACGCCGGTTCTCTCGAAAAAATCGTTGATCGCCTCTCGATTACGGTTTAGACGGGCTAAAAATTCGAAAAAATGAAGGGAAAAATTCAGAAAAATTTCGAAATTTTACATTCAACTTCATTGTCGATTCGCCGAATTTCATCGCTTCTCTCCTTCAGCTCGGCAGGCAGCTCATCGAGCACTGGAAAACGTTGAAAATTTGGGTGTTTTTATAGGGGAAAAGTTTGCAACAAAAAAAACCACTTACTTTCTAAAAAATCATCGAGGAAGAGCATTTTGTGCGGGGGCGTCCAGCGCCGAGTTCTGAATTTTTTTTCCAAATAATTAATTAATTAAAAGTGGAGTAGCGTAGCGCCAGTGGGAAAATTGCTTTAAAACACGCCAAATTCAAAAAAAAATTTCTAAATTTTATATGATTTTTTGAAAATTGAAAAAATCTCAGTTTTTACCCCTAATTCCTATTTGAATTTCCGCCAATTGAACTCGTTCGTTGGAGCGCCGCGCTTGCACGTTTCTAAATTTATTTATTTTTTGTTATTTTCCACCGATTTTTAATGTTTTCGGTGTATTTTTGCTTGAATTTTAGAGAAAAAGTCGAAATAAATGCAAATTTTCGAATAAAAACCATGCGTACAGACCGAAATCAGTGAAATTAATTAATTTTGTCATTTTTACGCCTGTAAGCGTGCTTTTTAATCGAAATTTAGCATTTATTTTGACTTTTTCTCTAAAATTCATGTAAAAATACACCGAAAACTAAAAAAAATTGAAAATCGGTGGAAAATAACAAAAAATAAAATAAATAAACTTAAAAACGTGCAAGCGCGCTCCATCGAACAAATCCAATTAGCGGTAATTCAAATAGGAATTAGGGGTGAAAACTGAGACTTTTTCAATTTTCAAAAAATCATATAAAATTTAGGAATTTTTTTTTCAATTAGGCGCAATTTTAAGCAACAAAAAAAACGAATTAATAGGTATAAAAGCGTTAAAAACGCTGAAAAAAGGGCAAAAAAAAGGCAAAAAAAAAAATGATAAAATTCGAATATTTTATAGTACAAAAAAGGAGAAAACGGAGAAAACTACCAAAAAAAAAACAACCGAAACTAAGGAATTTTCTATTCCAAATCAAACGAATAGTTGACAATTGGGTATTTGCGTGGATCGTCGAACGGGTAGGCACGGTAGAAATCGTATGAATACTGCTTCGGCATTGCCGGATTCTTCCAACGGAGCGCGTTCGGATGTTCGTTGGTAAAGTACCAGGCGAGGAGAGCCATCGGTACGAGCACGCGGAGGCACATAACGATCGAGTTCCAGCTGAAAATTGGATAAATTAATTAGAAAAAAAAAACAAAAAAAAACAGCCTAAAAATCCGAAAATTAAAAAAAAATCGCAAAATTTAGAAAATCCACATTTTTTTCACCGAAAATACTAAAAATCGCTGCAAAAATTCAAGAAAATCCGAGAGATACGAAATCGATAAAATCGGTAGATTTTTTCGCTAAAAATCGGTGAAAACCCGTAATAAGAGGCAAGAAAATCAGTAAATAATTTGAAAAATGTCAAAAAAATTTCCAGGAAATCGAACGAAAATTCTCAATTTAGTGAAAAAATCTCAGAAAATCAACTGAAAAATCCTTTAAAAAATTTAAAAAACCTGTGGAAAATCCGACGAGAAATTCAAAAAAAATCAATGAAATTTCAGGAAAATCAAAAAAAATTCGTCATTTTTTTAGCCAAAATACGAGAAATTCCTCTTTTTTTCAAAAAATTATGAAAAAAACTGCCTAAAAATACGAAAATCCACTTTTTTAAGGGAAAAAATTCGGAGTTTTATCAGAAAATCGGGGAAAATTATGAAAAACTTAAGTTTTAGGGCGAAATTACCCGAAAAATCTGCGAATTTTCGGATTTTTATCAGAAAATTGGACTAAAATTCGCATTTTTCAGCGAAAAATTCGCTTTTTTATTAGAAAATCGGAGAAAATAATGAAAAAAAAACTGGCTGAAAATCAGAAATTCCGAATTTTTACCTAAAAATAGTGAAAAATTATGGAAAAAACTGCCCAAAAACCCATAAAATACACATTTTTCAGCGAAATTACCCAAAATCTGTGCAAAAAATCAATTCAAAATTCACGGACTACGAGACCCATTTTTTTTTCAAAAACAGGAACAAGATATGTCAAATATCCAGAGCCAGTGAGCATTTTTCGTGAAAATTGGAAAAAAAAACCCTGAAAATTTCAATAATTCCGGTTTTTAGTCAGAAAATCGTGAAAAATTTTGAAAAACTGCCTAAAAATCAGAAAATTCAACAAAATTTCGCATTTTTTAAGCGAACAATTATGAAAAAACTGCCTAAAAATCCAAAAACTCAATAAAATTACCCATTTTTTAAGCGAAAAATACCGATTTTCATTGAAAAAAAATTGTGAAAAATTATGAAAAAATGCCTGAAAATCAGAAAATCCGCAGTTTTTTCAGCAAAAAAAAAATCAAAAACATTTTTCTTTCTGAAAAATTTTTCTGAAAATATGAAAAAAAAACCGCCTAAAAATTTGAAAATTAAGCGAAAAGTTATGAAAAAACTGCCTAAAAATCGAAAAATTCAATAAAATTGCCCATCTTTTAAGCGAAAAATTCCGATTTTCATCAAAAAATCATGAAAAAATTATGAAAAAAACTGCCTAAAAATCAGAAAATTCATTGAAATTTCGCATTTTTCATCAAAAAATCGTGAAAAATTATGAGAAAACTGCCTAAAAATCCGAAAATCCGCAGTTTTTCAGCAAAAAAAATCAAAAACATTTTTCTTTCTGAAAATATGAAAAAAAACCGCCTAAAAATTTGAAAATTAAGCGAAAAATTATGAAAAAACTGCCTAAAAATCGAAAAATTCAATAAAATTGCTATTTTTTGCACAATTTCTGGCCATTTGTCTCGAAATTTTTCATTTTTATAGCATTTTTCTCCTCCACCTACGTGGTGTAATCTTCCGCCTCGAGGCCTGTAAACGTGAGACGATCGCCTCGATAGCGCATCATATCGATCGGCACGAGCTCTCCCCAATTCCGGCGATTCTGCCGATCGGTCCACGCCTCATACGGATCCTTGTGGTCGTAGGTGATTACACCGAGGTCTGGATAGTCTCCGGCGAACTTGATCACGTCGTCTTTGTCCATTGATTGATAGTCTTCTGGTCTGAGGCCGTATTTGACGGCGGCGGCGCGACGCTCTTCCTCGTTTGTTGGCGGCGCGCTTGGCTTGTGATCACGTGGGTACCAGCCGTCGAAGGTTAGAGGTCCGCGCACTGGAAATGAGCTTCGTTTTTCTTTAATTTTCGTTGAATTTGGAAGGAAAATCCATTTTTTTAAAGCCGAAAAACTCACTGGACATGATTCTTGCCAGATGGAGCGATCTGCTGGCATTAATCGCCTTTATCAAGCGTGGGGCGAGCATGCCTGTAATAATAATGATTATTTTCAACATTTTTTCCGAAAAAAAACCGAAAAAAACCGAAAAAATCCGCGTAAAACAAAAAAAACAATTTAAATCCGCAAGAATCGATAAAGAGACCCTCCGTTTTAGAAATTCGCACACGTGAAACAAGTGCTACCGTACCTGCGGGCGTGGTGAGACCCAACTCTGCGTCTCCTCGTTTTGTGTGCTCTCTCGCTTTTTAAATTGTTTATATTTTATTTTTTTTATTGCTCGGAGAGAAAAATGTCGAAATTCAAGAAAAATCTGGTTTTTGGCGCCAAATTCACTGGAAAATTGAATTTAGTGGCGAAAATTGGCTATGTAAAGTTAAAATTCAGCAAAAAAACCAATTTTTTGGTTTTTTTTCCACCACCTATCACGTGAACCGGTCTTGTGACGCTATCAGCAATCGAATTTTATTGTTTTTTATTGATTTTTGTGTGAAATAAAGCAGCAATAATTGTTTATTTAACATTTTTTTCCCCCTTCTTCTGTCCCATTGCAGACGTGACTCATCGA
Organism: Caenorhabditis elegans; assembly: GCF_000002985.6. Classification (NCBI taxonomy): domain Eukaryota; kingdom Metazoa; phylum Nematoda; class Chromadorea; order Rhabditida; family Rhabditidae; genus Caenorhabditis; species Caenorhabditis elegans. The sequence goes on along the minus strand of NC_003280.10, from coordinate 13,872,330 downwards.
TTTCTCTCAATTTACAGGCCGAAATTTCATCATTTCATCGTATTTTTTTCGGCGAATGAAACCTCCTCCAACAGATTCGCCTTCTAACAATGTTCAAACGGCTGAATGTAAGGAATCGAAAGTGCGAAAACGGAGTCTCTGAACTGATAAAAATTATGATAACCAACTTTTTTTCTTTGTTCCCCGTGCTTAATTTCACTGAAAAATTGGTTTGCAGATTTTTGTTCAGTTTTTCAGCTTTATTTCCTCATTTTCTACCAAAATTATCTAGTTTAGTACTAAAAAGTAACCGGTTTAGCGCTCAAAAACCAGTTTATTTTGATAAATTAGCGCATCAAAGATTAAAATTCCCCCCCCCCCCCCCCAAAAAACTAATAAATAAGGCGAAAAACAGAAAATTTAAGCGGAATTTTCCAGAAAACCACCCAAATGGCCTCAGCGCCCCCCCAATTAACACCGGCTCAGAAACTGAAACAGGAGAAAATCCGTGCGGATTTGCAAAAGGAGCTTGATAATGTTGTGAAGGCTGCTATAGCTTCTCCGCACTCGAAAAGGGAGAATGTGCCGAGGTAAATTTGGTTTTTATTGAGTTGAAAATCATTAAAAATCGAAGAAAATTGACTAAAATCGTGCAAAATCATTAAAAATCGAATTTTTTCTATAAAAATCGATAAAATCAATGGAATTTCGGGGAAAAATTCATAAAATAGCGTAAAATTCGAGGGAAATCGGTACAATTTTGCACTTTTTTCAAAAAATTTATTGAAAAAAAAAAAAAAAAATTGATAGAAACTCAAAAAATGCCGTGACGATTCACAATTTTGTGGAAAAAATCTCAGAAAATCGACAAAAATTCAAAAAATCCCGATTTTTATTAGAAAAACTGCCAAATAATGTGAAAATTCAGCTTAAATCCCCATTTTCAGCGAAATCACCCAAAATCTGTGCAATTCGATCGAAGCAATCTTCATTCACGGACTACGAGACCCATTTTTCTTAAAAGGAACAAGATATGCCAAATATCCAGAGCCAGTGAGCATTTTTCCCGGAAAAAATGCAAAAAAACCCCCGAAAATTCGAAAAATTCCGGTTTTTTAATAGAAAAACCGTGAAAAATTATGAAAAAACTGGCTAAAAATCCGAAAATTCAATAAAATTTAAATTCCGATTCTTAGCAAAAAATCGTGAAAATTGTGAAAAAAACTGCCTAAAAATCAGAAATTTCCCATTTTTTAAGCGAAAAATAACGATTTTCATCGAAAAAAAAAAGCGGAAAAATTACGAAAAAACTGCCTAAAAATCCGAAAATCCGCAGTTTTTCAGCAAAAAAAATCAAAAAAATTTTTCTTTCTGAAAATATGAAAAAAACCGCCTAAAAATTTGAAAATTAAGCGAAAAATTATGAAAAAACTGCCTAAAAATCAGAAAATTCAATAAAATTGTCCATCTTTTAAGCGAAAAATGATTTTCATCGAAAATCATGAAAAAATTATGAAAAACTGCCTAAAAATCCGAAAATCCGCAGTTTTTCAGCAAAAAATGCAAAAAAAAAAACCCCGAAAATTCGAAAAATTCCGGTTTTTTAATGGAAAAACCGTGAAAAATTACGACAAAACTGCCTAAAATCAACAAAATCCGCATTTTTCAGCAAAAAATTAAGAAAACATGGATTTTTCCAGAAAATTGTGAAAAAAACTGCCTAAAAATCGAAAAATTCAATAAAATTTCGCATTTTTTAAGCGAAAAATTCCGATTTTCATCGAAAAAAAAGCGGAAAAATTATGAAAAAACTGCCTAAAAATCCGAAAATCCGCAGTTTTTTTCAGCAAAAAAAAATCAAAAACATTTTTCTTTCTGAAAAAATTTTCTGAAAATATGAAAAAAAACCGCCTAAAAATTTGAAAATTGAGCGAAAAATTATGAAAAAACTGCCTAAAATCAACAAAATCCGCATTTTTTCAGCAAAAAATTAAGAAAAAATGGATTTTTTCCAGAAAATTGTGCAAAAAACTGCCTAAAAATCAGAAAATTCAATTAAAATTCGCATTTTTTAAGCGAAAAATACCGATTTTCATCGAAAAAAAAGCGGAAAAATTATGAAAAAATGCCTGAAAATCAGAAAATCCGCAGTTTTTTCAGCAAAAAAAAATCAAAAAAAATTTTCTTTCTGAAAATGTGAAAAAACTGCCTCAAAATCGAAAAATTCAATAAAATTCCCCATCTTTTAAGCGAAAAATTCCGATTTTCTTCAAAAAATCATGAAAAAATTCTGAAAAAACTGCTTAAAAATCAGAATTTTTTTGCAGAATTTCTGGCCATTTGTCTCGAAATTCTCGCATCGATCGATAACCAGCCAAATCGCTTGCCTCGGACAAATTCGGAGTGAAATTGGAAAAAGCCGGGCCTGGATTCGAATTGTGTTGAATGAAAATGCACTGGGACAGTATTTAGATCTACTGGCCGCTGAGGCGACTGCTATTCAGTCAGTAAACTGGAAAAAATCTACGGAAAATTGAACAAAAATTGGGAAAAAATCGCAAAAAATGAGCAAAAATTACATAAAATAAAAAAACAAAAAATCATAATTTTCGGTTTTTTTTTCACCGTTTTTTTTTCAATTTTTCACTAAAAAATCACGAAAATGTGAGAAAAAATGGTTAATTTACTAGAAAAAGACGATTTTTAAATTTTTTGTAGTGAAAGCTGCTCAAAAATCACAAAATTCCCGAAAATTGACGGAAAATTGAGAAAAAAAATCGCAAAAAATGTGCAAAAATTACAGGAAAATACAAAAAAAAAATACCAGTAAATTTGTTGAACAATTCCCAAAAAATTCCAATTTTCAGTTTTTTTCGCGCTTTTTTGTGAAATTTTTCGGCAAAAAAATCATGAAAATTGTACATTTTTTGAAAAATTAACAAAAATCGATTTTTTAATTTTTGGCAGAAAATTTTCAATTTTTATCCAAAAAAAAAGAAAAAAATACTCATTTTCAGATAAAAATTAAAAATTCTCATTTTTAAATTTTCAAAAAATTCAGAACCAAAATTTTGACCAAAATTGCTTGAAAATTGGCTCAAAATTCGGTAAATTTTTGACTAAAATTGACTGAAACTTGCCTGAAAATTTGATCAAAACTGGAAGAAAATTCTGAAAAATTGCCGAAAATTTGACCAAAATTGGAGGAAAATTGCCAAAAAAAAATAAGACCAAAATTTCTAGAAAATTCTGTGAAATTGCCAACACGAAAGCCGAAAAATGACCAAAATTTGACCAAAATTGGCAGAAAATTGACTGAAAATCGCCGAAGAACCAGACCAAAATTGCTTGAAAATTTTTAGAAAACTGGCAGAAAATTTTGTAAAATATTCCCGAATTTGGCTGAAAATATGACCAAAATTGACGAAAAATTGCCAGAAAACTGGCAGAAAATTGCCAGAAATATGACCAAAATTTGACCAAAACTGGAAGAAAATTCTGAAAAAATTGCCGAAAATTTGACCAAAATTGGAGGAAAATTGCCAAAAAAAAATAAGACCAAAATTTCTAGAAAATTCTGTGAAATTGCCAACACGAAAGCCGAAAAATGACCAAAATTTGACCAAAATTGGAAGAAAATTGGCTGATAATTCTGTAAAATTTTGCCGAAATTGGCTGAAAATATCACCAAAATTGACTGAAAATTGCCGAAAATTTGACCAAAATTGCTTGAAAATTGGCAGAAAATTCTGAAAAAATTGGCAAAAATTGGAAGAAAATTGGCTGAAAATATGACCAAAATTGACAGAAAATTGCCAAAAAAAAAAAAAAATTCCAAAAAAAAATTTTCGCTCAATTTTTCCGATTTTCCTATAATTTTTCCCCCACATTTTTTCCCAACTGAAATTCAAATTTTTCAGACAATTCTACTCTGACGACGCATTTCTCCGGCTTCTCTCCGATGGAGATCAATCAGAACGAATCCGTGGCCTACTAAAACCCCTCAGCTCACTTCCAATATCTGCAGCAACTAATTCATCATTTCTTAACACTTGGACACCAACTCCATTAATTTTAGCCGGTCTAATGGATGGTCAACCACTAAAAGTTGGCACTTTAAAAGCTCGTCCCAACCCGAAACCGGCTCATTTAACAGAGGAAATTGCGATTCCGGCGATTGATGCTCTTGTGCCGGAGGAAGATCATGATATTGGATCACCATCTTATTTAGAAAAAAGGAGACGTAGAGCCTTGAGTAGGCCTATTAGAAGTAAAAATTTCAAAGTTTTAGTAGAAAATTGACTGAAAATAGTGCAAAAATTAAGAAAAATTGCCAAAAAATTGACCAAAATTGCTTGAAAATTGCCGAAATTTTTACCCAAATTGATAGAAAAAATGAGTGAAATTTTTGTAAAATTGTCAGAAAATTTCTACAGAATTTGGCAGAAAATTGGCTGAAAACTGTCAAAAATGTTTCCACAGTTGCTAGAAAAATGGCTGAAAATTTTGTAACATTTGACCAAAATTGCTAGAAAATTCTGGAAATTGTTCCGAAATTGATCAAAAAATTTAGCAAAAATTTTGATTAAGATTACTGAAAATTGCAGAAAATTCTTTAAAAAATTGACCAAAATTGACCAAAATTGGTAGAAAAATGGCTGAAATTTCTGTAAATTTGCCAAAAATTTTCTCGAATTTGCTGGAAAATTGACTGATAACATCGCAAAAAACCAAGAATTTTTAACTGCTTAAAAATTAGAAAAATTGGCTGAAAATATGGCAAAAATTCCAAAAACTTGCCAAGAATATCTTGAAAATTGATACAAAATTTGGCAAAATCGGCAGAAGGTTCTGCATACTTTTACCAAAATTGCTTGAAAATTTGCTGGTAATTCTGAATAAAATTGGTAGAAAATTCTGTAAAGTTGCCAAACATTTGACCAAGATTGCCAGAAAATGTGCACAAAATGGGCAATAAATTCTGCAACATTTGACCAAAAATGCTTTAAAATTGACTGAAAAATGCCAAAATTTTGAACAAAAATTGCTAGCAAATTGGTAGAAAATTCTGAAAAATTGACTGATAATATATGCAAAAAATTGGCACAAATCGCTGTATTTTTTTTCAACAAATTCTGTAAAATTTGCCTAAAATTTGACAGACATAGGTAGAAAATCGTGCAAGATTGCAGAAAAAGGTAATCAAAATTGGCTGAAAACTGGCCGAAATTTCTGTAAAATTGACTGAAAACTGCCAAATTTTGACTAAAATTAATTGGAAAATGGCAAAAATATATGTAAAGTTGTCAAAAACTTGGCCAAAATTGCTAGAAAAATGCCAAAAATTTGGCTGAAAATTGCCAAAACTTTTACTAAAACTTGCGAAAAATTTGACCAAAATTGCCGACAAGTTGACCAAAAAAGGCAGGAAATTCTGTAGAATTTTCGAAAATTTGACCAAAATTACTTCAAAATTGGCTGAAAATTCTGTAAAAATTTGGTCAAAATTGCCAGAAAGTGCACACAGAATTGGCTGAAAATCGTCAACATTTTGACCGAAATTTCCAAAAATTGACTGAAAACTGACCAAAATTGCCCAAGTTTTTACCGAAATTTGCAGAAAAGTGCCAAAAAATTTTACCAAAATTACTTGAAAATTTGCTGAAAATTCTGTAAAAATATGTCCAAAATCGGCTGAAAATTCTGTAAAAATTTTGTCAAAATTGCCAGAAATTCCTGTAAAATTTGACGAAAATTGCCAAAAACTAGCTGAAAAATTGCCGAAGTTTCAATCAAAATTGGCCGAAAATATGGCAAAAATGCCTAAAAAAACTGCGGAAATTTGAAAAAAAATCTGAAAAAATTTTTTTTTAAAGGAGTTTTTCAGCCAAAAATCTGCGTTTTTTCTTCGATTTTCAGGCAAAAAAAAAAATCCAAAAATTCATATAAATTCCAAATTTCTTTCAGAATCCGAAAACGACGATCACTCGGACTGTTCCTCTGTCTATTCCCATCCATCAATGCTAGATTCCGGTGAAATGTCCTACCAACACGCTGTGCTCGGCGGGCTTAAAGGATCCTCGTCGAGCTCAATGCGACGAGTCGCCTCGAATCAGAAGATCCAACTTCCCCAGTCACCACTATTCTCGTCAACTCCAGTCGACTCGACGATCCTCGATCAAGTAAAGATCGGAAAGGCGAATAGTCGATTGGATTTCGTGCAAACTGTGTCGGATGTGGCTCCGGATGCTCCGCCAGGCTATCAGCCACTAGTTATATCCAGAAGGATTCGGCGGCCCTCGAAACAGAAGTCAAATTCAAGAAGTTCCAGTGAATCGGCTTCCAGGGATAGTCGGCGTGTTACAGAAGCCATTTCGACACGGGATTCCAGGGCGAATAGTGATTTGGTACGGAAAATTCCTGGGAAAAATCTGGAAAATTGTGGAAAAATTGCAAGAAAATTGGATGAAAAATCAAAAAGTTGGCTGAATATTTAACCACAAATTGCCCCAAAATTTGGACGAAAATTGCCAAAAATTTTTTGAAATTTTTCGAAAATTTGACCTAAAAAGGTGTAAAATTGCCAAAAATTCTGCAAAGTTTGACCAAAAACTGGATGAAAATGGCCGAAAATTGCCATAAAAATTGGATGAAAATTGACTACATTCTGCAAAATTAGTTGAAAATTTTGACAAAATTTGACCAAAAATTCTGTAAAATTTGCCGGAAATTTGCCAAAAATTTTACCTACAATTGGCTGAAAATTCTGTGCAATTGCCAAAAATTTAACCAAAAAATGCTGAAAAATTGGACAAAATTGGCTAAAAAATAGCTGAAATTTATGTAGAATTGGCTAAAAATTTGCCGAAAATTGCACTTAAAATTGCACTGAAAATTGCCAAAAGTTTGACCAAAAAATGGGGCAAAATTGCCAAAAATTCGATCTTAAATTGGCTAAAAAATAGCTGAACATTCTGTAAAATTGGCAGAAAATTATGTAAAATTGGCTGAAAATTCTGTGAACTGGACCAAAAATTAGCTGAAAATTGTCAAAATTTTGACCAAAAATTGTCTGAAAATAGCCAAAAATTTGAACAAAAATGTGCCAAAAATTGTCTGAGAATGGCTAAAAATTTGACCAAATATGCCAGAAAAATAGCTGAAAATTCTGTAAAATTGAGTGAAAATGGCCGAAAATTCTACCAAAATTGCTTGAAAATTGGCTGAAATTGACTAATAATTGGGCAAAATTGTCAAAAAATTTGACAAAAAAATGGGCTTAGAATTACCAAAAAATTGGCTGAAAACTTGCCGAAAATTTGACCAAAATTGACTAAAACCTCTATAAAATTAGCTAACAATTGCCAAGAATTTGACCAAACATTGGCTGAAAATTGCCAAAAATTTCCCGAAAATTGCCTGCGAAAAAGCCAAAAATTTGGCCAAATATGTGAGAAAAATTTACTAAAAATACCTGAAAACTCTGTAAAATTAACTGAAAATTGCCAAAAATTGGCTTGAAATCGCCTAAAATTTTACCAAAATTACCAGAAAAATAGCTGAACATTCTGTAAAATTGCCCAAAAATTGGCTGAAAATTGCCGAAAAATTGCCGAAAATTGGCAGAAATTTCTGTAAAATTGGCTTAGAATTACCAAAAAATTGGCTGAATACTTGCCGAAAATTGCCAAAAATTTGCCGAAAATTGCCAAAAATTTGCCGAAAATTGCCTGCGAATGGCCAAAAATTTGGCCAAATATGTCAGAAAAATTGACTAAAGAAACCTGAAAATTCTTTAAAATTAACTGAAAATTGCCGAACATTTGACAAAAAATTGTCTGAAAATTCCAAAGAATTGACCTTTTCTAAAAGATATCCAAAAAATTTCTGAGAAAATACTGTAAAAATTAGTGGAAAACTGATGGAAAATTCATAAAATTTCCAAAAATGAGCACGTTTTTCCTTGAAAATTGACTGAAAATAGACGAATTTTCACTGAAAAAATTCGAAAATTTTCTAGAAAAAAAAAGAAAAAATTTGCCGCAAAAATGTAGTTTTTGCATGAAAAATGTTGAAATTTATGCCGTTTTTTAAAGAATTTTTTGCAATAATTCCAAAAAATGAAGGAATTTTTTTTATAATTTCCATAAAAGTTTGAAAATTGCAAAAATTTTTTATTGGAAAATTTAATTTTACGCCAAAAAAACCCAGATTTTCAGAATTTTTTTTTTCCAAAAACCAAAATATTTCAAATTTTTCAGCCCTCCACAATCTTCGGAACCGTCCCAAATGACGTGGCATTCTCACCGGATGACGAGCTGCTTCAGCTTCAATCCAAGCCTATTTCCACGACAATTGACAGTGGAATTGCTGAAATGACGTCATCATCGGCTGCCGGAACCCGTACAGCTTCAGAAGTGGAGCCAGAAGGAGAGCTCCAAGTTGAGCGTTCCGTCTCGTTTTTGGAAGCTCTTCACGAGTTGGCTGGAGCTAGAGGAGCTAGAGACGGCGCGGAGGAAGAAGCCATTCCACCACCCAGAAGCCTATCGCTTACCGATGATTTTTTGGGGAAAAATGAGGAAAAATCGGAGCATGAGGATGAGGATCGAGAGATTTTTGATGGTAAAAATCTGGAAAATCTGGAAATTTGAAGCCGGAAAATCGAGATTTTATCTGTTTTTTTATTGGAAATATCCATAATTACGCTGAAAATTTTTGTCATTTTTTTGTTTGAAAATCTCGAAAAAATAGTTTCATCGAAAATTTGGTAAAAATTTTATAAGAATTTTTGGTATTTTTTCGCAAAAAAGTGTTTTTTTTTCAATTAATTTTTGTGGTACAAACTTTTTTTGACAAATTTCCTAAAAAATTTGTACCAAAAACTATTTAAAAAAAGCTCAAAAATTCTAGTAAAAACCTTTTTTTCTGAAGAAAAAACTGAAATTTGATCAAATTTCATTTTTATTCAGAAAATTCCGGATTTTCCGCTCAAAAATCTAGAAAAATCTGGAAACACTGGTAAAAACGGGGTTTTTCTCAATTTTTTAAAGAAAATTATGTAAAATTCTTTTTTTTTCCTGAAAAAACTGGAATTAGATCAATTTCTCCTCCAAAAAATGTTCAAATTTCAAATTTTTGTTCGGAAAATTCTGGTGGATTTTTAGCTCAAAAATCTGAAAAAATATTAATGAAAAAAATTTTGAGCTCAAAATAATTTTTTGCAAAAAAATTAAATTTCTAACTAAAAAATCAATAAAAATTCCATAAAATTAGCCGGAATTTCTACATTTTTCGTCTATTTTTTTTGTGGTTTTTCTCGACTTTTCGCTATGAAAATCGGAAAAAAATTGTTCAAATCCTCAAATTTTGCCTGATTTTTGGAGAAAAATAAGTAAAATCCGATTCTTATTCAATTTTAACCGAATTTTTCGAATTTTTCAGCTCCAAAGCTTCCAGAACCATCAAAACTCCTAAAAATCCTGAAAACCGCGCAAATTTCAGTATCAATGGACCCCGTCGAAGGCACTTCCATAACGATTTTGGCGCCAAATCCACCCACCGGAGAGCTTAATCGGAGCCAACCAATGTCGATACCGGGCGGCCGCCGGCAACTAATACACAGACCGCAAAAGGTTTTTTTTTTTGGAATTTCTCTGAAGCAGTCCTGGCTTATCAATCAAATTGTTTCTAGGCGCATGACCTTGATAAGTTGATAAGGAGCAGCGTGTTTCAGTGAGCACAAAGCAAAATATACAACGAAAAGAACGAATATAATACCTTAAAAATCAAGGTTTTTCCGTGGAAAAATCTCGGAAATTCGGCAATTTTCACGAAAATCGGATCAATTTTTGATCTTTTTGAGAAAATCGGCAGTTCGGCAGCTTCTACTTGATTTCGGCAATATTTCCAGAAATTTTTTGATTTTTTTTTTGAGAATATCGGCGATTCGGCAACTTCTAGTTGAAATATTTCCTGAAATTTTTGATTTTTCGAGAATCTCGGCAATTCGGCAGCTTTTACTTGATTCCGGCAAATCGGCAATATTTCCAAAAAATTTGATTTTTCGTGAATCTCAGCAATTCGGCAACTTCTACTTGAATTCGGCAATTTGATTCCGGCAAATCGGCAATATTTCCAGCAACTTGATTTTTGGAGAAACTCGGCAATTCGGCAAGTTCTGCTCGATTTCGGCAATTCGGCAATATTTCCAGCAACTTGATTTTTGGAGAAACTCGGCAATTCGGCAAGTTCTGCTCGATTCCGGCAACTCGGCAATATTTCCAGATTTTTTTTTGGATTTTTTTGAGAATTCCAACAATTCGGCAAGTTCTACTTGATTTCGGCAATATTTCCAGAATTTTTTGAGAATATCGGCGATTCGGCAACTTCTAGTTGAACTATTTCCAGAAATTTTTGATTTTTCGAGAATTTCGGCAGTTTGGCAACTTTTAGTTTATTTCGGCAATTTTTGATTTTTCGAGAATCTCGGCAATTTGGCAGCTTTTACTTGATTCCGGCAAATCGGCAATATTTCCAAAAAATTTTGATTTTTCGTCGTGAATCTCAGCAATTCGGCAACTTCTACTTGAATTCGGCAATTTGATTCCGGCGAATCGGCAATATTTCCAAAATTTTTTTATTTTTTCGAGAATTCCAACAATTCGGCAAGTTCTACTTGATTTCGGCAATTTGATTCCGGCGAATCATTTGCTTGTAAATTTTGGCATCTCTGCAATTTTTCAGCTATACTTTAATTTCCGGCAAGCTTGAGCAACTAGAAATAACTGGCTTTCGGCAAAATTCCGGCAACTTCAATTTTCGAAATTGCCGGCTTTTGGCAACACAACTCGGCAATTGTTCCACAATTTTACGAATTTTCGGTTTTTCAAGAAGTCAAGTCTTTTTCTAAACACCTATTGGCTTTGGCAATTCGGAATCTTTTTTTTCCCTTTTGGAAATTTCCATATTTCGGTAGTTCGGTTTGTACTCTTAGCGACGTTTTCCCGAAAATTGGCAATTTGGCAAATCGCTCCCTGAGCTACATGGAATCCGGAATTCCTGCAAAAATTCGATCAGAAATCCTGTTTCGGACTTTGCGCCGTTCAGGACATCTCCCCTGATCGATGGAATATGCGGATTAAAAGTCCTTCCATCCAAACTTCCGTGTTCACTTCACCTCCACCCAACTCCAGCCAGACAACAATCACACTTTTTAACTCGCAACTCATTTTTCATCATTCACATGACAATGAGATGCAGCCGTGGTGTTCGATAAGACGAGATGGCATGATAAGCTGATTGTTGTAATGGCATAGATAGTACTCGGAGACTTTTGCCGCATTTTCTCTCAATTGTATTCCTTGAAGCCAAAAAAAATGAGAATTCGTAGGGCTTCTCCCTTGGAGCCGATATTCTCTTCTGACATGGTCGCCACGACGAGTGTCTTCGACACAATGACCCAGGAAGAAGAGGATGAAGCCTTGGAGAGAATTCGTTCGCTTTCCAAGCGACTTTCATCGATTGCTAGTTCGGCAGGAGGAGGTCGTCGTAGTAGTCTGCTGGCGGATGTGGTTTCCGATGTGAAAGACTCGTTATTCCGAAAGTTTGTCAAGTCGACACTCAGTCTGGTAACCACGATGCGGAAGGAGGAGAAGCGTAGTGTCAAGGAGTTGTTTTGTGAAGTGGTAGGTGGAAGTAGCTTTCGTTCTTGTTTTGGGAGCAACTTAAGGACTAGGATCCTTATAAGATCCTTAGGATTATTATAAGATCCTTAGGATTATTATAAGATCCTTAGGATTATTATAAGATCTTTAGGATTCTTAGGATCCTTGTTAGATCCGTAGGATCCTTATGAAATTTTTAGGAACCTTATAAGATTCTTAGGATCATTGGGATCCTTGGGATCCTTATAAATACCAGGTTCCATTGGGAAGTTCAGATCGGTGCGATGGAGCCCGGAAGACCCTTAAGATCATTATAAGACCCAGGAGTGAATCTCCCGCGCATTTTTTGTAGATCAAAGCGAAATGGGACTTTCTAACTCCATGTGAGACCCAACTCGTCTTGATCACAGCTAGACGCCGCGCGAATGTGTGTTAGCTCGGATCGATATGGTCAATAATAATCTCCCTCTGGAACGCGAGATTTCATCATCCTTCCTACTCTACTGACCCCCCTGCGTCTCCAGTGCAACCAACACTGTCTCGCAGTGTGTTTTTTGCTCATAGTGGTCATTTTGTCGTAGTGGTCAATGATAACCACCACTCTACAACACAGTTTTTCGTCAACTACTAGTTATTCTCTGGGTTTCCTCCCCCGCAATGATGAACTACACGTTCTATGCGCGTTATCGCTATCGGGTTAGTGAGTCAGGCCGTGCCTAGGCACACAGGCTTACCGAGTGCGTTCTGTGAATCTCGATTTACGTATACTCCTCGAGGAAAATGGTCTTTTTTAAAAGGTGTAGATTTGGTGTATGTTGGAAAATACGTCAACGTGTATAACAGCGGTGAGCGGCAATTGCCATTCGGCAAATTTATCTTCCGGCAAATTCGGCAAATCGGCCAATTTTTTTGCCGGAAAAGCCGCCCATCCCTGATGTCTAATATACTCACACGTATAATGCGAATGCATATATAATACGTATTCATATATACATGCATAATGCACGTGCTCGCTGGCTGTCTCAAAATTCACGTTTTCTCGCGGACGAGAAAACTTGAGAAATGTGAGAAAATGGCCTAGAAAATCCTGGAAGAGGAGAATTCCTCGTCCACAGCCAAAATAGCGTGTGAAAAAAGAGACGCAGACGGCAAAACGGCTATTCTTTGCGTTTTTCACGTCCAGAGAAAAAAGTAGTATCTGCGTCTCTCACGTCCAATGGATAGCGAGAGTTGGCGCCAACGTGAATTCTCAATGAGGCGCGTTTGCTTCAAAATTATGCAAAAGGACAGCCAGCGACCACGTGATAATGTACAACACGTATATATGTATATTAGTATTGAAACATATATAATATATATACACTTGTATAAAACGTAAGCATGCATTAACCGTATATTCTCTATTAGTGTTGTATATCCAATAGTACTGAAGGCTCTGATAGTGCTGTATGCATCACTATTAAAGAATATACGGTATGCAGCAAATGTGTAATAACGTATGTGTGTACGTAATATATTTTGAACATGCATAATATAGACACATGTATAATATATACACCTGTAAAATACGAATACATGCAAAATACGTGTATATGTATATTTGGATTAGTACATATAGAATATGCATGCATGTATAATACGAGTTTATATATAATACGTAAAAATGCACATTTCGATTAATACATATATAATGTGTATACATTAATAATATCAAATATCAACACATGTATATCATTTATACATGTATAATATATACACATGTAAAAAACGAATATGTGTAATACATACGAAATGTATACACATGTATAATACGCGTATCAGGCATGTATCTGTGCAAAACATATTCCCCAAAAACTGCGGCAAATTCCATAATTCTTGCTTTTTTCCCAGACCGACACAATTCTCGGCACCTCACTCCGCGATGAGCTCCTCGAGGCACTCCCATCAACGCACAATGACACATTTGAGGTACACCACCAGCTTCTTCTAGTTTTCCTATTCAACGCCGATTTTTTTTTCCAGAATGGCACCCCGATCTACGTACAAAGCCCCGGGCTCATGGGAAACTCGCTTGCCGCCATCGGAGCCCGCCATCAGATGTGGGAGTCCACTTCGGATCGGCTCTCCTCGTCTTCAGACTCATGCGGCGGCCCGGTGGTGAGCTTCGGACAGGCTCTAAGATCTGCGATGGAGACGAGAGACGATCCTGAGTCGCTTGGCACATCGAGTCAGGATCTTGCCGATGTGGATGAGCAGGATGTAGCGGATTCCTCGCGAAAATCGTCGGTTTCTGCGGAAACCGCCGAGAAATTGTGCACGATACCCAGGGAGAAGGGTCTCGACGCGCAGGATTTTCGGTGTGCCATGTGTCGGAAAACGATTGGTGGAAGCACGTTTTCCAAGTTTGAGTGAGTTTTTTCTTTTGCGAATTGGAAAAAATTTTCCAAATTTTGAAAAACTTAAAAGTTGCAATTTTTAAATTTATAAAAACTTAAATTTTTCCGTAAAAATTAGCCAAAATTGCTCTCAAAATGGCAAAAAATTTGTGTTAAAACTTCAAATTTCCATTTTTTAGAAAATTTCAAGAAAAAGTGGATGCTCAAAATTGTATATTCTGAGCAATTTTTTTTAATTGTTGATGTAAGATTGAACAAAAAATTCGAAAAAATCCTAAATATTCCGGTAAATTTGAAAAAGTTGAATATTTTGGACGTTCTCGTGAATTTTCGAAATTTCAACAAAAAATGTTCTGTAAAATTCGAAAAATACCCGAATTTTCAGTAAAATTTACAACAAAAAAGCCAAGAAATCTGCTAATTTCCTTTAAAAAAAAACATCATCCAAAAAATTACTGAAAAATTTAAAAAGTGTCAAGATTTTTGATATTTTTTTGTTGGAAATATGAAAAAAAAAATCAATAAAAATTTCCAAAAAACCCCAAATTTTCGATAGTTTCCAGAAAAGTTCAAAATCTGACTGAAAACTTGAAGTTTTTCGAATTTTCGACAAATTTTTGCAAAAAAAATTTCAAAAAAAACCAAGAAAATTACCGAAAAATTCCAAAATTGAAAATTTTTTTTCTGGAAAATCCGCTAAAATACTTGAAAAATATTTGAAAATTGCCTAAAAAAATCAATTTCTGTGCAAAATTTGGAATTTTCCAACAAAAAAGGCTCTGGCTTAGGCTTAGGCTTAGGCATAAGCTTAGCTTTAGGCTTTGGCTTAGGCTTAGACCTAGGCTTAGGCTTAGGCTTGATTTTCCTAAAAAGTTACTCAGAAATGCACTGAAAAATCACAATTCTGATTGTGAGAAAAAATATTTTTTTTCCCTTCAGAACCTGCGCCATCGACAGCAAATACTACTGCACAGAATGTATGAAGTCCGGCGGAAAAGTCTCGATTCCGGCCCGCGTCGTAATGGACTGGGATTGGCGGGAACGGGCCGTCTCGGACCGAGGACGTGCCTGGTATGAGGCGAATCAGGAGAAGGCGCTGATCAATATCAAGACAACAAATAGCCGACTGTATGCACATGCTCCGGCTCTCGAAGAGACTCGGAAGCTTCGCGAGAAGCTTCAGCTCGTCTCAATGTACCTATTCACGTGCCGGGAATCTGTGTCAGAGGACTTTCGGCGTCGATTGTGGCCTAAAGAGTATTTGAGATCGGAAATTGACGTGTATTCCTTTGCTGACTTGATTGATGTGAAGAGTGGAGCACTGCAGAGACGATTGAATAGTCTCTTGAAGCACTCGATCAATCATGTCATGACATGCACATTGTGCAAGCAGAAAGGCTTCTGTTGTGAGCTGTGCACTGTCAATGAGGTCATTTATCCGTTTAATACGGAATCCACGCATAGGGTAGGTTACTGTAGCCTTGAGTACTGTAGTCATTTTCATGCAAAAAATTTGATGCTTAATTTGGCTACTGTAGGATTACTGTAGTGTAGTGTTCAAATTTTGGTTACTGTAGGGTTACTGTAGTGTACGGTCCAATTTAGATCACTGTAGGATTACTGAAATGTAGTTTTCAAGATTTTTAATACTGTAGGATTACTGTAGTGTAAATTTCTAATTTTGGTTACTGTAGGATTACTGTGGCAGGGTTCAAATTTTGGTTACTGTAGGTTAACTGTAGTAGTGTTCCAAATTTTTGTTACTGTAGGATTCAATTGTAGGTTACTGTAGGATACATTCAAACTTTGGTTACTTTATGATTACTGTAGTTTATGGTTACTGTAGTAAGGATCCAAATTTTCGGTACTGTAGGGTTACTGTAGTGTAAAATTAAAATTTTGGTTACTGTAGGGTTACTGTAGTGTAAAATTAAAATTTTGATCACTCTAAGCTTACTGTCGTAGAGATCAAAATTTTGGGTACTGTAGAATGACTACTGTAGTAGGGTCCCAATTTGGGTTACTGTAGGATTACTGTAGTATTGCTAACATCTAGGTTACTGTAAGATTCAAAAAAAAACAATGTTTTTTTTTGAAACTCGAAACTAAATTCAAATCTAAAAAACTCCAGTTATTTTCTCAAAATAATCAAATCTTTTTTTTGCAGTGCCTCGTATGCTTTTCGGCGTTCCACGTGGAATGCTGGCGAACGTCTGGCGACTGCCCGAAATGTGTCCGCCGCCAGAATTTTGAGACTCGCCGAGCACAAGTCGACGATCCACATAACACACTGCTCGTTCTTCAGCCATAATTCTTCATATATTTAATTTTTTTTGTTAAAGTTTTTTTTGTTGCTCATATTGAGCTCCTCCCCCTGTATCTTTTTTTGTGATAACTCGTTTTTTTCGGCTTTTTTTCTTCGTGTACTTTCATGTGTCTAACCGCTTTTTTTGTTGTACACATCATTTTTCTCACGTTTTGTGACAAAATAAACTGCTTCGATTTAAACAATTAAATTTCATTCAAAAAAAGTGAAAAAAAAGATGAAAATAGTCTCAAATTCGGAAAAATCACAAAAAATTGGCCAATTTCCTTCCAAAATGAGAACTACATGACCTCGTACTCTGATTGGTTGGAAAGTGGGCGGAGCATATAGCTGATTGGTCTAAAAGTGGGCGGGGCGAATCGCTGATTGGTTGGAAAGTGGGCGGAGTGAATCGCTGATTGGTTGAAAAATAATAGGAGCAAATAGCTGATTAGCTGAAAAGTGGGCGGAGCGAATCGCTGATTGGTATAAAAGTGGGCGGAGCAAGCCGCTGATTGGCTGAATTGGTTGAAAAATAATTGGAGCAAATAGCTGATTGGTTGCAAAGTGGGCGGGCGAATCGTTGATTGGTTGAAAAGTGGGCGGAGTGAATCGCTGATTGGTTGAAAAATAATTGGAGCAAATAGCTGATTGGCTGAAAAGTGGGCGGAGCGAATCGCTGATTGGTCGCAGTCAGTTTTTTCTGCTTTTTCGTCAAATTTGAGACTTTTTTATTCATTTTTAAAAAACAAAATCAATTAATAAGAGCGATAATACTGGAAAGGCTGGTAAAACGGAGTAAACGAAGGAACTGAGAACTGAGTCGGCTGTGGATTCATCCATCTCTGATCGAACTGGGGCCATTTGTCCTGTGGCAGATATGAGGGGAATATTTCGAGAGCTGTAAAGCTGCTCTGTGGCTGAGTGATCTCTTGTGGCGGCACTGTCACGGGCTCTTTTTGTTGGGGTTGTTGGGCGGCGAAGAGAGGGCGAATCTCTTCAGGTTGGAGAAGCATGAATGGGGCGAAGATCGGGGCAAGCAAGTGGGCGACGAGCCGGTCGATTCGCTGGAAATTATTGATTTTTCACGTGGTGTCAGGCTGTCTCAATACAGTTTGATCTACAAAAAATGCGGGTTTTTTTCCCAGAAAAATTGTGACGTCAGCACGCTCTTAACCATGCAAAATCAGTTGAGATGTCTGCGTCTAACCTCCCGCATTTTTCGAAGATCAAAACGAAATGGGACTTTCTGACTCCACGTGATTTTTTCGCTTTTTTCAATTTTTTTTTTTTGGATTAAAAAAAAAATGTTTTTGACTTTTTTCGACAGATTAATGGAAATTATTGATTCTTCGATTTTTTTGTAAAATCGAGTTTTATTTTTAATACAGTTGTTGTTTTTATGTTTAAAAAAAAATTAAAAATTTAAAAGCGTATCTTTTGAGTTATAATTTGACAGAAAATCGTTTTTTAAAGGGACATCTATATTTGTTTCTGGATTTTTGATTTCATTTTCGAATATTAAAAGTAATTCCAAAATTTTTTCTGTCATTTTTTCAATTTTTAGCTATGTATAGCTATAACAAAAAGTTAGGCGGCCTAACTCAACGCTTGAAAATTCAACCTGAAAAAAAAATTATTTTTGCAGTTAATTTTTTTTCTCACGAATTTCTGAACACCCGTAAATTTGCTGGAAAGTCAGTTTTTTAAAGAAAATGTTAAGTGATTTGGAGGTGTTAAGAGGTAGGCAAACATCTTTGAAAACTTTTAAACCACTAGACTTTCACTATCCCCTCTCCAAAAAATCCTACCGATTTCAACGCCGAGTACTTAATCCGGAGCCCAGATCGAAAGCGGTACTTGATTTTTTCGATCTGAAAATTAACAATTTCGATTTGTATACACTGCAACTTTTTTCGAACGAGGGACGAGGCAAAAAGGTTTCTAGGCCATGGCCGAGTCCCCGACAGGTTTCAGCGACCATTTATGTTGCTTTGTTTTCCGCGTGTTTTCTTGTGTTTTGCACCGATTTTTCCCGTTTTTTCTTATCAAAACTGATAAATAAATATTTTTTGCAGATGCTAAAACAATTTCTAAGTGAAAAAATTGTGTATTCAGTCGGCAAGTAGCGGTGAAAGTGGACGATGTAATATGATGGATTACGGGAATACAAAACCCAAACTTTTTCCCAAACATGATACATATGCTGTTTAGATGCTGAGACTACCTGATTTTCATAACGAGACCGCTGAAAAAGTTTTGAGGTTTTCAATATTCAACATTTTGTTCGAAATTCTCGACTTTTTCACCAAAAAAGTTGAATTTTGAAAACCTCAGAACTTTTTCAGCGGTCTCGTTATGAAAATCAGGTAGTTTCAGCATCAGAGCAGCATATGTATCATGTTTGGGAAAACGTTTAGGTTTCGTATTCCCGTAAATCATCATATTACATCGTCCACTTTCACCGCTACTTGCCGACTGAATACACAATTTTTTCACTTAGAAATTGTTTTAGCATCTGCAAAAAATATTTATTTATCAGTTTTGGTAAGAAAAAACGGGAAAAATTGGAGAAAAACACAAGAAAACACGCGGAAAACAAAGCAACATAAATGGCCGCTGAAACTTGTCGGGGACTCGGCCATGGCCTAGAAACCTTTTTGCCTCGTCCCTCGTTCGAAAAAAGTTGCAGTGAATTGTATATTGCTAGTATCTAGTACCTTCTGAATTTGAGATCCACTGCCAGACTCCTTAACCATCGCTTGTACCGGTGAGAACTTCATCACGTAGAGGATTAAACGTCTACGTAGCTGAAAAATGTGAAACTTTAAAAGTTTACTTTTATCTTTGTAACTTTTCAAATTTCTTGAAAAAACTTCTCAGCAAGCTATTCCAAAATGAATGTTTAACCAAACTTCTACTAAAAGTAGTATTGAAGTTCGGCGTTTTTCCTTTTGTTAATATTTTCTTTATGGGCCTCTCACACTTTTCAAGCTTATTTTGTCCCCTCGGGGACTGGGCCGAGCCCGGCAGCAGTGCAACGCCAGGACGACCCTTGGGAAGTCGGAGCAAGCCCCGAGTCTTCCCTAGGTTCCAAAAATCATATAACCTTTATTACACTCATTCGAGTGTATACCGTAGGTTAATACGATAAGAACAGATACTACACTTTGATCTTAGCTAATAAGCCGAAGAAGCGATACTGAATGGAGGAGAGGGTAGGGGTAGTGGGGAGCTGTGTACCGACAACTCATGGGTGCGCGTGTGACACTATGAAATGACGGAGGTGTAGGGAGAGAGTGGAGGCGCAGACAGGGGCTGGTTGCCAGGCACACATGCACTTGTTTGAAAGAAACTCGGTTTTGTGCAAACAATACCTAACGAGACCCAGGCTAAGGGGGCGGAGCATAATAACTTACATCTCCATAAAACTTCCTTCCATGTCTCACATAGTCAATCACAATCTCCTGTGACTCTACATCCAACTCATCGAGCTTCTCATCCAAACTTTGCTCATTCATCATATCCGCAAATGGGTCCGGTGGTGGCTTAGAGGTCGAACTAATCCCAGCGCCTGGCCCGATTTCATTAAATTCCACAAAATTATCCTGAATCTCATCTTGAGTGAGAACTGAGCCGATGAATAGCAGTGAGAATATCAAAAGGCGATTTTGCATCTGAAAATGTTGGAAAATTTGGCTGGCTGGAAATTTTTAGGAAGAGAATTTGGAAAGAGAAATAAGGAAAATTGAAGAAGATAATTACTCCAAAAAATTTCAAACTGCGTGCCTTTGAAACATCAGTAACAAGAACTCAATTGCTTTGTTTTCTTTTTTTTTTTTAAAGAATTTTTTCAAAAATAAAAAAAAAATTCAGAATCATTCATAAAGTGCTAAAATGTTTTTTTTTTTTTGAAAATGCATTAGTCAATCTGAAATTTTTTCAGTCCAGTTTTAAAAGTTTAAGATTTGCCCTAAAATAGTGGTTCAGCGACTGATGCGAATTTTAAACAACTTGAGGTTTCTCGAAATTATATTTTTTGAAAATTTTCAGACAATTTTTTATTAGATTTTTTTTCTGAAAGTTGGGCAATTTTTTTTGAAAAAGCTAATTGTCATTGAAAAATAGCCAAATTGAATATTAATTTTTGAACTATTCTAAGGTTTCAGGAGAAATTTTCGAAAAAAAAATTATTGACTGAAAATTTTCGCATTTCGCATTAAAATTATTTTTTTCAAAAAAATTAAACATTTTAAAAATTGGTTTGAAATTGGTTTGGTTCCCATTATCATAAAACAATTTACAACGGTCGTAAGTCATTATTAAAATTTAACATATTTAAAAAAAAATTTTCAGACAAAAATTTTTTTTGGAATTTTTTTCTGAAATTTGGTAAACTTTTTGAAGAAACTAATTGTGAGATAAAATTCTCCAATGTTGCAGAAAAAGATTGTGAAAGATATTTTTTTGCCTGAAAACTTTCGCATGGTAAAATAATTTTTTCAAAAAAAATTAAAACTTCCAAAATGTTACCAGAGTATTTACCTAGCCTTGTACATATTTAAAACAATTGAATGTCTGCAAAAAGCTGTATTTCGAGCAATTTTACGGGTGTGAAATTTTTTATGATATATTATCAATAAAACTGACCAATTTTCAAAGATGGAGTAGCGTCAGTGGGGTTTTTTGTCTAAATACCCTTATAATGATTTAAGACAACCGAGTATCATATCAAAACACTCCAAAAAATTTTAGATTTTTCAAAATTTCCGGACAAAGTTTTGGCAAATTGCCAAAATTTCGAAAAAATATGAGCTTTTGAGGAAATCCCAAGCAATGTCGAATGTTTCAACCCCTACAATGTTTTAATACAAATAATTAAATCAAAATTACAATATAAAAAACTGAGAAGAAAAAAATTTTTTTTTGGTCGACTTCCAAAATTATAAGTGACAAAACTGATAGTGAGTTTAAAAAAAATTGTCAATTTTTGACAGTAAATAAAAAATTTTCAAAAAGTTTTAATATGATTTTTGGCACCATAGGAGTGGTTTTAACAGTTTCTCCACTGGCGCTACTCCACCTTTTTAAGTTATAAAAAATCTGCAAAAAATTGTTTACAACACCTGATATCTTATAGATCAGGGGTGTGCGGCAAAAAAAAAATTCGGCAAATCTACTTTTTTGAAATTTGCCGTGCTCGGCAAATTCGGCAAATTTGCCGAGCTCGGCAAACGGCAAATTCGGCAAATTCGGCAAACGGCAAATTCGGCAAATTCGGCAAATTTGCTGCACACCCCTGTTATAGATCTTATATAAGACTACCACAAACTGAACATGAAAAAGGGAAAAACTGAACAATTCCAAAAATTTTCAGTGAAATTGACGGCAGGTTTATTAGTCGCGTGGCATGAAGAACTAACATCCGGTCAGGTCACCGAACTAAATTTGAGAAAACATTTTGACATGAATGGCAACTGGTCTCTTTTCTCGGATTATGTTCCCTCGAACTTCTCAAGGCTACTACTAGGTAAGCGGTTTACTTCTTCTGATTCTACTATTCTTCTTCGTCTTTTTTCTTACTCTACCACTGTCCATTTTGTTTATAATTGCTCCAGAGGGTCTCATTAACTTCATCGTTGAAAATCGTTGAAACCACTTGACCTGGCATGAACCTGAACCTGAACAAAATTACCAAAAATAAAAATAAAAATTCTCAAGGAACACGTCATATTTCAATCCTTGTTGTGGGATTAGGTTTCACTTCAGTGATTGCGTTTTGAAATTTTATTTTCACAAAATTTGTTTTTTTGGAAAACGTTTAAAATCAAATAAAATTTAACACCCCTGAATTCAAGTTAGGAAAAACTTTTTTTTTAAATTTCGGGCTACATTAATATTGTATCAGGACATCTGGAAACTTAAAAAAAAAAACTAACAATTTAAATTTAAAAAAAGAAAATCTGAAAATTTCAAAATTCAGGAGACTTTTTTTAATCTGAAAAGCATGAGAGTTCTGAAAATTCCAAAAAAAAAACGTTGGAGAAAAAAAATTATCTAAAAATTTGAAAACTCTGTAAAAATATCTGAGAAATCTGAGAACTCGGGAAAATCGGAAAACTCTATAAATTCTGAAAAAAAAAATTCTGAAAACCATAATAATCTTAAATTCCATTATCTAAAAATTTAAAAAAATCTGAAATCCCTGAAAAATTCATTAAAAATAAAAAATTATAACTGAAAATTATAAAACATCTGACAATTCTGAAAATTCTGAAAACCAAACCTAAAGATCTAAATAATCTGAAAATTCTAAGAATACTGTTTTCTCTGGAAATTCTGGGAAACTGAATACTCTTTAAAAAAATCTTAAAATTATTTTTTAACTCTGAAAACCTTGAAAATTCTAAGAAAAACAATCTGAGAATTGTTTTAAAAATCTGAAAATTATAAAAAAAATTTCTTTTGAAAATCTGAAAATTCGAGAACTTACGGAAAACTCAAAAAATCCTGAAAAATCTGGAAAACTGAATATTATATGACTTTTGATTATTTTTTTTTCCTAAAATCTAAAATTAAAAAGGATTAAAGGACGATCCGTTCTTCAAGTGCTATGCACTGCGGATCTGGGACTCAGGTACACTGCCTGGTGGTGATCCCTCTGGGCTGTAATTTAAGCCACGTCCTAGCCGGGGACTGTGGCCGATAATCCAGTCGTGGATTGCTCCACTTCCCAATAGAAGCTGGGTGAACCTAGGGGATGAGACCGGACTTGAACTCGTGACCTCCAGACTGCTAGCGGCCACCACTACCGACTGAGCTATCTGCCCCCTGTAAAAAAAGATTCTATGAAATCTGTAAAATTCTTTAAAAAAATTTGAAAACTCAAAAATAAAATCGGAAAATTCTGAAAAAAAAACAAATATTCTAATTCGCCCGAACCTAAAAATAACTTCAAAAAATTGGAAAAAACCTAACAATCTGAAAAAAAACCCTGAAAATTGAACAATAGAAAATTATTTTTATTACCCAATTTTTTGAAACATTTCCAGTTCTGATTCAAATAAAATCAATCTGCAACTGCAATCAATCTAACGCTTATCTAAAAAAAAGTGTGTTGCAGAAGTCGGTGAGATGTCAAAGGAAGGAAATTCGAAAGTGAATCTCTTTGAACGAACCGCGATGGTTTGAAGAGGCGAGATTCGAAAAAAAGTTATTTTGTCGATTTATTTTTATTTGAATTTTATGGTTTTTTTTCAAAAACATAAAGCAAAAAATTAGGTAATTATAAATTTTTTTAAAACACCGTCAAAAAAATAATCTTGAATTTTTTTTTAACTAAAAAAAAAGAAAATTTGTTTGAAAAAAACTCTGAATTTGTTCCCAAAAGTTGTAAAGATATTTTCGGAAAACAAAAATTTCAAAACTCTCCTAGCATGCTAAAGCCTTTAAAAATTGCTAAAAATTAATTTTTAGTTTTTAAAATTAATTTTTAATTTTAAAATTAAATTAAATTTTTGAATAATTTAATTTTTACTTTTCAGAATAGATTTTTAATATTCAAAATTAATTTAAGTTTTTGAAATTGAAATTTCGATGTTTAAAACTAATTTAAATTGTGAGTATTTAATTTTTAATTTGTAAAATTTAATTTTTGATTTTTTAAATAAATATTTAGTTTTTAAAATAAATTATCAAAGTTTGAAATTTTTAATTTTAAGCATTTAATTTTTAATTCCGAAAAATAATTTTCAGTTTTCAAAATTAATTTATGTTTCAAAAATTTAATTGTTAATTTTTAAAATTTAATTTTTAATTTTTAAAACTAATTTCTTGGGAGCGCTGTTAAATTTTTGATTTTTAAAATTGAGTTCTAATTTTTAGTATTAACTATGTGATTTTCAAAATTAGTTCAAATTTTAAACATTTAATTTTCCTATTTCAAAGTTATGGTTTACTTTTTAAAATTTAATTTCAAATTTTCAAAGTTACTTTTAAATTTTCAAATCGAAATTTAAATTTCTAAAATTAATTTGTAAATTTAAAAAAATGTTTTACATCATTAAAACAATTTTTTGAAATTTAGAAAAGTTTTGTACACTTTTTTACATTAATATATGGTTATTACAACCAAATTTCTAAAATTTAAAGCGAAATTCCTATATATTTCCTAGCTGTAATTTTTCAAAAATCCAATTCTTCACCCGTAAAAGTAGTCTAATAGTTTTGTCTCTAAATAGACACATCAGTCAACACAATGATTTAGAAGATATGTCATCTCATTCCCACCAGCCTCGCATCAGCAGCAGCGGTACAGTCAAAAGAGTGAGGGTCTTTCTAAAGAGACATTGCCCGTCTCCATCTCAATATCTCTCGTCGTCTCCACTATTTCCAGGGGTTCTTCACACAAAAAGGGACCGCCTGGTTGTTGGAGGGTGTTGGGGGGGCAAGGGGGGTGAATTGCCGCCAAACGTCTCTTTTCAAATCCTTCGCTTCTTTGGTCTTCCGTCTTAATATCCGATCTGCTAGGGGGGTTCATTTAGAGTAGTTTTACTAGTCGTAAAATTGTAATAAACTATAAGTTATATGCATTGATTCCCACAAGCATAAAACATTTTTAGGGGGATAACTTTTTTTATTAGCTCGGAGTTCTCCCCGTGTACGCCTGTTCATGTAACCGGAGGAAGCACCAAAACTTTTATTTTTGTATTTTAAATTAAAAAAAAATTTTTTTTTTTCAAATTAAGTTTGAAAATTAAAAGAGTAATTTAAAGAAAACTAAAATTTTAATTTTCAAAACTCAGATTGGCCTTTAGAAAATTAAAACTTAATTATAGTAATTGAAAATTAATTTAAAAACTTAAATAAATGTTGAAAAATTAAAAATTAATTTTAAAAATCAAAAATTATTTTTTTAAACAATTAAAAGTAAAATTTAAACATTTAAACATTTAAATTAAATTCTAGAAACTAAAAATTAATTTAAAAAAATTAAAAATTAATTTAAAAAATTGATAATTAATTTTGGAAATTAAAAATTAACTCTAAAAATTAAAAATTAATTTAAGAAATTGAAAATTACATTTTTAAAACTTAAATTAATTAAAACATTTAACAATTAATTTTAAAACTAAAAAATCAAATAAATTAAATTATAAAATAATTTTAAAAATTAAAAATTAATAATAAAAATTATAAAATAATTTCCTTTTCTGAAAAACAAAATTTTTTGTTTGAAAATTAAGCTTTAAAGTATTCATAATTTATTTATTTTTCTTAAATTTTCAAAATCTAACTTTTTTTGTCCCCGATTTCCTTTTTTTCTTTCTAACTTTTTTATCGATGTGATATATATCTGAGTGTCCCATATATTTGTTTTTAACATAGAGAATTTATTTGAATTTCCGTCGTCCCTTTAATAGCTTTTAATCCCCCACCCCTTTGATCTATGCCGCGCTGATTTACATTCCAAAGTTTATTGGCGATTTGCGGATGGCTTGTGATTAGTGATTAAAGTGATAAAATGGTTTCTATTTCAAATTCAATTTGAATGAATTTTATGGGAACTTTGAAATTGTTTATTTTTAAAACGGTTTCTAAGGTTTAAAAAAAAATTTTAATTAAAAAATTCTGAAAAAATTGTTTTTATAACTTTTTTTTTCAAACTCTTTTATATATATATCGATTTCCTGCCGTCAAACCTCGTCATTCAAGTAACTTTTTGATAAGAAATGTACACACCTCTCTCCCCAAATTTCAAATGCTCGTGTTGCAATATTTGGGACAATTTGTGTTCCGCTGGCAGTTTTACGACGCAATTTGGCAACTTTTTACCACTTGCTGATAAAGATTATAAGGGGCAACGGGCACGTTTTTATGCAACCGTTTTCCGAGAATTTTCGATTTTTTGGGATTGAATTTGTATTTGAAAATTCTTTTAACTGTTAAGAAATATCGATTCTAGATTTTAACGTGGTGTCAGGTTGTCCCATTACGGTTTGATCTACAAAAATTGTGGGAATTTTTCGTCCAAGAAATGTGACGTCAGCACGTTCTTAGCCGTGTCAAATCAGTTGAGAACTCTGCGTCTCAACTTCCGCATTTTTAGATCTATGCAGATCAAACCGAAATGAGACACTCTGACACCACGTGGATTTTATAAAAGTTTAGTGCCAGTGGAGCGCATTTGCATTAGCCAAAAATTTTTCAAAAACTTTTATCAGAAAATTTGAATTTCCCGCCAAAATGTTTTAAAACGAAATTTGAGTTTCCCGCCAATACTTTTTTCTCAGAAATTTCAATTTCCCACCAAATTTTGTTTTTTGAAAATTTTAATTTACAGCCAATTGTTTTTCTCAGAAAATTCGAATTTCCCGCCAAAATGTTCTCACAAAAAATTCGAATTTCCCGCCAAAATGTTTTCACAAAAAGTTTGAATTTCCTGCCAAAATTGTTTCTTTCTAAAAATTGGATTTCCAGCCAAACACTTTTTACGAAAAAAGTTGGTTTTTTAATTTGAGAAACCGAACGAATTTTTTTTTCAAATTTTCATAGAAAATTTGAATTTCCCGCCAAAAAAGTCCAAAAAAGCTTACTTAATCTCAAAATTAGCATGGCAATAACCAGCGGGTAGCCACCAAAAGAAAGCAATTAACGAAAGCAACCATCTGGATTGCAACAGGTGCATGATATGGCGTAACACGGAAATTTGACGACCGCAACATGCTTTCGGCTACGGTCTTTTGATATTCTAAACTTTTTTTATTGTTGCTTTAGGTTTTTGCATTGGAAAAATGTGTAAAGTAGCGGTAAAATTGGTGACTTGAATTTGGAAAAATGTGTCAAGTGGGGTACTTTTTTCAGAGGGGGATGTAGTAATTATAAAATTAATTGTTTATTTTTACAAGTAGGCTTGGAAGGATTTTAGTAAACTAATGTGAAAAAATATATAAAAATCGATATTTTGCCATATTTTTAAGAAAATCAATAATTTTTTTTGATTTTTTTTTGTTGGTTTATTCGTTTGTTGCTTTTGGCATAAAATTATTTTTTGTTCCAGGCCAGTTTTCAGATTTTCGAAAACTTTTTGACATATACAATTTCGCATTTTCGTTGCTTTTATTTAATATAATGCATAAATGAAATACAAAATCAAAAAAACAAAAAAAAATCAAACCGCGACCCCCGGTCGAGGTTCGCTTCTTTCACGGCCACCTTTTCCATTTGCAAAATGGAGGGAAATTAGAAGCCCGTGCATATACAAAATTTAACTGCTAAATATTCAATTCCGGCAATTTGCCGATTTGCCGGAATTTTTCGATTCCTGCAATATGCCGAAAAAATTTTTTTCAAAAAAGGCTGATTTATTTTTGAATTTCCGGGCGAATGAATGACGTCATTTTTGACATTGTTGCATTTTCTCGGCAATATTGATGTTTGTTTTTTTCATTTTTTCTGTGTTTTATAATTAGAAACCTACATAATTTATCAATTTTTCAGACATTTTCCCACAATTTTTTTTAACTTTAAATTTTTTATTATTGATTTTTAGGCCAATTTTAGATTTTCAATTTTCTGCGCAGAAAAATGTCTTAAAATTTTTTCAAATTGAGGCCAATCAATATTGCAGAAACCGAAAAAATGTTAAAAATGACGTCACTACTGTGCGCGGGAATTCGAAAATAATTCAGTCCTTTTTTCAAATTAAAAAAAAATTAACAAAAAAAATTTAGGAAATTTTTAGGAAATTTTTAGAAATTTTGCTACAGTTATATTCGGTATTTTGAGACTGTATTCTGTCATTTAGGGTCAATAGTGTTCGGAGATTGATATGAATTTTTGCCACTTTATAATAGTTTTCGATGGGCTAAACATAGATTTTCTGAATTCAGCATACATGAATTACCCGTTTTCAACAAATTTAGACAACTTTTTATTTTTGCCCAATTTTTTTTCAGCCATCTAATAACTCTCCTTTTTTTTGGGCAAAAAATGTTTTTTGTTTGAAATCACTGAAAATTAAAAAAAAGGACCCTAAAAATTGACAAATTTCTCGAAAAGTTCATCATCTCAATTCCGCATCGTCAATCTTGTGAATCCTTCTCCACAAATTCCCATTAATTCTCAAAACTGCCCCAGCTTTTGCCCACCCCCCATCGCCTTGCTCTCAATTTATTGCCGTTTCCTCCAGTTTTCCCTTTTTTTTTACCAACATTTTATTAATATGAGGGTCCTGAACGGAAAGGCCTAAAGCGGATTAGATGATAAAGTAGTAGAGTAGAATATGATAAGGAACTAATAGTTTGAGGTGTTTGCCAGAGTGATTTACAACCCAGTCGGGAATAGTTTTGACTAGAACACATAACTTTTGAATATCTAAAAATAGAAAATAGATTTTTAAAAAATTTTAAAAATGTGGTAAAAAATTGCAGTAAAAATTTTGTAATTTTTTTTATTTTGCAAACAAAAAAAATTGATTTTGATTTATTTTGAAAAATTATCGGCATGGGACCCATATTTTTATTATTTTAAGCAAACTTCCTACTACTACCTAACAATTTGAAAAATGTCAAAATATTTACAACTTAAAAATTTCGGGCAAATCGGCCAATTGCCGGGAATGAGGTTTTCCGGAAAATCAGCAACGGTTTTGCACTTTTTTGGAAATTTCAGAATTTCAATTTCAATCGGCAAAAGTGTACGCACCCTATGAATGTTCCTGCATCTATTTTGAAAAGTAAGAAAATTCTATAAAAATATCTAAAGAAAACAGGAAAAAATTTCAAAAAGGCACTATTTTAAATGTTATCGTCTTATAAAAGAATCCCTCTAACAAACTTCGATCAAATCGGCAAACCTGCAATTTGCCGGAATTGAAAATTTCTGGCAAATCGGCAAACCGACAAATTGCCGGAATTGAAAATTTTCGGCAAATCGGCAAACCGGCAATTTGCCGCTCACCCCTGATTCCGACTGTTTCACGTGGAGACAGAATGTCTCATTTCGGTTTGATCTACATTAAATGCGGGAGAAGAGACGCAGACAGCTCATTTGATTTCGCATGGTTAAGAACGTGCGGACGTCACAATTTTCTGGAACGATATTGCCGCATTTTTTGTTGATCAAACCGCAATGAGACAGCCTGACACCACGTGCTGTTTCCAAAACATGTTTCACAATACTAAACCGAACAAAATTCCTAAATTCCTAGTGTCAAAGTTTACATTTTCGGCACTTTTGACACTTTGTCCTCTACCCTATTTGCCCTACTTTTACCTCTTCGGCACATTTGATCTTCTTCCTGTTTTCTCGACAAATAGCACCTTAGACATCCTTCCCTCTTCTTCTTCAAAGTAGGTATCAATAGCTGCCTCCTCTCTCTCCCATAGATCGGGTGGGTGTCACCTAATTAGAGGCCAGACAGTCGGCTTTTTTTGAAGTTTTTTTAGGCGTTGAAGAGGGTTGAGGGGCAGTGAAAAAGGAAAAGAGAACTGTGTCATCTTGACGCCGATTTTATTCGACTATTCCAATTCCCTAGTTACCTATTTTCAAATATTTTCAAAAAACATGCACGGAGCTGTCTTATCTAAGAATTTTTGAGCAATATGTGTGATATCTGAAAACTATCTTATCTACTCTGCAAAAAACCAGCTTCCCAAAAGAAACAATATATTTGTCACTTTATAAAAAAGGGGTCTGGAGATTATCGACTTTTTTGTAATCTACTGACAATTTTTTGAAATTTTTTCTGAGATTTTAAAATTCGTTTTGTAATTTCAGAGTTTTTTAAAGATAAAATTGAATAGTTACTTTGCACATATTTTCAAATACTGTTTTTTTTTCTGAAACTTTTCATTATTTGATTTTCCAATAGTTTTGAACTGCGTCCACCTTTAGCAAAAAGTAGGCAGGCAGGTAGGCAGGCATGTAGGCATGAAAACAAAGCTATAGTCTCAAATTACTCATACCGTGCAAAAATGACCAAAATAAAACATTTTTTGACATTTTTAAAAAATTTTTTATATGCTAAATTTTTGAAAGTTGACCAAAACCTAATTTTGGTAATTTTTTTAAAGCTCAATCAACTTTAGTCAATGTTTTTAAGCATATAAAATTCCAGCCTAAGCCTCAGCCTAAGCCTAAATCTAAACCTAAACCTACGCCTCAGCCTGTACCTAAGCCTAAGCCTAAGCCTAAGCCAAAACATAAGCCTAAGCCTAGCCTAAGTCGAAGCCAAAGCTTAAGCCAAATCCCAAGCCTAAGCCTAAACTAAAGACTAAGACTAAGCCGGATCCTAGGCCTAAGTCTAAGCCTACTTCTAAGCATGAGCGTAAGCCTGAGCCTAAGCCTGATCCTAAACCTAAGCCTAAGCCTAAGCCTAAGACTAAGGCCAAATCTAAGCTTAAGCCTAAGCCTTAGCCTGAACTTAATCCTAAGCTTGATCCTGGGCCTAAAAAATTCGCTTTTTTGAAATTCTAAGATATTTTAGAGAGTTTTATTCAAAAACTTTCTAATGTTTTAGTAAAGTATAATTTTAAAATTTCAAATCACAGCAACTGCGCTCCACTGATAACCCACACTATTTGACCAATGTATGTATAATTTCTAATAGCCAATACTCAAGTACACGCTGTTGTTATTCACAGTTACAAGAGGCTGCACCCATACACCTGTACAGCAATCTGACCTATTCCCTCTTCTTACCTCCCCCACGCCAAGAGCACACCCAACCCGTCTCTGCTCTTATTTATTGGTTGGTATTTTCTCTACGTCTCCCATCTCTTTTGATCTCTCTTGTCCACCCTATTCTTTGTTATTAGTACTTACATTACACCTTCACCATCAACCACCGCAATACACCAACTGTTTTAATTTTTGGCTCCGACCTCAGCTTATTTTATTGCAGCGCCGGAGCTACTATGGCGAACCTGTTCCGAAACTTGTTCGGCCACAAGAAGAGCCACAGCAAAGGAGACGAGGATCATGAGAATATGGTAAGGTTTGGATTTGAAACTTTATTTTAACAAAAAATTGTAAAATTGAAAACTCACTCAAAATTGAACAAAAAATCGTAAAGTGTAAATTTTTTTGAAACTAAAATATCTCAAGAACCATGATAGTTGTAAAAAAAGTGTTAAATTACAAAATATGGAGCATAAAATTTTGCACATTTTGTTAGTTAAAAACTTTTTTTTAGCTAAATTATTGTAGAAGTTACAGCCGTTTGAAGAACCTCTTCCCCTTTCAACGTTTGCTGTTTTTTGATACTATTTTTTGAGCTTCCATATCTCGAAAACTATAAGAGCTAGAAAAAATTTTCTCACTAAAAAAGATTTTGCATAAAATTTAACACATTTTATTAGTTGACAACTTTTTTAAAACTAAATTCTCAAAAAAGTTACAGCCGTCTAAAGTTGACCACCCCCTCCCTATGCCTATTTTTTGAGACTAGTGTTTGAGCTTCCATATCTCGAAAACTATGAAAGCTAGTAAAAATGTTTTTACTGACAAAATATGAAGCATAAAATTTCGCACATTTTGTTAGTTGACAACTTTTTATTCCCTAAATTTTTAGAAAAGTTACAGTCGTTTGAAGTCAACCAACTTCCCTTCATATTTCAGAACTAGCATTTGAGCGTTCATATCTCGGAAACTATGAAAGCTAGAAAAAATTTTTACTGACAAAATATGGAGCATAAAATTTCGCACAATTTGTTAGTTAACAACTTTTTATTAACTAAACTCCTAAAAAAGTTACAGCTGTTTGAAGCAGGGGTGTGCGGCAAATCTCAAAATTTGCCGAGCTCGGCAAATTCGCCAAATTTGCCGCACACCCCTGGTTTGAAGTCAACCACCCCTCTTCCTCCATTTTTTGGTACCTGCGTTTCAGCTTTCATATTTCGAAAACTGTAAAAGCTAACAAAAAATTTTCAACTGGCAAACTAAAGTTAAGAATATTTTATACATGTTGTAAACCTGCAAATGATTAATACCTAAATTTTCAAAAAAGTTACAGTGTATTGAAATCTTCTGTAAGTTGACAACTTCCAAATATCTGTAACCGCAAATTAGGGTAATTTTCCTTTTAAGTTAATGAAATAATTCCAGGACCGCGACACATCCCGCCGATCAATCCGAGCAGCTCCGTCCTCTTCATCGCGATCAATGGCTCGCGGAGCCCGTTTCCAAGATGACAGTATGCTCCCA
Source organism: Caenorhabditis elegans (assembly GCF_000002985.6). Taxonomy (NCBI): domain Eukaryota; kingdom Metazoa; phylum Nematoda; class Chromadorea; order Rhabditida; family Rhabditidae; genus Caenorhabditis; species Caenorhabditis elegans. Next base: position 13,839,781 of record NC_003280.10, on the reverse strand, counting down.
CCAACCGCCGCCTATCACACCCAAAATGCGTCGGCTCGTGTCCGGCGCGGTCCCAAGAGTTGTCCCGGAGAGTGAGTTTTATTGATTTATTGATTTATGTGTGAAGGAGGAAGGGGTCTAATAACTTTGAAAGCACATTATTCGTGATGGGAAACATATGTGTGTGGGGAACCCTATCAACTTGAATTTATTGCGAATTGCGGAGGGGCCTATGACGGGAAATACTGAGATTTTTGAAAAATGTCAACAATTTATGTAAGAAGTAATAAAAAGCGAAATTAAAAAAAAAATTAATTTTTTTTACAATAAATACAATTTTTTTTACAAAAGTTACAGTATGCTTGTGGCCTAGAAAAGTGAATGTTCGGCCACCAATTTTAGGATTTCTTAAAATTTTTGGAATAAAAATGTTTAAAAAATTTTTGTTGTATGGCGGCCTAGAAAACGAAAAAACTCGGCCGCCAATTTTTGTCCACGGCCATGCAGAAAATCTGGTCGATTTTGAATCACAATTCACCAAAAAAAGCACCTTGAAATTCACTATAAGTCGGTTTTAGCTACATGGCCTAGAAAACGAGAAAACTCGGCCATCAATTTTTTCACGGCCATGTAGCGCAATAACAATGTTAAAAAAAATTCAACTGTTAAATGACAATGATCCATCATAGGCCAAAATTTGTTATGTGGCCTAGAAAATAAGAAAACTCGGCCACCAATTTTTGTCGGCGTCCATACAGAAAATTTGATCAATTTTGAATCGAAAAAGCATCTTGGTATTCATTATAAATTGGTTTTAGCTACGTGGCCTAAAAAAGTAAAAGGTCCATTATAGTCAAAACTTGCCTCGTGGCCTAGAAAAATGAAAACTCGGCCACCAATTTTTTTCGATAGTTATTGAATTTAGAGTTTGGCAACTACAATTCAAGGGTATAAGGAAGAAGCCTATCGTATGCTGAATTTTCTTACGTGGCCTAGAAACCTGGAAACCAGGAAAACTAGGCCACCGATACATTTTAGATTCGGCCATGTATCAAAAAATCCTTAATCTCAAATTTGCAGATATATCGAGGAAGAAGCCCCAAGCAGCAGCCGCTCCTTCAACGTCGACTCATTCCGCCGCGAGCCACGAGATCAACGCCGGCGGAGCAGCAACATGGTGCAATCCACCTCGAAAATGACGTCATCAAGCTCTTCCCGAGCAGCGCCCAGGTATCAACAGTGGGAGACGTCAGAGTACGGAAGTGAGAACACGTCGCCGATCGGCTATCACCGGCACTATCAGCATCGGCGGCACCATCCGGAAGAGGAGGAGGACGAGGAGGAGGATGAAGAGGAGGTCTATAAGAAATCGATGAGATATCAGGATTTGAAGAAGAAAATTCGAGCTCACTACGAGGAGAGACTGTTTAATTATGAGAGAACGCAGAGAAACGACCATCGGCAGATTAAAGAGCTCGAGAAGGAGAAGGATGACCTCGTGAAAATGTTGTTACAGTCGAATGCGAAGCTGGATAAGGAGAAGAAGAAAACCGAGTATTTTAAGCGGAAATGGCAAGAAGCTGAGCATAAAATCCCGTTTGGAAATCCCATAATGCCCCAGTTCGGATTCCCACCGGCCACTCCACAATTCCCGCAGATGTTCCAGTTTCAGCCGAATTCTGGGGGCTCCGCGCAGAGGTACTCTTTCATGGGGGCACCTATGCATCCGATTTCCTCTTCGAACACTCCAACAACGTCTGGAATGGATACGACTCATGGGGGAGCTGGTGAGTTTGAATTTTTTGCTGAAATTTTCTGAGGGCCTGCCGCCTGCCTGAAACCTGCCCGCCAAACGCCTGTCTTTCGCTTCTTTTTTGAATTTTTACTTTTTTTTAAAATGAAAATCTAATTAAGCAATTTTTAAAAAAAGTTCACATATGTTTTAGCATAAGGCACGGATTGAGGCGAGAGGCAGGCGGAGGTCGCCTTATGGTCAGGCAGGCAGGCAGGTATTTAACGCCTACTGGCAATACTAGATGGTGCAGCGAAAAATTGAAGAAAAAACAATTTTAGTTTTGAAAAATAGAATTTTGTCTGAATTTTTTTTGCTCTAAAAATGCCAAAATTTGGCTGAAAATTTCGCTAAAAATGTCACAATCCGGATGACAATTTTGCTCAAAAATGTCAAATTTTGGTTGGAAGTTGCGCTCAAAATGATAAAACTTGACTGAAAATTTGCTTAAAATTGCCAAAATTTGACAGAAAATGTTTGCCAAAAATATCAAAATTTGGCTAAACTTTTTGCCAAAAATGTCAAAATTTGGTTGTAAAATTTGCTCAAAAAATGCCGAAATTTGACAGAAAATTGTGCTCAAAAAATGTCAAAATTTGGCCTAAATTTAGGCCAAATACTTTAAAGTTAAAATTTGGCTGGAAATTTTTCTCCAAATCGACGATTTTTCAGATAATTTTCACGTGTAGCTCCGGTTAAAAGTTAAACATTAAAATCTTCCCTAACAAATTTTGCTCAAAAATGTCAACATTTGACTGAAAACATGGCTCAAAAATGTCGAAATTTGGATGGAAATTGTGCTCAAGAATATCAAAATTTGGTTGAAAATTTTGCAATTGCGCTCCAAAAATGTCAAAATTAGGCTTAAAATATTGCCCAAAAATACCAAAAATTGGCTCAAAATATTGCTCCAAATCGACGTTTTTTCTAAAAAATTTCACGTGTAGCTCCGGTTAAAATTTGAAATTTCAATTTTCCCTAACAATGATGCTCAAAAATGTCAAATTTTGCATGAGAGTATTGCTCAAAAACGGCAAAATTTGGCTTAAAATTTTGCTCCAAATCGACGATTTTTCTGAGAATTTTGCTCAAAACTTTTGAAATTTGGCTAGAACTTTTGCTAAAAATGTCGAAATGTTTGCACTTTTTTCTTCAATTTTCCCATTTTCCAGGCGAATCCCTAGTCCCAGCAAGTGACGTCAGCTACCTGGCTCCACTTGTTCCGGCTCCGCCAACCCTTCCACTTCTAGAACTCAATACATCTCAAGGCCCATCAACTTCTGGAATTTCACAGCAAAATCCACAACAATCGAGCTCAAGCTTCTTCCATGATGATGATGAAGATCAGGATGAGACGAAGAACTTCCGTGATGAGGAAATCGAGTCTCCAAGGTGTCATGGCTCGACGAGCACACTGAAAAATGATGAAGAAGCTGCTGAGCTCTCGGATTTCCTGAGTAAATCCAATTTGACAACTCTTGAAGAGGTGAGTTTTGGTGGAAATTTAAAATTTTCCGCTTGAAACAATTATAATTACTTTCAGGGCAAGGACTCCGGCTTCAGCACGACTCCAGACGACGCCAAAGAGCCCGAAAAAGTTGCAGCTAATTAATAACGTTTCCCCAACAGTTTCTCCCCCCGATTACACGTGTAAAAATCCTATGGACTTTCGAAATTATTCACTTCACCGAGTTCTAATATTTAATTTATTGATTTTTCTTTGAACTTTTCATATTTTAATTAATTTATTATATAAAGATTTTTAATTAATTCAAAGACATACCTAATTGTCTTTCTTTTCTAGGCCACGAAACAAAGAGTGCTCCACGCGCACCCACGAGTTGTCGGTACACAGCTCCCCACTACCCCTACCCTCTCCTCCATTCAGTATCGCTTCTTCGGCTTATTAGCTAAGATCAAAGTGTAGTATCTGTTCTTATCGTATTAACCTACGGTATACACTCGAATGAGTGTAATAAAGGTTATATGATTTTTGGAACCTAGGGAAGACTCGGGGCTTGCTCCGACTTCCCAAGGGTCGTCCTGGCGTTGCACTGCTGCCGGGCTCGGCCCAGTCCCCGAGGGGACAAAATAAGCTTGCAGAATAGTGAAAAATCAATTTTCAAAAAATAAAGTATAGTTGTTAAATAGACATTCAATTTTAACTTGGCCTTTAAAAACTATAAGAAAAGTCACTCAACTTATTCCCAAATTGACACTCCACGTAAAAGACGTGACCCATAGGTCATAATTGTAAGCATTTCCCTCCCCCCCCCCCACTCAAAATCGAAAACAAAATAAGAATCATACCTCAACTCTCATCCCGAACCGGATAGACGATTGAACACCATGGCTGCTTTCCTGCCAATTGCCTTGAGCATTGCTATGCTCACCGTGCTCACCAATGCCAATCCAATTCACCCGGTCCCAAATGCGGCCTTCCTTCCCTATCGTTCCTGTGGATCCCATCTTGTTCATCGCGCTTTTGAAGCTTGCAGTGGGAAGAAAGGTATGTTATTATATCATTCTTAGCAGGTTAAAACCGAATCATCGCTTTTCAGATCGCAGCAGTGATGTGGATCTTTGGAAGATGTGCTGCAAGGACGAGTGTACCGATCTGGACATCAAGGAGTCTCTGTGCAAGTACGCTTCGCAAGGATATGGAGTAAAGTTTGAGGAGGAAGCCGAAGAAATCGATATGGTCAGCTTTGCGGCGGAGGGTTTTAAAAAGAGCTGTGGACATGATATTGTTGTGAAGACAGTCAATGTACCGACGAAAATATCATTGAAGCAATGTGCCCGAACAAGGGGGTGGCGCCGGCGGCGGCCTAGAAGAATCCCGGACAAGTTCAATCGAGTGCAAAACTATGCCTGTATTAATTGTGTAAAAATAAAGTAATGTATGTATAATATATGTGGATTTGAATTACTAGCGCAAAATTTTAACTGATTTCACAACTATTGCAAGTGCGCTCCATTGAAACGCCACTTATCAACACACCGTCGTCCACTTAACAGACCGTTGGTATATATACTCTGTTGATAGAAGGTTTTTTATCAGGCATAGGTCCGGAGTCGGTGGGTTATCTGAAGAAACCACCCCATCGGCAACAACTTGACTTCCTGTTTTGCATTGTTGGAATTTGGTGGGCAAGTTGATTAGAAAGAAACGTTTAATTTTAGTTAGGCATTTTTCAATTAAATTCGAAAAATAATAAAAATTACAGAAACAAAATAAGATTTCGTATATATAGGCTTGAAATGCAGATTTTTTAAAATAGATTTTTTCAAATCATTAGTCAATTTTTTACCCAAAAAATTACACCTTACATAAAGTTGTTTGACACAGTCTCCTAATTATCGAATTGCGGTGGAGCGCATTTTGTACACTACTAGAGACCCAGAGAAACCCACCACCATTCCTCGAGAAACGTCCACCGCTTGCATTGCCTCTAGTATATATACTTCCTCCTCCCCAACAGTTTTCGAATTCCTGCGGTCCGGATCGTATGGGTTATCAATTCTCAACCACCCCATACGAACTAACTTGACTACCGGAATTTTGCAATTTTTGATAAAAATTACTTGTTTTTGTAGTATGCAAATTAAATATAAAATTTATTATTATTTGTATTTTTTTAAAAATAAATTCGTGTGTCAATAATGAGTTTCTATTTTTGAAACTTTAAAGCACGACAAAGATGGGTCCTGCTGCGCAAAATACAATTTTAGGACGTTTTTTATATAAATTTATAGCATAAATTTTACTATAGAGATATAAGAGCTATGAATTCAAAAATGTTCTCCTTCTAGAGTTATGTAATTGCCCCAGTTTTGCCGGAAATTTCAATTCCGGCAATTTTACGATTTACCGGAAATTTCAATTCCGTCAATTTGCCGGTATGCCACAACTCCAATTCCGGCAATTTGATGATTTGTCGGAAATTTTAAATTTTGTCACTTTGCCGGTATGCCGAAAATGTCCAATTCCGGTAACTTTCAAGTTTGCCGGAAAATTTCAATTCCGCAATTTGCCGATTTGCCGGAAATTTTCAATTCCGGCAATTTTCCGATTTGCCGGAAAAAAAATTTGCAAAAAAATTTGCAAATTCCTTACTTTTTGACCTCTGAAAATTGCGGGAAACATAGACTTCTATGTACTTCCAGAAATGTTCTGTGTGACCCCAATTTTCGGAGATCAAACGGCAAGGAGTTCTCCTCAAATTTGGCAATACTACACACATATCGTCATCAATATTTGCCCACCTTATCAAAGTCATGACTAATTTCGAAACTCTTCGAAATAATTCGAAACTATTCGTCAACAAAACCCACCTATAAAACCAGCACCTCTCACCTTGAAGAGCATCTCATTTACAATGAGAAAGCTCAGCACTCGTCCACTTCCTCTTGGAGACGGATTCTTCGACTCGTCATCTGATAGTTCAGAATCTGAACTTTCAGATAAGGACGATGAAGATAGATATTCCGACTCCACGGTTTCCACGTTAACTTCTCAAGATCGTAGAGACACCCAAGGGTGTCAATATCCACGTTCTTCGGAACTTCCGATCTCTGAATCTCCAGCTCCACGAGCTCGACGAGCTCGTAAACAGAGATCGAAGAGAAAGTCGGTGAAACCTCCGAACACTTCGTCTGACGACTCTTCTGATGACTCTGATGATTCTTCCTCGTCCTCTTCTTCCGATGACTCGGTGAGTTCTAAATCATCAACCAATTCCAGTGACTCCTCGCCATGCCGTTGTCGAGATGGGCTTGCCGAGTGGGAGCAGCGTCATGGGAGACGATGGCATCCGTATGGAAGAAATGGAACGTGGGAACCATACCGCAATCGTCGTCGCGGGATCTATGATTGTGAGAACTCGCCGAGAGAAACTTATTCGAATGGAGCTTGAATTTTTAAATGTAAATATTTGTTTTTAGTTTAATTGTATTCTATTTCATTTTTGGTATCCTATATCTTGGTTTAAATAAGTGATATCGAAAAGTGTTCAACTACAAAATTATTGAAAAAGGCATCAGCAATATTTTGTTTGTTGGTAGTTTTTCGATAAATCTTAAAACAACCGGGATATGACCATTTAAGTGTGTTGTCTATTTATTGTTGTGTAAAAATAAATAATTTGTATTTTTCGAATTTGTGTTTTGTTCTTTATTATTAAATTAAAAAACCAAATAATAAGAAAGAGGTCATATAAAACTGTTGCCGGAATTAAAATTTCCGGCAAATCGGAAAATTGCGGGAATTGAAACTTCCGACAAATTGGAAAATTGCCTGAATTGAAATTTCTGGCAAATCGGCAAAATTGCCGGAGGATTGAAATTTCCGACTAATCAGAAAATTGCCGGAATTGAAATTTCCGGAAAATCGGTGAACCGGCAAAATTGAAAATTTCTGACAAATCGCCAAATTGCCGGAATTGAAATTTCCGGAAAATCGGTGAACCGGCAAAATTGAAAATTTCTGGCAAATCGCCAAATTGCCGGAATTGAAATTTCCGATAAATCAGCAAATTGCCGGAATTGAAGTTTCCGGAAAATCGGTAAACCGGCAAAATTGAAAATTTCTGACAAATCGCCAAATTGCCGGAATTGAAGTTTCCGGAAAATCGGTGAACCGGCAAAATTGAAAATTTCTGGCAAATCGCCAAATTGCCGGAATTGAAGTTTCCGATAAATCAGCAAATTGCCGGAATTGAAATTTCCGGAAAATCGGTAAACCGGCAAAATTGAAAGTTTCTGGTAGTTCGCCAAATTGCCGGAATTGAAATTTCCGGAAAATAGGCAAGTTGCCGGAATTGAAGTTACTGATAAATCAGCAAATTGCCGGAATTGAAATTTCCGATAAATCAGCAAATTGCCGGAATTGAAATTTCCGGAAAATCAGCGAATTGCCAGAATTGAAATTTCCGGAAAATAGGCAAGTTGCCGGAATTGAAATTTCTGATAAATCAGCAAATTGCCGGAATTGAAATTTCCGGAAAATAGGCAAGTTGCCGGAATTGAAATTTCTGATGAATCAGCAAATTGCCGGAATTGAAATTTCTGGCAAGTCGGTAAACCGGCAAATTGCCGATTTGCCGGAAAAACGGAAATTGTCGAAAATTTTCGGCAATTTGTGGTTTTGCACATTTTTTTAAATTTCAGAACTTCAATTTCAGCCGGCAAAATTTTACGCATCCTGTAAATGTTCCTACACCTTTTTTAAAAAGTAAGAAAAAAAAACGGGAAAAAAATTTCAAAAAAGCACAGTTTTCAGTGTTTCCGTCTTATAAAAAAGCCCTCTAAAAACTTCCGGCAAATTGATATCCGGCAAACGGCAAATCGGCGATTTGCCGGAAGTTATCATTTCGGGCAAATCGGCAAACCGACAATTTGTCGACTTGCCGAATTTGTCGAAAAAAATTTTTCCGCACTGCAATTTGCTGTAGGCTCCAAATTTTTAATTTTTTATCGGTTACAGTTTACCTGAATATATTTAAAGATAGAAATATATGTTACAGTGTTCAATATTCTATTCGATTTCGGTTGTGATTTGCTTCAGTTATGCAAAACAGAGGTGTGCGGCAAATTTGACAAATTTGCCGCACTGTCATTGCGCAAAGATGTATAACTCAAACACTATGATAGTTTGTAAAATATTTTCAACTAACAATATGTTGCGATTACGTTGTCTAGACTTTTGATATCAGAATTACATAACTCTGTTCCGAAATAAATACAGCAGCTGACATCCGACGGGTCTGTATTTGACTTGAACTTATGTACTACAAAGTGACCAGAAAAATTTATAGGTTTTGGACAATATGTAAAAAATAAGTATAAAAATATGTATAAAGCAAATCTTCTTAAAATATGAATTACTAGCAATATCAGTGAAACTCAAAAACTCCATTCTTCTTCTTTTCCACATCATTCCATGTCGGCTTCTCCTTCTTCTCAAAATTCTTCCTCAAATCCTTCAATGGATCATCCGGCTGATATGCTGGTGGTGGATCATTCCGCAGATCCCTCTTTGTGCACTTTTCCGCTAGTCTGATACGGGATAGGGCGCTTTCTTGTTTCCTGACCAGTGAATCCAGGTCGTCTTCGATCCACTTTCTCTTCTTCGGATCCATATTCCAGTCGGTCAGCTTTTTCCGAAGCTCCAGAATCTTCTCGCTAGCCTTCTCATATTCCTGTCGGTGCTTTTGCAGGTCCTTGTGAGCCATTTGACGGTGAAAATCGTACGTGGATTCCATTGAGACTATGTGATCGAGAGCTTCACAGTGTGGATAGGAGCTGCTCGTACTTTGAATATCCTGATCTTCCCGTGACAATTCGATTCGTTCCTCTAGTTTCATCTCGAGGTTGTTGAAGTCTGGCGGATCCTTGTGGTTGTCTGGCATTGTCTGAAACATGCTTGATTTGAAAATTGAAATTCTGAGCTTTTTTGAGCAAAACTAAACTGAGAAAGTAAGCAGAAACCAAAGGAAAAGCCCCCTTGAAAAATGAGCATTTCTCGAAAAATGTCGGCTGCAGGTTATTATCTAATTACCTTGTATAAGGCACGCCCTACCGCACAACTTGACTGGAGTCTTTTTGCATTATTTTTCCAAAATTACACCTTCCTTAACATATAATTGCGGTAGAGCTCGATTGCTGCGAAAATTTTTTTAAACTAACATTTTTTAAAGTTTTGTACCAATTGTATGTAAATTAGGCAAAAACTGACTATTTTCTCTTTTATAAAAGCATAACCAAGTATTGAAATTTAAAAAAAGTTAAGCAAAAATCAATAATATGTCTAGAAAATAAGCTTCAAAAATTTGGAATTTTTTGCATTGAAAACTAAAAAATCGATAAAAAACTGTCTTGAAAGAAGTTATATACACGTTTTCCTAACGGAAGGAGGAAAGCAGCTAATGAGTAAAATGTTTGTGGAAGTGATTAACACACTAGTTTTCTATATTTTTTTTGAAAAAAGGAACAGGTTGGCATTGACAGCTGAATAAATACTCTATTGACAATTGCGTCAGAGAGAACTAAAAAATATATAAAGAAGTATTTCGAAATCTGAAAATAACACTAAAAGTTTAATTTGAATTTGAAAGTATTAGAAACAAGTAATAATAATATCATATGACAAAATTAAATGTACCCAGCAGCAAAACTTGAGAGATAAGGAGACTGAGAAGAGACGGAGGTGTGCAAAAGAAGGGTGAGTCACGAAATAGTGAGAGGGTTAGAGAAACAGATAGGTCAGGGAACATGACATATTTCAGTATATTTGTAGTTTACTCGTTTTGAATTTAATATTTGAATTTTTCAATAATTCATTAGGTATGTACTGAGATTAATTGAATTTAAAACTGGAGAGCAAAGGCGCAGATGTTGAAGTTCAATGTCTGCGCCTCTCTCACTCTCTTTACACCTCCGTCATTTCATAGTGTCACACGCGCACCCATGAGTTGTCGGCACACCACTCCCCACTACCCCTACCCTCTCCTCCATTCAGTATCGCTTCTTCGGCTTATTAGCTAAGATCAAAGTGTAGTATCTGTTCTTATCGTATTAACCTACGGTATACACTCGAATGAGTGTAATAAAGGTTATATGATTTTTGGAACCTAGGGAAGACTCGGGGCTTGCTCCGACTTCCCAAGGGTCGTCCTGGCGTTGCACTGCTGCCGGGCTCGGCCCAGTCCCCGAGGGGACAAAATAAGCTTACAAAGTGTTAACAATACCAAAACCTACGTAGATTCAGGATATTTGAAATCACTTCAAGACTTCACTTCTCTTCAATATATATTTAGCGGACATAAACGATTGGAAAATTTCTTTCGAATAGTTTTCTTACCGTCTAGTCTTGGTTTTAAGATGCTATGTGAACCTGGGAACAATTTCAGATGATTAAGGAGTTTCGTTTTTCAGACAAAACTTACTTGATTTTTTATTTCAAAAAAATATTCAAACAAGTTTCCAGCATGTTTGTGAATCCCACTCTTAAAATCAGGGAAAGTTTGCAAAAGGCAACATTTGAAGCCAGTTCACAGCGGTCTAGCAATACGTTCCTTATTCCAAAGTGGGGCAGCTGTTATGAAGTACATCAATACCACCATGCCAAAGGACGCCCGATTCGCCGGACACTACTATGAGTTTTTCGCCCAGTGGGGAGCCTTTCATGTTTCAGGTATTATACCGAATGTCTAACTGGCTGAAATCACTCCGCTTACCATCCGATCTGTGTATATAAGAAATGAGTAAGTCACCCTTTCCTTAACATTCCACGCGGATTTCCAACCAAACCAACATGGCTCGTACTAAGCAAACCGCCCGTAAATCGACCGGAGGAAAGGCTCCAAGAAAGCAATTGGCCACCAAGGCTGCCCGTAAATCGGCTCCAGCTTCCGGAGGTGTCAAGAAGCCACATCGTTATCGTCCAGGAACCGTCGCTCTACGTGAGATCAGACGTTACCAGAAATCCACCGAGCTTCTCATCCGCAGAGCTCCATTCCAGCGTCTCGTCCGGGAGATCGCCCAGGATTTCAAGACCGATCTTCGATTCCAGTCTTCAGCTGTTATGGCTCTTCAAGAGGCCGCCGAGGCTTACCTCGTTGGACTTTTCGAGGATACCAACTTGTGTGCCATCCATGCTAAGCGAGTTACCATTATGCCAAAGGACATCCAATTGGCAAGACGTATCCGAGGAGAGCGTGCTTAAATGCCTTCCAATGGTACTGAGCCAGCTTGATCTCAAAATCTAACCGAACCCAACGGCCCTCTTTAGGGCCACAAATGTAATATAATCCGGCTTGATTTCTAATAAATTTGTATTGTTGTTTTTTGTCATTGTGTATTGAATATTTCTAGTGTACACTTTTGAAATTTAGTTCATTTATTTAATGGCAAAAGTAGGAATGAATCCGTCTCAAAAAGTTTTGCAATTATTTCTGTAAATGTGCTCGTTTAAAAAAAACAACTTCAGGCCGCGTTATACAATAAATTTATCCAACAAGTGCCAAATTCACTGCTATTGCAATTTTCAAAGAAGGAAACGTTATCTGCAGCTCAAGATTACCCGAATTCAGATATTTCGACGTCACAATTAGTAATCGTTCCTGATGATACTGGTGACTATTCTAAATTTTAGATACGAATTTCTTAATTTTCAGTTTTTCAGGTAATATTATGGCAATGCAAAACATGTTTGATAAGATTTATTCAGTTTATAATAGGATTTATAACATTTGTGGCCCTAAAGAGGGCCGTTGGGTTCGGTTAGGTGTGTTGAAGGATGCCTATTCCTTATCTCCACCGGTCTTCTTTGGAAGAAGAACAGCTTGGATGTTCGGAAGAACTCCTCCTTGAGCGATTGTGACTCCAGCCAAAAGTTTGTTCAACTCTTCGTCATTACGGACGGCAAGTTGAAGATGTCTTGGGGCGATACGGGTCTTCTTGTTATCACGGGCAGCGTTACCGGCCAACTCGAGAACCTCAGCAGCGAGGTATTCGAGAACAGCGGCCAAGTAGACTGGGGCTCCGGCTCCGACGCGTTGAGCGTAGTTTCCTTTGCGAAGAATACGGTGAAGACGACCAACTGGGAATTGGAGTCCGGCTCTTGATGAGCGGGACTTGGCCTTTCCTCCGGTCTTGGCTTTGCCTCCCTTTCCACGTCCAGACATTGTTTGATTGATAGAATCGAATCTGATGAGGCAACTGCAGAGACACTATTATATACAATTTCTGTGGTGGGTAGGCGGAGACACTGCGGGGACACATTTCAAGCGATAAGCATCAGACCGAATGTCACCTGTCCCTTCAATGACTCCTCCTTCCCACCACAGACACAAATAAAAGAGAAGGGAGACAAGGGTCTCCTCACACTTGTTTCAAGTCACCAACTCTCAACATGCCACCAAAGCCATCTGCCAAGGGAGCCAAGAAGGCCGCCAAGACCGTTACGAAGCCAAAGGACGGAAAGAAGAGACGTCATGCCCGTAAGGAATCATACTCCGTCTACATCTACCGTGTCCTCAAGCAAGTTCATCCAGACACTGGAGTTTCCTCCAAAGCCATGTCTATCATGAACTCTTTTGTCAACGATGTCTTCGAGCGTATTGCTGCTGAAGCATCCCGTCTTGCTCACTACAACAAGCGTTCCACAATCTCATCCCGCGAAATTCAGACCGCTGTCCGTCTGATCCTTCCAGGAGAGCTTGCCAAGCACGCCGTGTCTGAGGGAACCAAGGCCGTTACCAAGTACACTTCCAGCAAGTAAGCCATTCGGCTGAAAATGTTGAACAACAACCGAACCCAACGGCCCTCTTTAGGGCCACACATGACAAAAATCCGAATATTCTTCTTGTTGATAAATATTATTTGCATCGGGAGTTTCTGTTTTAATAATTAGATTTTACAGACATTATTTATTTCATTATGCATACAAACGCTACAGCAAACAGCAATTTAAAAACAAACTTATATTTCAGACTATTTTTTGTGATGCATTCATTTATTAAAATACCTTCCTTCAGCATGTAATAGAGATTTAAAAGCAGTAGGGTAACTTTTTACGTGTTCTGGGATGCCGGTTACCGGGCCAATTGGTCCATAAGCACTATTGAGCATGCTTTTTAAAAAATATATTTTCATTGGAACGTTTGGTTTCGTCACTTACAATTATATTTTACCGATAATATTTACATATAAACCTGAATTATAAAGATTTGGATCCAATAAAACTTAAAAAGAGTGCAGTGAACAGCAATCAGAAATTAACCAGAGCCTTCAGACGGGTGACTATTATTTGTAATACGTATATAACTACACAAAGGAGCAGCTAGTGTGACGTCATAATGAGTTGAGAGGGGAACACAGTCCGTCTTCGCACCTGTTTTATAACTGTCTACTGAAAACAGGTAGCGTGATGTCATCAAATGCATCATAGTCAGATAGAATCGAAGAGCTATGACGACATATGAATCTGAGTACAGAGTCTGTACTGCAGACCTCCAGCTTTAAAATGTTAAAGATTTTAAAACAAAATAAGTAAAAAGAAAGACATTTATTAAAAGAACAATTCATAATTGGATTCAGAATATTTGTGGCCCTAAAGAGGGCCGTTGGGTTCGGTAGTTTGGTAGATTGCATGGAAGCAAGAGGACTTATCCTCCGAATCCGTACAGGGTTCTTCCTTGACGCTTCAAGGCATAGACAACATCCATGGCAGTGACGGTCTTTCTCTTGGCGTGCTCGCAGTATGTGACGGCATCACGGATCACATTCTCAAGGAACACCTTGAGGACTCCACGGGTTTCCTCGTAGATGAGTCCAGAGATTCTCTTGACTCCACCTCTTCTGGCGAGACGACGAATTGCCGGCTTGGTGATACCTTGGATGTTATCACGAAGCACTTTGCGATGACGCTTGGCTCCTCCTTTTCCAAGGCCTTTTCCTCCCTTTCCACGTCCGGACATTGTTGACAATTGATGAAGACTCACAAGTGAGATGAAGAACTGATTGAAATTGCCTTCTTTATATACCCCTAATGTCTACTAACAGGTGGGAAGAGGTGGAGTCACATTAAGCCATCCTGTGGGGACACATTTCATAGTCTACCTAACACACCGAATGTCTAACTGTCGTCTGTCTCTTCCTTCCCTCCGCCTACCCACCCCACCTGCATATAAAAGAAACGATAAGGTCTCCCTTTTCTTCACAGTCCCCACGGATTACCAACCAAAGCATCATGGCTCGTACTAAGCAAACCGCCCGTAAATCGACCGGAGGAAAGGCTCCAAGAAAGCAATTGGCCACCAAGGCTGCCCGTAAATCGGCTCCAGCTTCCGGAGGTGTCAAGAAGCCACATCGTTATCGTCCAGGAACCGTCGCTCTACGTGAGATCAGACGTTACCAGAAATCCACCGAGCTTCTCATTCGTAGAGCGCCATTCCAGCGTCTTGTCCGTGAGATTGCTCAGGATTTCAAGACCGATCTCCGATTCCAGTCTTCAGCTGTTATGGCTCTTCAAGAGGCCGCCGAGGCTTACCTCGTCGGACTTTTCGAGGATACCAACTTGTGTGCCATCCATGCTAAGCGAGTTACCATTATGCCAAAGGACATCCAATTGGCAAGACGTATCCGAGGAGAGCGTGCTTAAATGCCTTCCAATGGTACTGAGCCAGCTTGATCTCAAAATCTAACCGAACCCAACGGCCCTCTTTAGGGCCACAAATGTGATAATATCCCATGTAAATCAACGTTTATAATAAATTCAATGTTTTATTCTCTGATAAAAAGTCAATACTTCTTATCAGTTTTGTTTTCCATTTTTAGCAAATTGTCTTCAGTTCTGTCGTGCCTGCGATATTTGAAATGAAAAACTGTGTTTTTAATGCATTCTCTAGTTTATTTATAAATGCTGTAGCTCGAATAAAGAGCATTCATAAATGATATGAATGCTATTCATGAAGTAATAGGGCATTTTCTGATTTGATACGCGCTTCAATTATATTCAGATTTTAATATGAATTTCAAGCTTTTTCGAATTGCAGTCAAGTCCTGGCCGTAAAACCTTCGATGAAGAATTCCCTGCTATGGTCTGTCTTATATGAACAAACATTACAGCAATGAAAACTTAACAACGGCTAAAGCGTAACACAAAAAAAATCGGGTCCAAGAAGAGTATAGAATAAACACTTAAAGTTGTCCCTTGCATTTACAATCATATTAAATTTGTTTCAATTTGAATCTACATATGTTCAAAAACTGAGTAATATAATTTTATTCATCACAATATTTCGAGAAATATTCAATACACAATGACAAAAAACAACAATACAAATTTATTAGAAATCAAGCCGGATTATATTACATTTGTGGCCCTAAAGAGGGCCGTTGGGTTCGGTTAGATTTTGAGATCAAGCTGGCTCAGTACCATTGGAAGGCATTTAAGCACGCTCTCCTCGGATACGTCTTGCCAATTGGATGTCCTTTGGCATAATGGTAACTCGCTTAGCATGGATGGCACACAAGTTGGTATCCTCGAAAAGTCCGACGAGGTAAGCCTCGGCGGCCTCTTGAAGAGCCATAACAGCTGAAGACTGGAATCGGAGATCGGTCTTGAAATCCTGAGCAATCTCACGGACAAGACGCTGGAATGGCGCTCTACGAATGAGAAGCTCGGTGGATTTCTGGTAACGTCTGATCTCACGTAGAGCGACGGTTCCTGGACGATAACGATGTGGCTTCTTGACACCTCCGGAAGCTGGAGCCGATTTACGGGCAGCCTTGGTGGCCAATTGCTTTCTTGGAGCCTTTCCTCCGGTCGATTTACGGGCGGTTTGCTTAGTACGAGCCATGATGCTTTGGTTGGTAATCCGTGGGGACTGTGAAGAAAAGGGAGACCTTATCGTTTCTTTTATATGCAGGTGGGGTGGGTAGGCGGAGGGAAGGAAGAGACAGACGACAGTTAGACATTCGGTGTGTTAGGTAGACTATGAAATGTGTCCCCACAGGATGGCTTAATGTGACTCCACCTCTTCCCACCTGTTAGTAGACATTAGGGGTATATAAAGAAGGCAATTTCAATCAGTTCTTCATCTCACTTGTGAGTCTTCATCAATTGTCAACAATGTCCGGACGTGGAAAGGGAGGAAAAGGCCTTGGAAAAGGAGGAGCCAAGCGTCATCGCAAAGTGCTTCGTGATAACATCCAAGGTATCACCAAGCCGGCAATTCGTCGTCTCGCCAGAAGAGGTGGAGTCAAGAGAATCTCTGGACTCATCTACGAGGAAACCCGTGGAGTCCTCAAGGTGTTCCTTGAGAATGTGATCCGTGATGCCGTCACATACTGCGAGCACGCCAAGAGAAAGACCGTCACTGCCATGGATGTTGTCTATGCCTTGAAGCGTCAAGGAAGAACCCTGTACGGATTCGGAGGATAAGTCCTCTTGCTTCCATGCAATCTACCAAACTACCGAACCCAACGGCCCTCTTTAGGGCCACAAATATTCTGAATCCAATTATGAATTGTTCTTTTAATAAATGTCTTTCTTTTTACTTATTTTGTTTTAAAATCTTTAACATTTTAAAGCTGGAGGTCTGCAGTACAGACTCTGTACTCAGATTCATATGTCGTCATAGCTCTTCGATTCTATCTGACTATGATGCATTTGATGACATCACGCTACCTGTTTTCAGTAGACAGTTATAAAACAGGTGCGAAGACGGACTGTGTTCCCCTCTCAACTCATTATGACGTCACACTAGCTGCTCCTTTGTGTAGTTATATACGTATTACAAATAATAGTCACCCGTCTGAAGGCTCTGGTTAATTTCTGATTGCTGTTCACTGCACTCTTTTTAAGTTTTATTGGATCCAAATCTTTATAATTCAGGTTTATATGTAAATATTATCGGTAAAATATAATTGTAAGTGACGAAACCAAACGTTCCAATGAAAATATATTTTTTAAAAAGCATGCTCAATAGTGCTTATGGACCAATTGGCCCGGTAACCGGCATCCCAGAACACGTAAAAAGTTACCCTACTGCTTTTAAATCTCTATTACATGCTGAAGGAAGGTATTTTAATAAATGAATGCATCACAAAAAATAGTCTGAAATATAAGTTTGTTTTTAAATTGCTGTTTGCTGTAGCGTTTGTATGCATAATGAAATAAATAATGTCTGTAAAATCTAATTATTAAAACAGAAACTCCCGATGCAAATAATATTTATCAACAAGAAGAATATTCGGATTTTTATCATGTGTGGCCCTAAAGAGGGCCGTTGGGTTCGGTTGTTGTTCAACATTTTCAGCCGAATGGCTTACTTGCTGGAAGTGTACTTGGTAACGGCCTTGGTTCCCTCAGACACGGCGTGCTTGGCAAGCTCTCCTGGAAGGATCAGACGGACAGCGGTCTGAATTTCGCGGGATGAGATTGTGGAACGCTTGTTGTAGTGAGCAAGACGGGATGCTTCAGCAGCAATACGCTCGAAGACATCGTTGACAAAAGAGTTCATGATAGACATGGCTTTGGAGGAAACTCCAGTGTCTGGATGAACTTGCTTGAGGACACGGTAGATGTAGACGGAGTATGATTCCTTACGGGCATGACGTCTCTTCTTTCCGTCCTTTGGCTTCGTAACGGTCTTGGCGGCCTTCTTGGCTCCCTTGGCAGATGGCTTTGGTGGCATGTTGAGAGTTGGTGACTTGAAACAAGTGTGAGGAGACCCTTGTCTCCCTTCTCTTTTATTTGTGTCTGTGGTGGGAAGGAGGAGTCATTGAAGGGACAGGTGACATTCGGTCTGATGCTTATCGCTTGAAATGTGTCCCCGCAGTGTCTCCGCCTACCCACCACAGAAATTGTATATAATAGTGTCTCTGCAGTTGCCTCATCAGATTCGATTCTATCAATCAAACAATGTCTGGACGTGGAAAGGGAGGCAAAGCCAAGACCGGAGGAAAGGCCAAGTCCCGCTCATCAAGAGCCGGACTCCAATTCCCAGTTGGTCGTCTTCACCGTATTCTTCGCAAAGGAAACTACGCTCAACGCGTCGGAGCCGGAGCCCCAGTCTACTTGGCCGCTGTTCTCGAATACCTCGCTGCTGAGGTTCTCGAGTTGGCCGGTAACGCTGCCCGTGATAACAAGAAGACCCGTATCGCCCCAAGACATCTTCAACTTGCCGTCCGTAATGACGAAGAGTTGAACAAACTTTTGGCTGGAGTCACAATCGCTCAAGGAGGAGTTCTTCCGAACATCCAAGCTGTTCTTCTTCCAAAGAAGACCGGTGGAGATAAGGAATAGGCATCCTTCAACACACCTAACCGAACCCAACGGCCCTCTTTAGGGCCACAAATGTTATAAATCCTATTATAAACTGAATAAATCTTATCAAACATGTTTTGCATTGCCATAATATTACCTGAAAAACTGAAAATTAAGAAATTCGTATCTAAAATTTAGAATAGTCACCAGTATCATCAGGAACGATTACTAATTGTGACGTCGAAATATCTGAATTCGGGTAATCTTGAGCTGCAGATAACGTTTCCTTCTTTGAAAATTGCAATAGCAGTGAATTTGGCACTTGTTGGATAAATTTATTGTATAACGCGGCCTGAAGTTGTTTTTTTTAAACGAGCACATTTACAGAAATAATTGCAAAACTTTTTGAGACGGATTCATTCCTACTTTTGCCATTAAATAAATGAACTAAATTTCAAAAGTGTACACTAGAAATATTCAATACACAATGACAAAAAACAACAATACAAATTTATTAGAAATCAAGCCGGATTATATTACATTTGTGGCCCTAAAGAGGGCCGTTGGGTTCGGTTAGATTTTGAGATCAAGCTGGCTCAGTACCATTGGAAGGCATTTAAGCACGCTCTCCTCGGATACGTCTTGCCAATTGGATGTCCTTTGGCATAATGGTAACTCGCTTAGCATGGATGGCACACAAGTTGGTATCCTCGAAAAGTCCGACGAGGTAAGCCTCGGCGGCCTCTTGAAGAGCCATAACAGCTGAAGACTGGAATCGGAGATCGGTCTTGAAATCCTGAGCAATCTCACGGACAAGACGCTGGAATGGCGCTCTACGAATGAGAAGCTCGGTGGATTTCTGGTAACGTCTGATCTCACGTAGAGCGACGGTTCCTGGACGATAACGATGTGGCTTCTTGACACCTCCGGAAGCTGGAGCCGATTTACGGGCAGCCTTGGTGGCCAATTGCTTTCTTGGAGCCTTTCCTCCGGTCGATTTACGGGCGGTTTGCTTAGTACGAGCCATGATGCTTTGGTTGGTAATCCGTGGGGACTG
Source organism: Caenorhabditis elegans (assembly GCF_000002985.6). Classification (NCBI taxonomy): domain Eukaryota; kingdom Metazoa; phylum Nematoda; class Chromadorea; order Rhabditida; family Rhabditidae; genus Caenorhabditis; species Caenorhabditis elegans. The sequence continues at coordinate 13,820,179 of NC_003280.10, read as the reverse complement.
TGAAGAAAAGGGAGACCTTATCGTTTCTTTTATATGCAGGTGGGGTGGGTAGGCGGAGGGAAGGAAGAGACAGACGACAGTTAGACATTCGGTGTGTTAGGTAGACTATGAAATGTGTCCCCACAGGATGGCTTAATGTGACTCCACCTCTTCCCACCTGTTAGTAGACATTAGGGGTATATAAAGAAGGCAATTTCAATCAGTTCTTCATCTCACTTGTGAGTCTTCATCAATTGTCAACAATGTCCGGACGTGGAAAGGGAGGAAAAGGCCTTGGAAAAGGAGGAGCCAAGCGTCATCGCAAAGTGCTTCGTGATAACATCCAAGGTATCACCAAGCCGGCAATTCGTCGTCTCGCCAGAAGAGGTGGAGTCAAGAGAATCTCTGGACTCATCTACGAGGAAACCCGTGGAGTCCTCAAGGTGTTCCTTGAGAATGTGATCCGTGATGCCGTCACATACTGCGAGCACGCCAAGAGAAAGACCGTCACTGCCATGGATGTTGTCTATGCCTTGAAGCGTCAAGGAAGAACCCTGTACGGATTCGGAGGATAAGTCCTCTTGCTTCCATGCAATCTACCAAACTACCGAACCCAACGGCCCTCTTTAGGGCCACAAATATTCTGAATCCAATTATGAATTGTTCTTTTAATAAATGTCTTTCTTTTTACTTATTTTGTTTTAAAATCTTTAACATTTTAAAGCTGGAGGTCTGCAGTACAGACTCTGTACTCAGATTCATATGTCGTCATAGCTCTTCGATTCTATCTGACTATGATGCATTTGATGACATCACGCTACCTGTTTTCAGTAGACAGTTATAAAACAGGTGCGAAGACGGACTGTGTTCCCCTCTCAACTCATTATGACGTCACACTAGCTGCTCCTTTGTGTAGTTATATACGTATTACAAATAATAGTCACCCGTCTGAAGGCTCTGGTTAATTTCTGATTGCTGTTCACTGCACTCTTTTTAAGTTTTATTGGATCCAAATCTTTATAATTCAGGTTTATATGTAAATATTATCGGTAAAATATAATTGTAAGTGACGAAACCAAACGTTCCAATGAAAATATATTTTTTAAAAAGCATGCTCAATAGTGCTTATGGACCAATTGGCCCGGTAACCGGCATCCCAGAACACGTAAAAAGTTACCCTACTGCTTTTAAATCTCTATTACATGCTGAAGGAAGGTATTTTAATAAATGAATGCATCACAAAAAATAGTCTGAAATATAAGTTTGTTTTTAAATTGCTGTTTGCTGTAGCGTTTGTATGCATAATGAAATAAATAATGTCTGTAAAATCTAATTATTAAAACAGAAACTCCCGATGCAAATAATATTTATCAACAAGAAGAATATTCGGATTTTTGTCATGTGTGGCCCTAAAGAGGGCCGTTGGGTTCGGTTGTTGTTCAACATTTTCAGCCGAATGGCTTACTTGCTGGAAGTGTACTTGGTAACGGCCTTGGTTCCCTCAGACACGGCGTGCTTGGCAAGCTCTCCTGGAAGGATCAGACGGACAGCGGTCTGAATTTCGCGGGATGAGATTGTGGAACGCTTGTTGTAGTGAGCAAGACGGGATGCTTCAGCAGCAATACGCTCGAAGACATCGTTGACAAAAGAGTTCATGATAGACATGGCTTTGGAGGAAACTCCAGTGTCTGGATGAACTTGCTTGAGGACACGGTAGATGTAGACGGAGTATGATTCCTTACGGGCATGACGTCTCTTCTTTCCGTCCTTTGGCTTCGTAACGGTCTTGGCGGCCTTCTTGGCTCCCTTGGCAGATGGCTTTGGTGGCATGTTGAGAGTTGGTGACTTGAAACAAGTGTGAGGAGACCCTTGTCTCCCTTCTCTTTTATTTGTGTCTGTGGTGGGAAGGAGGAGTCATTGAAGGGACAGGTGACATTCGGTCTGATGCTTATCGCTTGAAATGTGTCCCCGCAGTGTCTCCGCCTACCCACCACAGAAATTGTATATAATAGTGTCTCTGCAGTTGCCTCATCAGATTCGATTCTATCAATCAAACAATGTCTGGACGTGGAAAGGGAGGCAAAGCCAAGACCGGAGGAAAGGCCAAGTCCCGCTCATCAAGAGCCGGACTCCAATTCCCAGTTGGTCGTCTTCACCGTATTCTTCGCAAAGGAAACTACGCTCAACGCGTCGGAGCCGGAGCCCCAGTCTACTTGGCCGCTGTTCTCGAATACCTCGCTGCTGAGGTTCTCGAGTTGGCCGGTAACGCTGCCCGTGATAACAAGAAGACCCGTATCGCCCCAAGACATCTTCAACTTGCCGTCCGTAATGACGAAGAGTTGAACAAACTTTTGGCTGGAGTCACAATCGCTCAAGGAGGAGTTCTTCCGAACATCCAAGCTGTTCTTCTTCCAAAGAAGACCGGTGGAGATAAGGAATAAACACTCTTCAACACACCTAACCGAACCCAACGGCCCTCTTTAGGGCCACAAATGTTCCAAATCCATTTATATTTGCCTTGTAAATAAAACCAAAACCGAAAATTCATCATTTATTCTTTTCATGATTCCGTTGTACTTGAAACACTTGGTCGTCTCTCTGGCACCACAATTTTTATGCATTTTCACACAAAAATGCACGCGGAGCACTCAGAGACTTGGTGAGCGTCAAAAAAGAATAAAAATTGAGGAATAAGGTGAGTTTGGGGAGAAAATGTGTGTGTGTGCACCTCGACAATGAAATACATGTTTCTTTAAAGAATAGGGGCATATATTTACATAATTAATCGATAAGTTGGAAAAGAGAGAGAGAGAGAGAGAGAGAGAGAGAGAGAGAGAGAGAGAGCTACAATAATCGATCGATAATTTTGAGAGTTTGGGGACCCGTTCAGCACATAATAATTTGGGATGATTTAAGAAGATGGGGATGAGGGAGACTAGACCGGCGACAACAAGATTTTGAGACAGAAGAAGAAACAACACTGGGGGGAATATAAGAAACTGGGAGGTAAGAAGAGTTTTGTGATTATCTAAGAATCTGCCTATCTATTCAGAGCGGCATGCTCTCCACCGGCTCGAATTCGTCTTGAAGTGAGGCGAGGATTTGCGCTTGCTTCACCGATTGGATTTGGGTCTCGACGCGTTGAAGATCGGAAAGGATTTGAGCGTCGCGTTCTCGCATTTCTTTCTGCAAAAAAAAATTTTGAGTTGAAAAAATGTCTCAAAATCCTAATGATTTTTCAGATTTTGGTATGATTATCCCAATTCGAAATTCTCAGAACATCCTGTTAAAGGATCACGACTTTTTTTAGGCTGGGTCTCGCCGCGAAAGCACATTACACAGTCCAAAATAAAAAACCCCTTACCATCTCCCTTTTCAGCTGCTCGAACAAATTGGTGAAGTTGACCGGATCATCTCCGCTTTTCGACGTGGATGTCATGGAGACACTCGATTGTTCCGGTGTTGAAGCTCTGTCCATCTCGAATCCACTGTCCGGATAGCTAATGTCCATCGTCGCATTTTCGGAGCGCATTGTCTGAAAAATGAAGCATAGACTCGAACGTTCAAAAAATTTTGAAAAAATTTGGAGGAAAAACGTTTTACTGAAAATTCCTAGCTGAGCCCAGCTTAGCCAAACCTAACCTAGCCTAGACTAGGATGGCCTAGCCTAGCATAACCTAGCCTAGTCAAGCCTAGCCTAGCCTAGCCTAGCCTAGCCCAGTTTAGTCTAGCCTAGTATGGGCCAGCCGAGCTTGTCCTAGCATGATCAAGTCTAGACTAGCCCAGTTTGCGTAGCACAGCCCAGCTTAGCCAAGCCTAGCCTGGCCCAAACCAGCATAGCCTAGCCTAGCTTAGCCCAGCCTTAAAATGTGCCCCAAAACTTGCAATCCATTACCTCGTCATCATAATCATCATCGAGGTGATTTGAATAATCATTCTCATCAGTCGACAATGGCGCCTTCTTCAGAATTCTTCCATCCATATTCGGATTATGATGATGAGCGGTATCCTCAAAGAACACCGACGATTTTTGGAAATTATCCATAGACGTGCTATTCTGTTTCTTGGGAAGTGTCGCCGATGTGTAGATCTTCTTGAAGAACCTCTTCGTAGCTCTCAGGAACGTCGTGTTGCTCTCCGCGTTCGGGCCGCCACGTACTCCGGATCGATTCATTTCGGTCGTTGAGACGGCGTGATTCGAAGTTGTCGAGTAGGTTGTGTGGGGACCAGCGCTATGAGATCTGAAATAACGCGGAAATTGGAGGTGAAGTTAGGCGGTAGGTAGGCAGGCGTATGGTAGGCACGAGGAAATGCCTACCTGTCTCAGAGTTCCGAATAAAACTTGATCTAACATAAGGGAAGCATTTTTTACAAAAATTAGAAAAAAATCCGCTAAGGACTCGTCCGTCAAAAATGAAACTCGGCCACGGTGCATTTTTGCAAAAATCGAATCGTGAAAATTCATGTTCAGAGAATTTTGGAGGCTAAATGCCAAAAGGGGGTCAATTCTAGCTTCATGGCCGCTAAATGGGAAAACTCGGCCATCAACTTTTTTGTTTCTTCGCCGCCGCGTGAATCTTCGGACACGATGCATTTTTCTTGCAATTTATGAAATTTATTTTTCATATAATTTTTTGAGGCTAAATTTTAGAAAAATTTAAATGAAAAATGTGGGTTTTTACTAAGTGGCCGTGAAAAGAAAAACCTCGGCCACCAATTTTTTTTTTGCGACTAACTATCATATAAGTGACACAAAATCCTAGATCAAAACACACGAATGAATCTGATCAAAAATAAAAAAATCGTTGTTTTTCGATGAGCGTAAAATTGATGTGTTTTCTAGACGAAAAGTGCACAAGCCGTCGGCCGGCGGTGAAAATGAGTGTTGCCGGCACAGACATGTGAAACCCAATCCCAGTGAGGAGCAGCAAATCTTTTTTTTTCGCCACCGTCGAAAATGTGTCAAACTTTTGTCTGTTTTACAACAAAAGTGCGAGGAATTGGAGACATTTTTTTAGTTAATAGCAGGTATCAGGCTTCCTTGGGAGACAGGCTTGGTTTCAGGGCAAAACGCCTGCCTGGTGCCTGCCTGATGCCTGCCGCACACCATGTTAATCAATATCACGTGGTGCTAGAGTATCTCATTTTGGATTGATCTACGTTGATCTACAAAAAATGCGGGAGAAGAGACGCAGAGTTCTCAACTGATTTCGCATGGGTAAAAACATGCTGACGTCGCATTATTTTGGGCAAAAAATTCCCGCATTTTTGTAGATCAAACCGTAATGGGACAGCCTGGCACTACGTGCAATAGGTATATGGTTCGTCGAAAGGCAGGCAAGGCAGGCAAGGCAGGCGTGAAGCCCTAGATCCCTAACCCACCGATGATGCGATCCACTGCTACTTCCGCTTCCTCGATCCGAATCGTCAGTTGAACTACCGCTAGTCGTCGTCGTCGCTTGCTCGTATTTTCGTCGCGAACTTTGAGAATATTTCAAGTTTCGAGAGCCTTTCTGCTGATGGTTGTTGTGATGATGCGATGTGGAAACGTCGTCTAGGTGCAGTCCACCACCATCTTTTCGTGATTTTCGAAGGAAGGCTGCTTGGATGGGTTGTTCCGACGATTTTCCGCCGGTCGAGTTTCCGTTGAAGGAGTCTGGAAGAAGGAAAACTTGAAACATTTTTAACCGAAAATTATAGTTTGGAGGCATTTCAAAAAAAAAACTGGAACCTAGTGCAGCCGACCTTTCACGAGTTGGGAGAAAACCCGCAAAGTGTCGGCCGCATAAAATTAAGAGAAATACGACGCGCTACAGGCTCCGTGGCCGTGAAAAGAAAAAACTCGGCCATCTTTTAGCGGATTTTGGCGAAGTTTTAACAATTATGAAAAATCATTTTTAGTGAGAAATATGAAAAAAAAGGGCATAAGCAAAAAAAAATCGTATAGTACACACTAATTTGATCATCTGATAATTTGCACATGACAAAAAAAAGTGGGCACAGTTACCACCACCTAGGCGCCTACCTCTCAACTCTCAAGTAGTCGCCACCCCCACTCAAAGCGAACCTGTCAATTGATAAAACTACCTCTTTGGTTTCTTATTCTTCTGTGTCAAACGACCGCTGATAGCAAGCAACAATTATTGGAATGCGACTCTCTAAGGCGACCGCCGCCGCCACAACTGATTACCCCGAAAAATGTGAACGACGGTTTCTGCTGCTGCTGCTGCTGCTCTAATAACAAGGAGTGTTTATCCAGTTTTCACGCACACAAATTTCGACAAAACGACTCTCTCAAAACAGAAAGAGCAATTGGCTCCACGGATTACCATGTGCTGCTCTCTGAGACAAACACTTTGTGAGTATGTAGTGTTGGTGGTGGAAAAAAACAATTAAGAGACAGATCCGAGTGTGTGAAAAAAACGGGCCGAAAGGAGCTCGGGGGCGCTCCTTTTGTGCTCTCGGCTGCTGGTGTCGACGGCATGCACGCGACTAAATTAAATTTCGTTCATGAATGACGTCATGAAGTTTGTTCTATTTCTAGAAAAAGTGGAAAAAGTGGTTATCTACGAGTTTAAAGGATTAGGAAAACCCGTGAGATGTCGGCCTTTTTAGAGTCCCGTAAGGTGTCGGCTGCATGATGATTCCAGTTTTTCACAAATATGACAAAATTGGAGCAAAAGTTATAGAAATTAATTTGACGTTAACAACACTAATCGTTGGAAAATAAAAGTTGCAGCCGACATTCTGCGAGTTTTTGGACTCCCATTGGGTGTGAGCCGCAAGCCGTGTAGTTTTGAAGTCCCGTAAGGTGTCGGCCGCAGGAGAGATCGGCTCTACCTACAGGACTGCGAGAAGCGAAAACTTGGTCACTGCCAGAAAACGAGCAGTTGAAGCCTAAGAAGCTAAGCTGCCTGGCGGGTAGAGTTGCAGCCGACGTTCTACGGGTTCACGGAAAAACCCCTTGAGACGTAGACTGCAAGTCATTCATTTATTGGGTTCCCGTTAGGAGTCGGCTGCATGCAATTTCAGTTTTTTACCGATATGACAAAATTGGGAAATTCACAATAAAAAATTAAAAAAAAGCTTATTGGAAACCCATTTATTTATCTACACTAGGAAAAATTGCAACCGACGTCCTACGGGTTTATGGAAAACCCGTTAGCTGCCGGCTGCACGTGAGTTTAGCTGACCGTGAAAAATAATAAAAATCTCGTTCACTATAAGGAAGTGAGACACTGAGGCCAAAAAAGCTTAACTATCGGGTAGGTGGAGTTGCAGCCGACGTTCTACGGGTTAATGGAAAACCTGTGAATTATCGACCGTGTGCAATTTTTTGTTTTGCGTGTTGTCCCGAAAAGTGTCGGCTGCACCGCTGGGTGTGTCACAAAGAGAAATAACCGAATCTTGAAAGGAAAACCTTCAAAATTGCAAGAAAAGTGGCTCAAATCGAACTCAAAATTAGGTGCAATCATTCGAAAATGTGCGCCTAAGCTGTCAGCTGGCCGTTTTTAAGAACTCAGTTTCCCTTGTTCTCAGACGAACAGGAAATGCAATCGAATCTCTTTAGACTAGTAGCACAGGAATTGTTGTGAAGACGTCAATTTCCCGTACAGCTACTACTACGCTACTATTCTCATGTGTGCAAAAGAAGAAGGGGGTCTCGGAGCTCTTCTCATAAATATTTTGAGTTTATGGGAAGAATGGCTTGGAAGGGAAGAAGAAGAAGAAGACACATGCTTTTGAAGACGAAAACGAAAAAAAAAGAAAATTGCGAGTCATTGGTCATGGGAAAAGGGTAAAGGAAGAAGACCACCCATGGTTGTGAAAGGGATAAGCAAATGAAATTCGACGACGAATTAACACTGGAGTAGACTAAATGAGTGTGTGTGCGTGTATATATGCTAAACAATTGGTTGTTGGCATGTAAATTGAGAGAGTTCGGAATTGGTTTGAACAATGGCTCACTGGGGGACCTTTTATTTTGACTTGCCTGCCTGCCTATGGCCTACAGAAATGCCTACGGTCAGGGTATATATATATATATATATATATATTTTTGCAATTCTAGTTTTAATTTTCAACAAACAAGACCAGCTGAAGCCCAAGAAACCAAGCTTCTGGGTGGGTAAAGCTGCAGCTGGCATTCTACGGATTTATGGAAAAACCCTCGAGATGTAGGCTGCAAGCCATTCGTTTTTGGAATCCCGCGAGGTGGCGGCTGCACAACTGGATGTGACACAAAGAGAAATAATAGAGTCTTGAAAGTAAAACTTTCGAAACTGCTAGAAAATTTAGTGGAATTTTGGAGCATTAAAAAAATTCCGAAAAAAGTTGAAATTTTTTTAGACCGTTTTTTTTATTAAAAAATCGTTCAAAAATTGCGTGATGTTGCTTTTATACTATTTTATGACTTTGAGAACAATTTAGAATGTTTTTAAAAAATTTCAAATTTTTTTGAAAATTTTGAGCAAACGAAAAGTTGGAAATTTTCAGTCTAACTTTTTTTCAGAATTTTTTTTCTGCAAGAAATAAACGTTTTTGGCCAGTTCAAGGCAGCCTAGGCACCTAGAAGTAATTGAGAGAAGAACAGAGAAAAATAGTTTGAAAACCTACACCTGTCCGAAATGACCAAGGTTTACTTGCAAGTAACATACACCCTATTGACCCGGACTTGTGTCCCGTTTGCTGAGGAAAAAAGTGTGAGAAAGAAAATACACACACACCATCTACACAAACAGTTTGACAAATAGAGCGTGAATGTGTTGGTTTTGAAAACGAAAATTGGATTCTGTTCGATGTTTCTTTGTTTTTTTTGTCTCGTTTAAACTAGGAAACATTTAAGGTAGCTATTTTGGATTTAAGTCTTTGTTCAAAAATTTTTAAGTCCTAGTTTTAAGACTAAAGTTTGGCTAAACTTGAAAGGCTAAGGATTTTTTTCAAATTAAAAAAAAATTCAGACCTAAAATTATCAGGATTTTCGGTCAAAGTTTTTTTAGTTCAAATTTCAGCTCAGAAATCAGTCTAAAATTAAAGCCAAATTCAGCCCAATATTTGCTTAAATTTAGTCCAAATTTCAGTCCAAATTTCAGCCCGACTTTAGCTTTAAGTGCAGTTCAGATTTCAGCTCAAAATCTAGTTTAACTATAACTCTAAATTCCTCTCTAAATTTAGTTTAAATTTCAGCCCAAATTCAGCCCATTTTTTAGTCCAAAATCTGAGCTCAAAATTTGAGTCCAAAATTTCAGATCACATTTTAGCCCAAAATTAGCTGGAATTCGACTCAAAATTAAGCTTAAATTTCAGTTCAAATTTAGTATTAAAAGTATTAAATTCAGCATAAATTTAGTCTAACAATTCAGCCCAAATTTTTAGCCCACATTCCAGCCCAAAATTGAGCCCAAAATTTAGTCATAAATTCAGCCAAACTCCGCCCAAAAATTTTTGCCTAAAATTTTAGTCCACAATCTTAGAGCTTAAAATCTGAGCCCAAAGTTTAGCCAACATTTGAGCCCAAAATTGAGCCCTAAATTTAGTCTAAAATTCAGCCAAACCAGCCCATAACCTTGGCCCAATGTTTAGCCCAAAATTTAAAATTTCAGTCCAAAATCTAAACGTAAAATATCAGTTCAAAAATCTGAGCCGAAATTTCAGCTCACATTTAAGCTCAAAATTTAGCCCAAACTAGCCCCAAATCTAGGCTCAATTTTTAGATCAAAAAGTAAAGTATTTATCCTCTCCGTGAAATTTTTTTAACCAACCTTCCTGCTCATTTCTAGCAACGACATATGATAGCTCATACACCATAGTAGTAGTTGAGGTGTATATCAGTAATAATAGTACTACGGGGGTCAGCTAGGAGCCCGGAACAAAAAAATCACAAACTCTGTGTGTGTGCACGAGACTTCAAAAAGATGAAGGACAACTGTTCCGCTTTGGACCGCCACCGCCGTGCCTTGGCACTTTCAATTAGATTCCATCCATCGGATGGTGATTTCAGAAAAAAAATCGAATGGAAGGAAAAGATAATGGGATTCAGAAGAGACACATCAATAGCAGGTGTCTTATATCTCTTCGCAACATTCGGGTGTGTTTCTTGGTTAGCAAACATATATATCCTATAGAAAGTGAGAAGAGAAAATAGAAAAAAAGAAGAGTCATGAAAAAGCCTCTGCGGTTTGTTGGATTTGATTGCTCTCTGAAGATGTGTTCCGAAAACCGAATTTTCTAAAGGGAGAAAAAATGAATAAAAAAAGATGTGACGCATGTTCGTGTGGATGTGACAACTCAATTTGGTATTCAAGGTTTTCCAACATAATTTGCATAGTTAAGGGGAAAGGGGAGATGCGGAAGAATGATTTTTTGTAGGAAATGTATTGAAGAAAATTCAAGAAATCGTGTCTAAGTCTAAGCGTAAGCGTAAACCAAAGCCTAAGCCTAAGACTAAGCCTAAGCCTAAGTCTAAGCCGAAGCCTAAGACTAAGCCTAAGCCTAAACCTAATCCTAAGCCGAAGCCGAAGCCAAAGCCTAAGCCTAAACATAAGCCTAAGCCTCATATTTGAAAATTTTGGAATTTCTCACCAGTCATGATGGAATATAGAATTTGGGAATATTAAAAAAAAACAGGATTTCAGGCGATTTTTTTTCAATACAGAAATCTGTGAAAATTTATAGAAAATGTTGAACTTTGCCGTTTGCCGAAAATTTCAGGCAAAATTTTTTTCCATGTTTCCAAAATTTCCCTTTTTAAAATTTTGAAGATAAATTAAAAATACAAATTTAATTTTTATTTAAAAACAATTTAAAAAAACTTAAATTATGTTTCTTTTTAATTTTTCGGCAAAAGTCAAACTTCAAAAAATTGTGAAAATTTTAAATAAATTTTTGAAATTTTGTACAGCGCCTTAAAATTACTAGCTTTGATATTGAATATAGTCGTAAAAATTCTAAATATTTTCAGGAAAATAACATTTAAAATATGTATCCCAAAATTTTTTTTTTGCAATGTTCAAATAATAATTTCTATCTAGAACACACTATTTTACTGAAAATAAGCGCTCCTAATTCCAAACCCCGTCACCACCAGACTATAATTTATTTTCGCATGTTTTGTTTTCGACCAATTTGAACATTTTTGGCATTTTTTTCAGAAGAAGATGGATAAGTCGTCACTAGTTATACCAATTATACAAACGACCATTTGGAATTTGGAAGGCAAAAACAAGAAAGTAGCATGTAGAAATTTTCTGTGAAACGAGGGAGCTCAATAAATGTTAGAGCACTTTAGTTTAAAAAGAACATAATTTGAGCTTCCAGAAAAATTAGAAAATTCCAGAAACTTAAAAAATAAATTAAAATATGGTTTAGAACATTTTAGAAATCTTATTTGATTTCCCAGAAAGTTCAGAAAACTCAAAAAATTAGAAATTTCTAGTAACTGCAGAAATTTCTTTCTAATTAAAACATGTTTTAAAGCATATTAATTTAAAAAAATTGAACTTCCTGAAAATTAAAAAAACTCAGAAAATTTTAGAATGTTCTAGAAACTGCTAAAAGTTTTTTTTTTTTTAAATTTTCTGAAAAACTTGGAATTGTTAATTCCAACTTTCTAATAACTCCTAAAAACTTACAAAATTTATAAAATGTTTTGAAAATCTCTAGAAAATTCAAAAACTCCGGGAGTTTTTAGAAAATTTTCAGAAAATGCCAAATATTCTAAAAATGTCCTGGAAAGTAATGGAAATTTTTTTTTTATTTTCGGGAATGTTCTATTAACTTCTAAAAACTTATAAAAAGTTTTAAACGTGTTTTAGAAAATTTGAAAAAAAACTCTAGAAATCTATAAAAATGTCCTAGAAAGCATGAGAAATTTCTGGGAATTGTCATAAACATTCTAGTGACTTTAGGAAGTTTGTAGGAGATTCAAAAATGCGTTTTAGAAGATTCTCAAAATTTCTGCAAATTTTCGAAACTATCCTTAATTCTAAAAGCAAGTTTTGAAATATTTTAGAAATTTCTAGAATTTTCTAGAAGCTGCTGAAAGCTTTTTTGCAAAATTCTAGCTTTATTAGCTTTAAAAATGTCTTTAAAAAATAAAAAAAATCTCAAGCTTACCAGATGCTCCAACAATCGCTAACGAGAAATCCTTAAAAGTGACAAGCCATGCCCAAAGATCGATGAGCGACAGAATGAAGAACATTCGTCGTCGCCACCGCGTCTTCCACAGCACCCACGTCAGAATAATCAGCTCGTGGGGCGGATAAAAGTGAATATCAAAGGCTCCTATTGTTGTCAGTTTATCGATAGGGAAGAGTTGAAGAGTTGAGGGTTAAGCCCAACCTTTCCTCTCATTCAATAATTGAGCTGCTCAGCGCAGGAGTAGCAAGAGCAGCAGCAGTCAACTCTCAGTCAACAATACACCGGTCTTTCCGTACAGTAGTACAAGCGAGGAAGAGCAATAGAGTTTCATTAAGTTTCAATAGAACAACATGTGTACTCGTCGGATTATCAATCAAACCAAGAGAACAAGTTAGAGCAACTAATGGGAGCTCCCCGCCGAAAATAGTTGTTTCCAAAAAAAGAGCCCCCCGCCGACGAACACGGATTAGAGCGGCAAAGAACAACTACAAAGAACAATTGCAAAAATGTGTGAGCAATTAGTGGCTTAAAGGCTTAAAGGATTCGAATTTGCAACAGAAGTTTTTTTGGAAAAAAATGAATTTTGATTTTGGCGCCAATTTTTTTTGGGGCATCTTTTGGAGCAACTCGAGTTTTGTGACAAAATTAAAATATTTAAAGATTTTAGAGTAACTTGGTCCAAGATATTATCAATTTTGAATTTTGTTTTCAGTTGAGAGGGGTAGGAGGCAATTTTTTTGTCGACAAGTTTGGCAAATCGGCATATTGACGATTTGCCGATTTGCCGGAAATTTTCATCACCGGCAAATTGCCCGTTTGTCAGAAATTTTGATTTTCGGCAAATTGACGGATTGCCGATTTGCCAGAAATTTTGATTTTTGGCAAATTGCCGGTTTGTCAGTTTGCCGGAAATTTTGATTTTCGGCAAATTGCCAGTTTGCCAGAAATTTTCATCTTCGGCCATTTGACGATTTTTTTGAAAAACGGAAAAAACTTAAAACTGTGTATTTTTGAAATTTTTTTTCCCGTTTTCTTTATATCATTTTTGAATATTAGAAATTTACTTGCCTTTTTTTAAGAAAAAAAGTTCAAAAAAATTGTGAAAATTATGTTCTTTTCCAAAAACTTATTTTTGAAAACTTCAGAAAAAAACATCCAAAAAAATGAGTGAAATTCTCTGAGTTCAGAAAATTGGAAGAACAATTAAAAAATAATTTTGACACCAATTTCAAATGTTTTTAAAAAATATAATTTTTGCGCGATTTTTTTTGCAAATTTAATTTTTTCAGCAGGCCTTATGCCATTTCAAATCTTTCCTAGACCAAACTCCAAACCAATTAATCCAATGGAAAATCCGAAAAATCTTTATATTTGTTCTCCCAATTTTATTTGATATTATCAGCTGAATCTCTTGCTCATTGAGCCCCTAAACCTAAAATCTAACGGCGGATAAAAGGAGTTCAAATCACTCAAAAAGCAGAAATCCAACAAGAAAAAACAAAAAACTTTGGCTCTGAACTCCCGCGGAGCACACAAGCAGGGGAGCTCTTGACGTAAACTGTTAAGTTAAAAAAAAAGTGAGAGAAAAGAAAAATCACAAGTGACCAGACCGCCGAGGTGTTTGCATTTGGAGATTAGTGCTCACGGAGCACATTTTTGGTTTTTTTTTTTGGGAAAGAAGGGAGAAGAAGCTCAAAGTATTAAAAACACTAAGTTGGATGTTTTTTTGTTGTGAAAATTGTATTACAGATAAAAACAATTCACTTAGGCTTAGGCTTAGGCTTAGGCTTGAGCTTAGGCTTAGGCTTAGGCTTGAGCTTAGGCTTAGGCTTAGGCTTAGGCCTAGGCGTAGGCTAAGGCGTAGGCTAAGGCTTAGGCTCATTCTTAGGCTCATGCTTAGGCCTTAACTTAGGGTTAGCCTTAAGTTTAGGCTTAGGCTCAGGCTCAGGCTCAGGCTTAGGATTAGGCCTGAGGCCCCCCCCCCTAGGCTTATTAATTTTCAAGAGTTTCGAGAATAAATTTAAAATTTAGCTTAATTTTTCGCAAACCCAATTTTTCAATAAAAATGTTTTTTTTAATTTTTAATTTTTTGTAACTTCTGAACTTTTTAATTTGTAAATTTTTTACAAAAAAATAATTGGATATTTTGATTTTCAATATAAATTTTAGAGTGAAAAATAATTTTCTGTGTTATTATGGGTTTTTTGAAATAAGATTTGAAATAGACGGAAATTTCAAAAAAAAAAAAAATGTAAAAAATCAAAACTTTCACTAAAACCTATTTTTCCACATAAAAATACAAATATATGTTCACAGAAAGAACAAATCTCGAAGGAAAAAAGCAATTTTTACACCAATCTCAAGTGCCAGCATTCGACATGTCAAGAGGTTGTGGTACAAGTTAATGGGGGTAAAAGGTATGTGTTAAGTATTATAAAATGGGATTTTTTTCGCCTTCTGCGCTGAATTCCAATCAGGTGTACCTGATTTGAAGCAGAAGCTATGGCCAGCAGATTTTCGAAAAAAAAAAAGAAAACTGCGGAATGGTTGAGAAAATCTGAGAATTGGGGAGGGAGGATGAAAACTAAAACCGGGCGAAAGGTTTGAAGGACGGAAGATACATTTGAAGGTAAGAAAAGTAAAAAGAATGACGGATTAGATGGGCAATGGCTAACTGGATATAGCTTTGGCAAAAAAAAAGTTTTTTTTTTCGAAATATTGGAGATTTTATAATGTTATAATAGGCAATTTATTGTAAAATTCACAATTTTGAACCCACTCTAAAATGGTTCATTTTATAGTTAGAGGACTCAAAATTGATCTGCAAACACTAAAAATTTGCCCTTGTTCAATTTCCAGTAGTTTCGAACGTTTTCAGAAAAATTAATTTTTTGCCCAAAAAATATTACTAAACATGTTCAACAAATAAAAATTGCACTTTTTGAAATTCCGCAGTGAACCATAGAACCATGAAACTCTTTTCTTTTTATCAGTTTTCAGTTCTAAGCACCTTTTTTAATTATTAATGGTTTTGTACAATTTCAAAAAATTATTTTTTTGTCCAAAAAAAGTACAGTCATTAATGGCTGAAAAAAATTTGGGCAAAAATAAAAAGTTGTCTGATTTTGTTGAAAACGGGTAATTCGCGTATGCTGAACTCAGAAAATCTAGGTTAAACCCATCAAAAACTATTAAAAAGTGGCAAAAATGGCAATTTATGGCAAAAAATCACAATTTTGAAACGGCTCTAAAATGGTTAATTTTATAGTTAGAGAACTCAAAATTGATCTGCAAACAGTAAAAAATTGCCCTTTTCCAGTTTGTGATAATTTCGAACGTTTTCAGAATAATTATTTTTTTGCCCAAAAAAAAAGGACAGTCATTAGATGGCTGAAAAAAAAATTGGCCAAAAATAGCAAGTTGTCTAAATTTGTTGTAAACGGGTAATTCGGGTATGCTGAACTCAGAAAATCTAGGTTAAACCCATCAAAAACTATTAAAAAGTGGCAAAAATGGCAATTTATGGCAAAAAATCACAATTTTGAAACTCCTCTAAAATGGTTAATTTTATAGTTAGATTTGTTTATTTTTTTTAACTCGAAATTCACTCAAAAACTTGTAAAAAAAATTGTGAATAACTTGACCGTAAATTAGAAATTAAATTAGCATTTGTTGAGAAATGGAAAAAAAGCGCCCGTAGAATTAAATAAAAATTTAAAAAAATAAAAATTTACATTTTTTGAAAATGATTTTGTTTTTTCGCTGCCACGAACTTATGCGTTTATTTTCTTTGAAAAAAAAATTAGTCTTAAAAATTCGATAAAAATTCCGCAAAGTTTGGAATTACAGTACCCCAGAAAAAAAATGTGTCCCTGGGTACCGTTTTTTTCTCGCAAAAATTAGTAAAATTTAGTAGTCAATTTTTAAAGTAGTTTGAAGAGCTAAAAAATTCAAAAAAAAATCCTCAAACTCTGAAAAAAAATAACTTCATTCCCAAGAATAAATGAGAAAATGATACTGTGTGGGCAACACAAAAAAAAATTCAAAGAAAAAAACAATACGCTCATTCACAAAATTTTCATTAGTCAGCATTCATTGACGCAAGCTAGATGGTCAGATTCCTAAACTTTTTTTCATACAAAAAGAAAAAAAATTAGAAATGCCGAGAATCGGAACATTAGACCGGATGGCGAGAATGGGGGATTTGAATAGAGATTTGAATGAAGAAATTACCTATTCATATGAGAATATGTATAGAAACGCCCCTGGTCGAATATGTGTAGTAAAGAAACGAGATTTTCCTGGAGGGCGCGGAAATTCAAATGTTCCACGCGGGGGGTAAGGAGGATTATGGAAAAAAGGAAAAAATTCCCGGAATTCCCAAAGTTACCAATTTATCTATCAAAATTTATATTATAATTCTGAATTTTTTAGGATTTTTTTTTCAAATTTCGAAAAAAAAAATGTTTTTTGTAGAATTGAAAAAAAAAAATATATATATATGCTATTTCCTGCCATATCGGGCAAAAAATTCACAACACTATCAAAAAAAAATTTCAGTTTAAAAGATATTGCTTTTACAAGTTTAGCGGGTTTTTTCTACGAAAAAAAAACTTATTTATATAATTTTTTTCTGTGTTTTTTTTCGAATTTTTAACACAATTTGCACGCGCACTCCATAATTAAATTTCTTAAATAATGCTCAAAGGTAAATTAGTCCAAAGCCTGGACTCCCCAAAAATTGCAATTTTGTTTCCAAAAAAAAAATCGAAAAACCCTCACCAATATCCTCGCGACTGCAGACATACTGACAATATTCCGTGCTTGAGAAGAAATCATTCGTTTGGTTCATTTTGTTAGGAAGACCTAAACATATTACTGATTAGATTTTGGATCGGATTTTTGGAATACGTGGCGGTCATTTGGAAGAAGTGAACGAGATAAGGGATCGGGAAATTGAGATTGGAGGGGGGATAGGTTGTAACATCGTAAAAGCCTTTGTGTTTTTTCTGATGGCTTATTGGCATTCCGAGATAACAATCGCTAGCAGATCGCCAGGAGGAAAATCACACCTTTTGCCCATTTTTTGTTGGAAAATTTGGAGTTTGCCGGATTAATTTGTATATTTCGGAGGCGATTTTGTGCTCATTTTCAGTTTGGAATACATTTTTATATTAGAAGATTCAAATTAGGAGTGGCGGCAATTTCTGTTCGGCAATTTTTTTGTCGACAACTTCGGCAAATCGGCAAATTGCTGGTTTGCCGATTTGCCAATTAGCCGGAAAAAAATCGTTTATCGCCCTTGATTTAAACCTATACTAATAGTAAGAAATTTATTTCAAAAATTATAAATTCAATTTAATTTAAAAAAAATTAAACATTAAACTAAATTTTAAAAATGTAACGGTCAAGGTAATTTCTTAAAATTTAATTTAATTTTCAATTACAACAATTAAAAAATAATTTTTTATCCAAAAAAGTAAAAGTAAAACCAAATTTTTAAAAATTAAAAATATTTTAAAAATTAAAAAAATATTTACTATTAATTCTTGAAAATTTTGAAATTCAACTAAATTTTCTAGGAAAAAATTCCGAATTTCAAGACAAAAACATAATTTTTTTTGAAAAACGTCTTTAAATTTGAAGAAAAATTAAAAAATTAGAAAAAAATAGTTCTTCAAAAAGCCATAAAAAATAAAATAAAGTTTTTAATATTTTTCATAATTGTTTGACTCAATAATTCCAAATTTATCTGCTCAATTTTTCACAAAAATTCTAGTTTTTTTTATTGATAATTTTCTGAAATTTTTAAATAAATTTTTCCGACCGTACCTAGTGATAACTGTGTGTGAGTATGGTGAATACGGGACAAATTCGGACTGCTCTCTCCAAGACGACTATGACGTTTATCGACACTGAGAAGAGTTGACGGTCCTAGGGTGGATGAGGTGGCAGTTAACTGAGATCCTCTTTCTGATGCTGTTGCTGCTACTGTTGACAGATGGTGTAGTTCTGGTGATGAACTGAAATAGCAGGGAATTTTGATTGAGTTTTTTTGGGAATTGGAAGGTTTTGAATTATGAGAAGGCATATTAATATGTATGGGTTTTGAGGCAAACATTTAAAACATTTTGGAAATGTTTAAATTTCAAATAAAAATCAGAGCAATTTTTAAATTTTCCAAAAAGTTTTATGAGTTTCTAAAAATTTTTGATGACTTTCTAGTAACTGCTGAAAGGTTGTAAAAATTTTTTAAAAGTACTAGAATGTATCCAAAATTTTCAGAAATTTTTTGCACTTCTAGTTTTCTTAAAAAAAAATTTTCTAAACATTTCAGAAATTTCCAAAAAACCTAAAAACTGTTGTAAGTTTCTAGGAGTTTCCAATATATTTTTAAGAGTTCATTTTCTGAAAATTCATTTCAATTTTTAGATATTTCCAGAAGTTTCTAGAATATTTCAGAAATTAAAAAAAAATTGTTTTAAGTTTCCAGAAGTATCCAGAATGTTATCGAAGGTTCAGTAATTGTTAGGAATTTTTTGAAAATTTCTTTTAAAAAATCCTAGAAACTTCTGGAAATTTCTAAAAATCGAAATGAATTTTCATAAAATTTCCAAAAGATTCTATAGACTTCCAGAAGTTTCTAGACTATTTTTAAAAATTCCAAAAGTTCCTGAAAATTACCAGAATATTGAAAAACATTTCTCCACACGACTACTCAAGAAAAATGACAAAATTGAACTTTTCAACATTGCAATTTGGTGAGAAAATTGACTTTAGATTAAAAAAAAACACTTGGCAAAGCGGATTAACAAGTCAAGAAATCAATTTTTCAGTGGGAACATGAGGATTAGAGAGTGGTGGTCATTTCCTGAAGAATTTATAAACAAATTGGTGTAATGATTTTTGGTCTAAAAGTTTAGTCAAAAATACGGCTTTTATCGGGAAACAAAAAACTGTTTCAAAATTTTTTTATTAATTTTTTTTTAATTAAAAAAACAAATAATTTGATTGTAAGTTTTCAATTTAAAAAACTTCAAAATAATGTTTAATCTATTTTTAAAACTGGCAAAAAACCGATTTTTTCTAGATCTATCAATTTTTCAATTCTAACAGCTGTTTTCTGAGACATTTTTGACATGGGCCCCCCTAGATCAGCTGTTTGATATGTTAGAAGGCTATTAAAAATTTGGCTGAAAACAATTGAAAACTTCTGGAAAAGCGATCAGGATTTGTGGTTTTTGATTTTTTAGAGAATTAAAAAAAAATTTTCTGAACCCAATAAGCCCGCTAAATGTCAGAAACAACTTCAAACAAAATTGGCAAATTTTGGTAAGTTTTGGAAAATTGCCAAATTTTGGAAAATTGGTAAATTTTGGTAAATTGGTAAATTTTGGTAAATTGCCCAATTTTGGTAAATTTTGGTAAATTGGTAAATTTTGGAAAATTGGTAAATTTTGGTAAATTGGTAAATTTTGGAAAATTGGTAAATTTTGGTAAATTGGTAAATTTTGGTAAATTGCCCAGTTTTGGTAAATTGCCAAATTTTGGTAAATTGGTAAATTTTGGTAAATTGCCCAATTTTGGTAAATTTTGGTAAATTGGTAAATTTTGGAAAATTGGTAAATTTTGGTAAATTGGTAAATTTTGGAAAATTGGTAAATTTTGGTAAATTGGTAAATTTTGGTAAATTGCCCAGTTTTGGTAAATTGCCAAATTTTGGTAAATTGGTAAATTTTGGTAAATTGCCCAATTTTGGTAAATTTTGGTAAATTGGTAAATTTTGGAAAATTGGTAAATTTTGGTAAATTGGTAAATTTTGGAAAATTGGTAAATTTTGGTAAATTGGTAAATTTTGGTAAATTGGTAAATTTTGGTAAATTGCCCAATTTTGGTAAATTTTGGTAAATTGGTAAATTTTGGAAAATTGGTAAATTTTGGTAAATTGGTAAATTTTGGAAAATTGGTAAATTTTGGTAAATTGGTAAATTTTGGTAAATTGGTAAATTTCGGAAAATTGGTAAATTTTGGTAAATTGGTAAATTTTGGTAAATTGGTAAATTTTGGAAAATTGGTAAATTTTGGTAAATTTTGGTAAATTGCCCAATTTTGGTAAATTTTGGGAACTTGGGAAATTTTGGTAAATTGGTAAATTTTGAAAATTAATAATTGTCAAATTATGGAAAATTGCCAAATTTTAACAAAATGTCAAATTTTGGTAAATTGGTAGATTTTGAAAAATTGCCCAATTTTTTTAACTTCCAAAAATTACCTATTTGAATTTTTCAACTTTTCAGAAAATCTTTTGATTTGAACCCAATGAGCCAGCTAAATGTCAAAAAGTGTGCTCCAAACAAAAAATCTGTCTGTGTTCAAAATCTTGTCAGAGCAGCGGCAGAAGTCCTCGAGAATCTGCTGCTGCTCCGCGGAGAGCAGCAGCACCGGAAGTTTTTCCCAATGCTCAAATAGGGGAAATGTGGGGGGAGTAGCCCGAGAGATAAAGAGCCAGAAAAAAAAGTGTTCACATAAATGTTTATTGGTCGTAGGAGTAAATGAAACTGATTGGAGAGTTGAGATAAGAAAAGAAATTGAAATTTACCACCACCACCACCCAGGAAATGACGATTATTTTTGGGAGAGAAGAAGCAGATGGGGGTAGGGAAGGAGCACACGCCATAAATAACTCTCATGTCAAAAGCGAGAAGAAGAGTCAAATTATTGATGAGAGCATGATGGAAATAGAGATATATCACATTACATGTGTGTCAATTTTCAATTTTCGAAAAAAAATTTGAGAGAGAAAAATTATTGTCCAGATGTACATTTATTAAAGATTTTTTTTCAATGAGAGCGTTGGCAAACTTCCAAATTTCTTAAAAATTTGGATTTTTGGCAAAACAATTTAGCGGGAAATTTAAATTTTTCGGGGAAAATTTGGCGGGATTTTGAATTTTTTCAAGAAAATTATAGACATAAAATTCAAATTTTTGGCAAAAAAATTTTGCGGCAAACTCAAATTTTCTTGAGAAAAGATTTAAGCAGAAAATTAAATCTTTTTCGAAAAAAAAAATGGCAGGAAGTTCAAAATTTTTCAAGAAAATTTTTGGCAGTAAATCCTAATTTTTTGAGAATAATGTTGAGCAAGAAATTTAAGGTTGGCTTGGATTTCAACATTTTTGGAAAAAAATTGGTAGGTTTTTTAAATTTTTTGAAAATAAACTTGGCGGGAAATTCAAATTTTCGGAAAATTTTTTTGCTTAGATTCATAAAATTTCAAGAAAAAATTGATAGATTTCAAATTAAAAAAAAACCTGCGGGAAATCCAAATTTTAGGGAAAAAATTTAGCGGATTTTTTGTCTATCAACGAGCTTCAAATTTGAATTTTTTAGGCTCAAAAGGTTCAAATTTATGCTCAAATTTATTTAATTTCACATAGATCTAGCTCAAAATCTTGCAAAAATATTTTCCCAAAAGTTAAAAAAGGTAAACGGAAAAGTGAGCAAAAGGTGTCCAATTTGACAGAGATCTCACTATTTACTCAGCTTTTTTCAAAACGAATCAAAACTGTCAAAATCCAACTGGAAAATTGACAGGGGGCTGACATACACAAAAACAATTGCCGTCAAAGGACATAACCGGCTGCGGGAGGGGGCTCCGCGAGCACAAATCCGCGAGCACTGAGCAGACGGAGGCTTCTCACCACATATAAGTCAATGTGTGTGTGTATGTATATACAATTGCAAACAGCATATGGTACACTTTACCCGAAATATGCTTATTGAAAGATGCTCCAAAAGAGCCGGGAGATAAGGGAAAAATGTCTTGAAAAGCTTGGGAATTTTCTAAAAATCTTGAATTTCCATATTTTCGATAAAGTTGTATTAAATTAGGCTCATCAAAATGTTCTGATTTTTCAGAATATATTTTTCAATATCTTTAAAAAAATAATTCTGAAAAAAGGCTAGGTAGGCAGAAGCGGCAAATTGATGTTCTACAGAATTTTCGGCAAACCGGCAATTGGGCAAACCGGTAGATTGCCTATTTGCCGAATTTGCCGGAAAAATGGCAATTGCTGAAAATCTTTGGCGAATGGAGGTTATGCACATTTTTTTGGAAATTTTAGAATTTCTATTTTACTTGGCAAAATTGTATGAATATTCCTACATCTATTTTGAAAATTAACAAATTCTATGAAAATATCTAAATATTTCATTATAAAGAAAACGGGAAAAATTTCAAAAAGGCACAGTTTCAAGCGTTTCAATCTTACAAAAAATCCCTCTAAAAACTTCCGGCAAATTCATGTTCGGCAAACGGCAAATTGGCAGTTTGTCGAAAATCAACATTTCCGGCAAAATGGCAAACCGGCACGAGACCGGCGTAGGTAGGCAGGCAATTTTTTTTGGTTTCAAAAATTTAACTTTTAATCTCCAAATCTTAAAATAATTTACACAATTCGTAGATGAATAAATTTTTTACCGAACAAAAAAATTTTTTTCGCAGGAAATTGAGAAAAAATTCCATAATTTCATACTTAAAACCTTCCAAAATAACTTGCAATTCGGGTTTTTTTTTAATGTTTAAATTAAATTTTCAGACATCTAAACTGAATCAAGCATATTTAAACCCAAATTTCTCACTAAAAATCCGCAAAAATCACCCTCAAACATGCACAAAATAAAGAAACCTATTGACAGATGTGAGTGACAAATCTCCTATCAGACAGCACAGAGAGATCGGAGGAAATAGCTGAACCCACCCAAACAAAAAGATACTGGGGAATGTGGAAAAAGATCAAAAATCGGTGAAAAAAATTGAAAGATAACTTTTTTGCGAGATTTCTGGTGCACAAAGTTCAGGTATTTTGGGAGCCAGTACACCTTAAAAATCCTTCAAGAAGCACAGAAACTTCAAATCCAATTTCATAAAATGGGCTTCAGCATCCTTTCCGGTGTGTGGTACATGTACTAAAAAAGACGCCGAAAACCGGAAACTTCGTCCCCAGCTTCTTCTCATGAAATTGTAGGTGTCAACTTGAGTTACGACTAGAAAATTAATGGAAAAAAGGAAATCCAGTGACGTGGCAGCTTGAAACTGGTAGTTAATGAAGAGATAAATATGAGGAGGGGGAAGCCGATGGGCACTTGAAAAGATGCTCTCGCAAACATACGCTTAACAATTGTCAATAGATGGGTTGCTACCACCCTTCACGTAAATCTACATTTTTGTGTAGATTTACGGGGTGTCCGGCAAAGTCTAGAGGGACAACTTCCGGGCACAATTCGGGCTATACTTCGACAAACATGGTCCTAGATAAAGCATCTGGACAGGCCCGGGTGACGAGGCTTAGGCATAGGCATAGGCTTAGGCTTAGGTTTAGGTTTAGTCTTAGGCCTAGGCTTAGGCCTAGGCTTAGGCCTAGGCTTAGGCCTAGGATCAGGCTTAGGCTTAGGCTCAGGCTTAAGCTTAGGCTAAGGCTCAGTCTTAGGCTTAGGTTTAGGCTTAAGCTTTGGCTTTTGCTTAGGCTCAGGTTTAGGCTTAGGCTTAGGCGTAGGCTTGGGCTTGGGCTTAGGCTTAGTCTTAGGCTTAGGCTTAGGCTTAGGCTTAAGCTTAGGCTCAGGCTTAGGCTTAGGCTTATGCGTAGGCTTGGGCTTAGGCTTAGGCCTAAGCTTAGGCTTAGGCTTAGACTTATGCTTCGGATTAGGCCGAGGTTGGGCGAGGAGAGGATGAGAGAAAAAAGAAATTCCAGAAAAATCAAGAATTTTGATTACAAAAAGGAAACAATTTTTTTAAAATTGGACAAATATAAACGTAGCTAAAAATAAGCCTGAACGGGCCCAGTCAAGAAGGTCATTTTTGGACGGTGCCTTAAAAAATCATAGGAAAACATATATTGACCTAGAAAAAAGCCAAGTCAATCTCGATTTTTCCCGAAAAAAACACCGAAATACGATCCATTTCCTTTCCCAGTCAGCTCAATTAGTGAACTAATGCGGGGCCGATTAGAAGGATTTCGAATAAAAATGCTCCAAACCGAGAGGCTCAAGAGAGGAGGGGGGGCTCAAGTTTCATTGTTTGTCTCGCTTTTTGTTTGGGTGGTGGATAGGGGGAAACGAACGGTCTTCGGGGCGAGTGAAAGTGTTTCACTTTTTAAAAAGGGAGGTGGTCTGTCATATGTGTGTGTGTGCTTTTCACTTTGTGTGTGCATATGCCATCAATTGAACACATTATTGCAAAAATATGAAACTTTTATGTGGGAGAATTTGGCGGGGAATTCGAAAGTAGTACTGTATTGATTTGAAAAATTCAAATATCATCCGAATCAGTGCCACATGACCGAGCACGCCTGGCAACATTCACACGTCCTTCATGCTCCCCTAATTAAGCTGCACATCCAACAACCTTGAGACGTTTTCACCATCCCCGTTAGATTTTCAAATTCAAGGACAAAATGGTGATGGTGGAGGAGGCGCGCACTTTTTAACTTGAGATGACGACGATGATTATCTGACACTGTCCATTCAGATCTTCATCCGTTTTGCAGAATGTGATTGGGGACGATTGAAATTGGCTTGGGAGGGAAATTTGATTTACTTTTGGGGAAAGAGGGTACTGTAAAGGTCTGAGAGTGTTACTAAGAGTCTATGAGCGACTTAGAGACTGCCGGTGCGGTAGCGGTGCGGTAGCGGGGCGGTAGCGGGGCGAAAGCGGGGCGGTAGCGGTGCGGTAGCGGGGCGGTAGCGGGCCGTTTTTTTTCCGATTTTTCAATTTTCGGGGGGCAAACAGCAGAAATTGCACTTTTTCGAGCAAAAGTTTTCGTTTT
The DNA here is from genome assembly GCF_000002985.6 of Caenorhabditis elegans. Classification (NCBI taxonomy): domain Eukaryota; kingdom Metazoa; phylum Nematoda; class Chromadorea; order Rhabditida; family Rhabditidae; genus Caenorhabditis; species Caenorhabditis elegans. The sequence goes on along the minus strand of NC_003280.10, from coordinate 13,795,238 downwards.
TCGGTTTTTCTATAAAAAAAACCGAAGCCCGGCAGGACTGGACGTTCACAGGATATTGCTCTTTTTCCCCCAACCCAAGTAGATCAAAACCCCTAATGTCCCTTTAACCTATTCCATACAAAATTAGGTCCAATCTCATAAAATTCCTTATTCATCACGTCAATTCCACCACTCAATCACCGTCTTCTTTATTTGAGAGCGGTTCCACCTCATTTCAGACGAAGAGGGCAGAGAAGACAATATATATATATATATATATATATAAAGAAATGAACACATAACATAGTACGACTACTGGAAAAATGAAACACAATTGTAGATTCAGGTTGCAGCAGCAGCAGCAGAAGAATAGGCATGGAAATGGCCAATTAGTACGGGATGGACCCCGATAGTGTGAGGGTGGACGGGGGAGACGCAGAGAAAACCAGTCATCGGGGGATACTGGGATTACCTTTTGCCGTGAAAAAAAGAGGATTGTACAGGCAACCGGGGGCAATCCCATTGTTATCCACCTAATCCTATTTGCCACCATTAAAATGCGCTTCGTGTTCCGAAGTGGGGGGGGGGGGGGGGGAATTCGAAACTTTTGAAACTTTTTAGAGTGGCCGATGATGGAGAAAATTCGGCCACCAATTTCAGGATTTTTATATGTTTTAGAACATTCAAAAAAATTGCTGAAACTGCCAAAAAATTTAATTTTATAAAAATTGATTTTTTTTCACACTTATTTATTTTTAAATTACCGAAATTTCAAAAAATTCCATTTTTTCAAACTTCATTACTTTCTAAATTTTTAGGATTTTTTAAACGAATTTTTAAAACAATACTCTGGAATTATTTATTTTTTTGGAATTTTTTTTTAATTTTTTTTTTTTATTTTCAAAAATTTTTCCGGTTTTTCAATTTTCACAGAATTTTTTTTTTAATTTTTAAATACATTAAACTTTTTCACGTGGTGTCCGAGTGTCTCATTTCGGTTTGATCTACATATTTCTACAAAAAAAGCGGGAGAAGAGACGCGAAGAGTTCTCAACTGATTTTGCATGGTTAAGAATGTGCTGACGTCACATTTTTTGGGCGAAAAATTCCCGCATTTTTGTAGATCAAGCCGTAATGGGGGGCAGCCTGGCACCACCACTTGTTTTTGAATTTCCAACACAATTTTAAAATATTTTGAAATAAATCAAAATCGATTCGGAATTTTTTTTTTTTGAATTAAAAAATTTGTTTCAAATAATCGATATCCTATTTTTCAATTCTCAGTACATTTTTAGCATACAAACGATAAAATTTAAGAAAAAAAAGTCAAAAACCAACCATTTCAGTCTTGAAAGTGGCTCCTCGGACCTTCGCTCCGTCATATTCCTGGCTCCGCCCACTTTCCACGTGCCAAATGCAACCGATCTGAAAGTTTAAAATTTTTTGGAACTATTTTTCAACTTTTAAGATGTTTTCTTTGGCTTCAAAATAGTACATTTTACATGTTTTTCTGCAAATTTCCCCATGCCGCAACCCTAAAAAACTAACCCTTTTGCCTTCATAAAACATATTGGATTGCGAAATACTCCAAACATGCCAACGTGGATTCGGAAAACTGTTTTTGTCGGAAAGTATCAGAGTTGGAAATGAGGAAAATACGTTAGAATATTATTATTTTGATTTTTCCAACAAAAAATATTTTTAAAAAAATCAGTTTTAAGAAAACTTGAAACGTTGGATTTCACGTCGAGAAATGAAAGAATTATAGGCATTTTATATAATAACAAAAAAGAAAATTAGTTTCGAGAACTGTCATGCCATTTGGGTGGCTAAATGGAAATTGGGAGAAATCGGGAGAGAACCTGAATTGGCAGTTTGCCTCCAACTGTATGTCTATAAGAAGGTATATGTCTACAAATTGTCTACCTACCTGCCTACAAGGTGACCTACGCCTACCTACAAGGCGGCCTGCGCCTACACATATTCCTGATTATATTCAGTGTTAGTTGAACAGATATTTGAAAAATAATATTTAATTGGAAAGTTGAGAAATGTGCAAAAACTAGGCGGTAGGTAGGAAGGCATAGGTAGGCCTGCGACATACGCCTACCTACAAGGCGGCTTGTACCTACACCTTGCCTACACTCTTGCCTACTTACAAATCATTCCTGATTATATTTAGTGTTAGTTGAACAGGTATTTAAACAAAACATTTAATTGGAAAGTTTACGAATGTTCAGAAACTAGGTGGTAGGCAGGCAGGCATGAACAGGCAGTATATACCTCATAGGCAGGCCTACACTCGTCCCTACTTCCTGGTCCCTTTTTTCTCACTGTTTCAGTGTTGAACATTCAAAAAATTACTTCAACTGAAAGGCAGGCATGAGGTAGGCACGTAGGCATGTAACAAAAAATTTTAAAGTTAGAATATTATTGTCATTAAACAAGTAATAGTTCTATATAATATCTTTTTCAATTTAAAAATTGTGCGATTTTTCGAAATATTGTTGATTTTGCCCGATTTGAGCACCATTACTACTTATACTACTAATATCTCAGCTCATTTTGAAAATATCAATAAACTTTTAATTACAAAAATATAGACAATTGTTAAATAAATCTTTTCTTAGTTGACAATTTTTTGATAAAACCAAAACCAACCGAGATATGAACCGGCAAAGTTAGGCTAATCGAACATATTTTCTACCTGAAAAAAAACTACCCAATTTCAAACCAGCAAATTTCCAAAATGGTTAGGAATATTAAAAAGCTGCCAACTGACGTATTTTTCAGAAATTTTTGGGCAACATTTTTAGTTGACAATTTTTTGTGAAAATTTGGAACAACCGAGATATCAGCCGGTAAAATTGAGCTAATTTTTATAAATTTTTAAAAATATTTAAATTTTGCCCAATTCTCACCTGTACTGCCGACGAGCATTGAGCGTTGCCGTCGAGCCCATCATATAGGCGTCAGGCATTTTGTGTGAGTCCCAGGCGTGTGTTTGTAGACGTCAATAGTTCAAATAATTCTGAAAATCATCATTGCAGAAAATTTTAAAAAAAACGAAGCGTATTGGGAGAAAAGGTGAATAGGGTAAAACGAGAGAGTGAATGAATAGAATGGAACGTAAATATATGAGAATAAGAAGAATGGGGCGAGAGAAAGTGTATGTATGAAGAAGCTGAAAGAGGTCACAATATTATGTAGTAGTAGTAGTACTATACCAGAATTTTTGGGTGGTGGCCGAAAAAACCAAAACTCGGCCACCATTTCAAATAGAGTCGGGGTAGGAAAATTTCAAAAATCCTATTATTCTAATAAGCTTGCTAATTTTTTCTGGCTTTTTTTTAAATAGAAATATAGAAAAATATCGGCTGGAGTTTAAATTTTCTGAGAAAAATTTTTGGCGGGAATTTTAATTTTCTGATAAAACCAATTTTGGCGGAAAATTCAAACGACTGGTTTATCTATATTTTTATATAAATTTTAAACAATAAAAATCGACTTAACAATGAGAAAAAGGCGAAGAAAGTGAGGGAAAAATAAATTTTTCAAAAAAAAAGTAAACTTGCGGGAAGAATCATAACTCGGGTCATTTTTTAGATATACAATTTTTTCAATCACAAATACAAAATACATATGAGTCCAAAATTGCATGCATTTTAGTACTCCTCATCTCAAAATCTAACTATAATAGTGGCGGTGGTCATCTCTTTCAAATATCACCCACCCCACTCGAAAGCCCTGGTAATGTGAGAAGCGCGCGAAATTCGAATCTCGCCAATCTGTGATGAGCTGAGACTATATAGTGATGGTGTGGCCGAGTTTTTCAAAAAGGGAGCAGTTTTGTATGTCAAATTTAGTAAAAAATTCCCGAAAACTAGGAACACGGCGGCGGAAGCAGTAAATGATATCGGAAAACGAACAAATAGTTCGTCTTCATCATCAATATGTGTGTGTGTGTGGTGGTGGCAAAATGACATATGTCAACATGGAAAGTGCTTGTTCTTCTCATAAAACTATCGAGACAAATGGCACATGGCGGTCGTGGTGCGGGTCGGCGATAAAAGATGTACCCTCAGGAAATTTGAGCGGAATTTATGCGACAAAGCTTGATAGAACAAGACGCATATGAAAATGAAAAAGTTAATAAAGCAGCCGACACCTCACGGGCGGTAGCGGGAGGTAGCGGGCGGTAGCGGGCGGTAGCGGGCGGTAGCGGGCGGTAGCGGGCGGTAGCGGGCGGTAGCGGGCGGTAGCGGGCGGTAGCGGGCGGTAGCGGGCGGTAGCGGGCGGTAGCGGGCGGTAGCGGGCGGTAGCGGGCGGTAGCGGGCGGTAGCGGGCGGTAGCGGGCGGTAGCGGGCGGTAGCGGTGCTGTAGCAGGGCGGTAGCGGTGCTGTAGCAGGCCGGTAGCGGGCATCAGCAGGCGGTGGCGGGCGGTAGCGGAGTTTTTGTAAAAGCCAGTAAAGTGTCCGCTGCAAATCGTGTTTTCCACGCTGCGGCCGACATCTCACGGGTACAGGGATATCCATAATTTGAACCACCTATTTCTCAGTAACCATGGGAGCTATCAAAAAATTGCCAACTAGCAAAATATTGCCTAAAAAATTGGAAAATTGGTTTCAATTTGCCAGTTAACAAGTTTTTCATAATTTTCAAAACTAAAGAGATATAAATGTTTCAATTGTTTCACCTAAAATCTCAAATTTTTGCCGTAAAACCGTCATAACTCTACTGGTTTTGACGATATAAAAAATTTATCAACTAACAATTTGTAGCCCAAACATTTTCCTACAATTTACTATTTAACAAATTTCTGCTCAAGTGCGTGTCCGCTGAGATACATCAGTTTTGCTTGGGGAGGCAAGGGGTGAACCTCGTAAAACCGGCGGGCGGGGAATAAAAGGGAAGAAACAGATGATAAGGTCATTGAGCATCTGCATGTGCAAGGTTGGATCAAATTTCTCGAGAAGGGGAAAAAGATCAAAAGATTTCGGAGAGTGTACTCCTTTTGGACAATAGTAAAAGCTCAACTCAAAATTGGATCATCCGTTTACGTCCTAGTACAATGGCTCAAATCGCAGCTAATTTGGGAACAACTTTGTAGATTGTAGGGTGTGAAAAATAAGTAAAAATATTGAAATTGAGAACATGAAAAAGAAAATTGAAAAGAGGGGGTACAAGGATTTCAATGTGTACGTGTGTGTAATCCAATCAAGATGTGAGAGCAAGAAAAAGCAAAAGCTTGATGATAGGAGAGGAGGAAGAAGAAGAAGATTTTTGATGTTGTCCACCACCACCACCACCCCATCGCGCAGGTGTCAATCCTGCCATTACACCGGGGGAGGGGAGCCAGCAGAAGTGTTTCTTTTTGTCAATGGGGTTCCAGTGATTTATTGTGCAGGGGGGTTTTTTGAGAGTAGCACCTGATACTGGAAGTTAAGCCTGGTTTTTGTCGGCTGTTGGCTTTATACTGCTCCTATAGCTCTGCTACAGAAGCCTGAGCAAATCTCACAATGACATGGTGCATCGATCAGAATGGGTTTGGTATCAGTTTTGAGGGAGGGTGCGGGAGAAGATAGATGTACATAGTAACACCTGATACTAAAAGTGAAGCCTCGTTTTTGTCGGTTGCTGGCCAAATAGTGCTCCTTTAGCTCTCTGCTACAGGAATCCTACCGCTAACCCCCTTATGTCATGGTGCATCGATCAGAAAGGGTTTGGTGTCAGCCTTGATTTTGTCGGCTGCTATATTTCTAGTTCTACCTGTATACCCCTACCGAGTTACCCCAGTTCCTGAAACTACAGTAATCTGGCAGCACCCTTAAATTGTAGCTATCTCCCAGAAAAACTGTAAAATCAAAAATGACAGGAAATGTGACATGGTGCATCGATGAAAGGGAAAGCTTTATAATCAGCGGGGACTACATTTCAAAACCTAGAGCAAATATATCCGGTGGTTTGAGGTAAAGTTGTCCTAATGACTAAACCTTGATATATCTCCTCCACCCACCCCCCTTCTACAAGAAAGAGAACATCATAAATATATTATATTACACACAAAAAAAACTCAAATTACCTACACACACACTGATTTCTCATCTGTTTTACTCTGCTGCTCGTTTTTTATCTTTTTCTCATGCTTTTCCCCGCATCCGATCCACTCAAGAACTCTCTTTCTCTCAAGAACTTTTGAAAGAAAAAAGGGGAGGAAATGACGCAAAACATGTGTGAAAAAACGGACAAATATACAAGTGTAGAATGACAAAATGAAGAATGAGTGAAGAAGGAGCACATGTGGTTTTTGGCAAAGTTCCAGGGCGTAGCGGGGGGCGGTGGTGCGGCCGACATTTCACGGGTACAGGGGTATCCTTATTATAAAACACCTATATCTCCGTAACTTTGGGAGCTATCCAAAAAATTTTAATTAACAAAATATTGCCCAACAAATTATTATTTTTTTTCCAGTTGGCAATTATTGGGTGTAGCGGGGCGGTGGCGGGCGGTAGCGGGCGGCATAAAACCGTTGGTCACAGAGGTGGGCGGAAAATTCGCAAAATTGCCGGTTTGCCGATTTGCCGAAAATTTTCAATTCCGGCAAATTGCTGATTTGCCGTTTGCCAGATAGAAATATGCCGTAAGTTTTAGAGGGATTCGTTTATAAGACGGAAGCGCTTGAAACTGTGCCATTTTGGATTTTTTTCCCCCGTTTTCTTCAGATATTTTCCTAGAATTTTCTTACTTTTCAAAATAAATATAGGAACATTTATAGGATGCGTACAATAGGAACATTTATAGGATGCGTACACAAAAATTTAATCGGCAAGTTGCCGATTAGCCAAATTTTCCGAAAATTTTCAATTCCGACAAGTTGCCGATTAGCCAAAAAATTCTACTAAAACTCGCTTTCTCACAGGTTATAAAAATAAAACCTTTCAGCAGCATATCTACAAAAATTCGCTTCAAAAATTGATGAAAAATCCACAAGATCCGATAAAAAATTGAAGGCAAAGTTTGCTTAACACAATATCTAATCAAATAAAAAAGACGGGATTTCAACCTGCAATATATCAACTCTACTGATCCGTCAGAGGTTAAGATAAACCAAACTTTTTGACATCAAAGAAACTGCCGAGAAGCTGCTAACAAAATGGGATCTACCCGAAAGAGCACTAGAGAGAAACCACTCAAAAATTGGAAGAAAGGGCAGGAGAGCGTACGAGGCTCAGAGATAAGGGATAAGAGATTGAGCCCGTAAAAAATTAAGAGAAAATCAGGAAGGAGGATGATTGTTTGCGCAGACCGAGTATTGATCCTAAATTTAGGGGACGCAACCGACAATTCACGGGGCAACTTTAATAACTTCAAAATTTTTGGACCTCTGAGATGTCGGTTGCTTGGGAAGAAACGTAAAATTTTCGCATAGTATGGGATGTTCAGAAAACCAAAAAATTAATTAAAATTTGGTGGACCGGATTTTTTTTGGTAATCCCGAGCAGAAAAAAGACTGAAGTAAAAAACAACCAAAAAAATGTTTCTTAAAAAGCCAAGTCCAATCAGCCGACATCTCACGGGACACTTCCTAAAACCGTCCCGTGAGCTGTCGGCTGCTAAACCAAACATTACAACTGTGGCACCCCTGAGATGTCCGCTGCCCGGGGACAACCGTGGAATTTTTGCATGGTAGGAGGTTCAGAAAACCAGAAAATTAATTAAAAAGTGGTGGACCGGCTTTTTGGTAATCCAGAAAGAGGGCTAAACAAAAACCAAGTCAACGCAGACGACATCTTACGGGGCACCACCTGAAACCGTCCCGTGAGATGTCGGCTGCAAATATTTATAGATTCGTGAAATGTAGGCTGCGCGAAGTTCAAAAATATAGTACAAAGCTTTTTCAAAATTTGGGGGGTGAAATAGGTAGAGCGAGGAGAAATAAACAAGCATAAGAGGGGGGGGGGGGGGGTAGAAGAAACAACCACACACACACACACACCCAGAAACCATGATTTTATGGCGTTGAAGAAGAGGAGGAAGAGCGTGACGGGGGAGATGCAAAAAACGGGGGATCTGGGGTTGAACAACAAATTTAGAGGGTTCATGTTGTTGTAGTAATAGTAGCTGAACAGATGAGGAAGTTTCTGGTCCGGAATTTACAGCATTTTTAAGTTTTACGCTAGTATGTAGCTTAAGCTATAGCAGCCGACGTCTTGCGGGTCATTTTTTTAACAGATATTAGCCAGCAGGATTCGGCCCGTTAACTGTCGGCTGCTTTTGTTTAAAACTTTAAAATACGCAATAATCTAGGTACATCTATCAAAATCTATTGTACAACCTGAAGTTAGCACGCTCCAAAAATTTAAGCTTTTTACGGCACATTTCAACCAAGATACCGTCTTCCAAAGATTCGCCCGCGCGGCGCGGCTGCGCTACGGTTGCGCTGCGGTCGCGTCGCGTGTCACGCCATATTTAAATGTGGTGTATCTTCGCCCACAGTGGTCCAAATTTTTGAAAATTTCGCAATGGTTACTGCAAAGTGGGAAACGTTTTCCTTTTGGTTTTGGGGTATAACTATTAAATTTCTGATTTTTTCACAATTTTCCAATTGTATTCTGTAATTACATAGGAAAACCGGCTGAAACTGGTCAAAAAAGATTGGAGGCAAGAAATAATAGTGGAAATAAAAAAGGAAGTCGGAGAGTGTACCTAGATGGGAATTCGATACTTTTGGAATTTTTTTTTCTAGACTGAGTTTTTTTGTAATTTTCGTTGGAAAAAAAATTGGAAAAAAAGAAGAAAAATCAACTTTTGACACACCGACAGTAGTCGAAATGAGTCAGGGGGACATTTTTGCATAATCATAATCGCGCTGTGTCATAGTCTTTTCTACTAGTTATTTATTGAACTAGACCCTAAAAATTTGGATTAAAATTTGTATTCAGGCCTAGGGTGGTCCATAATTTTGGGCCATCCTAGGCCTACCATTTCAAAAAGTGCAAGAGAGACATATCCGCAAACAAAAATGGTGTCATCATGAAGAAAAAGTGTGAAAGTGGCTTGATGCTCGCGCAACAGAACACGCAGCACGCACACTTACATATAAAAAAAACCTACGGGCCGATTTGGAGCCCCGTCTAGGAGGGGGGCAATGAAAGAGAAACTGTGTTGTCCGTTGCGTGTTTGATTTTGACCAGTTCTGTTGGTTTTTCGCTGAGAAAAGAGAATGGAGAAATTTAGACGACGAAATGCTGTGGGGAGTAGGGGGGAGACGGGTTACTTTTACTTTTGAAACAACACTGTAAACATTTGGTGGTGAAAACTAGCAGCTTTCAAGGATTTTTTGTTATTTTCCGGGAAAAATTTTTGTATGGACAAATACGGTAGCGGGCCGGTAGCGGGGCGGTAGCGGGGAGGTAGCGGGCCGTTACGTGGCGGTAGCGGGCGGTAAAGGTGCGGCAGCCAGCGGAGCGGTGGCGGGGTGGTAACGGAGCGGTAGCGGGGCGATAACGGGGGAGCGGGGCGGCAGCGGGGTGGTAGCGAAACGGTATCGGGCCGTTACGTGGCGGCAGCGGGGAGGTAGCGGGGCTCTAGCGGGGAGGTAGCGGGCCGATGTGTGGCGATAATAAGACGCTAGCTGGCCGGTAGCAAAGCGAGTACCGGGAGAATAGGTCAAAAATAAATTTTTAGAAAAAATGTTCTAAATTTTTTGAAAGTTTCTGAAAAAAAAACATTCAAATGCGCATAATTTTTGCCAGGGACAAGTTACAAAAAAGTTGTCAACTAGAAAAATGTTCAAAATTAAATTCTAAATTTTTTGTCCATTACATTTGTCTGAGAGCTTCCGAAAAACTCCAGAATAATGAGCATCTTTGAACCACTCCGAACAGCAGTGTCATTTTGTAATAGTTTTATGACCAATCCAATAAACACACAGGCAGGCAGGCACAACACAAATTTAATCAGATTAGTACATTTCGCGCATTTATTAAAAGGTGACAAGTAAGAGGGTTTTGTGTAAAAACACGGAATAAATGATGAACGGAGACAGGCATTGTGCGCGCACAGAGCACAGGGCACATGGTCTTGTGGGAATGCAGGGCAGGCGAAAAAACTAGAACAGAATATCGATTTGCTGACTACTACACAATTAGAGAGTTGAGATTTAATCAAATTCAAGTCTTATTTTCTTTATTTTTTTTTATTTTTTCAATTTTTTTGTTTCAATTCTTTGTTTCAATTATATCTCCGCTGCCTTAAATGATATCAAAAAGTTGTCAACTAAAAAAATATTTTTTATTTCTTTTTCTATATTTTTGTAGTGAACCGTTCATTTTTATCTTCAAAAAGAACCAAGATATCCGCTGCTGAAAATGCGCTGATTCCAATTTCCAGAAGAAATTCTCAATAGAGCGGATTTGCACGCCGTGAAAATTTAAAAACTAGCAAAAATGCAAAAAAAATACTGACCAACCCGTCCATCCAGAAAAATGGTGACAGTTCTCACGGGTAATTGAGAATTTAAGGATGGAGTGCAGGAGGGAAAGGCGGCGATTTAAAAAAGAGAAGAAAAAGACAAGAAAGAGTGAGAAAGTGGGTAATTATGAGAACAAGAAAAATGAGAAGTAGAAGAAGTGTTTCAGACTTTGGTGTTTTGAAAAACATGCTCATGAGAATTTTTAAAATAGGAAAATTTTGAAAAATTTTGTCTGAAACTATGGAAAACATACAAATTTTAGCTTAAAATTTGCTAAAAATTTGCTGAAAATTGGCAAAAATACTTGCCACGGTCAAAATCCAAAACAACTTTTTCAATTGGAAATTTTTGTGAAATCCAAAAGTTTTTTTTTCAGCAATTTTGCTCTACTTTGACATTTTTTATCTCGGCTGTTTTTAATTTTATCAAAAAATTTTCAACTGCAAAAATGTGCCTTAAATATTTTTCTATAATTTTACAGTTGAAATTTTTTTGATAAAACCAAAACCAACTGAGATATGAGCTATCAAAGTAGATTAGTCATGGTGCAAGACTAATTTTTTTTTAAATGTGGTTCGCAATTCGAAAATTGGTAGTTTTGGTGTAGTGGATAACAGAGATGCTAACAACTTTAAGAGCGTGGTTCAAGTCCCATAGACAAAAATAATTTTTTCAAGATTTTTACGCCAATCTAGGCAATAATTAATCTAGAATAAAACAGTAATGTCTAAAATTGTTCGGATTTCCTACAGCTGTCATACGATTTCAGAACCAAAAAAACCTCAACTCAACAAGCGGATAGGAAATGTCGAAAAAAGTGAGTGAACTCTCTCCCATTTTTGTTGGCTCAGCTGAGCCAAGAGGTCACAGGGGATTCCGAAAATTCACGTTATAGCTTGAAAGTGATGACGGGTGGTGGTGGTGGAAACAAGGGAATGGTAGAAAATGCAGAATTGGAAAAAATCGTGCTAAAATTGCCGAATTAAATAATTTTGGCAATTTTTTATTTTTCGCAAAAAAGCCAAAAAATTGCCAAAAATATTTGACAACTTTTGCAGAATAATTTGGTAATTTTTTGGCAAAATGTAGACGAGAACAAGAGAGATGGTAGAAATTGTCAGAATTGGAGAAAAATCGACAAATTTGTTAAAATTGCCCAAAATTGCATAGTTGGCAATACTGTTTGGTAAAATATTTATGGCAGTTTTTTGGCAATTTTTATTAAATTTGTTAGGATTTTTTAAAAATATTTTAGCTATATCGTTGACATTTCTTTGGCAATTTTTAATTTTTCGCAAAACAATTTCCAAAAAAATTTGCTAAAAAATTTGACCAATATTTTGGCAAATTTTGCAGAATGTTTTGGTAATTTGTTAAATAATTTTGAAATTCTGAAATTTCCAAAAAAAAAATGCAAAACCAAAGTTTGTAAAAACTTTTCGGCATTTGCCGTCATCCCGGCAAATTCGGCAAATCGGCAACTTGCCGGTTTGCCGATTTGCCGGAAATTTTCACCTCCGGCAATATGCCGATTTTTTGAAAACAACAACATCTGAGAAAATTTCTGAGTTAGTTAAGTTTAGGAATATTTTTTGGTAAAATATTTATGGTAATTTTTCGGCAACATATTCGTTTCCAATATTTTTGGCAGAATAGTTTTGGTAAAATGTTTCAAATGTTTTATATATTTTTAAAATATTACCAACCTTATTATAAAACTAATTGCCTAAATATTTGGCAATATTTTTGGCAGAAATAATTTTGGTCAATTTAGGCCAAATTTTTTTGACAACTTTTTGGGTAAAATCTAACTTTTTTTTCGGTATTTGGTAGTTCAAGTCTCTTTCCAGCATTATAAGACTGGCGAAACTTATGTATAAAGAGGACCTCCTTGCAATAGAAAATAAGAACAGACATATCGAAAAGCCAGGTAGTCTGTGTGATCGATAGAATTCGGATCAATTTCAATTTATAATCGACTTGGCTTTTCAATCTAAAAAACTGCAACAGGATTGACAGCGGGTGTGTGGAGAGAGGGGAGGAATAGTTATTATAGAATAACCATCTGCCTTCACAATTCCCGTAATATGCCCTTCGGACAGCTTCTTCCTCATTCTCTTCCATCTGTCTCACTCTCGTCACCTTTCCGCGCAGAAGTCGTGAGTATGTACTTGAAATGTACATGAACTGTGTGTATGTGTGTTGTTATTATTATTATTGGGATGTGTTGAATTAACTAGAGGTATTTAGGTAATAGTTGGGGTGTGACAATGTAGATATGAAATATATAGGTTTTTTAAAGCTATTTTGTTTTTAGGATAAATACTCAAAATCCCCTTTTTCTCAACTTAAAGGGGTGTAGTAAAATTTTCTTTTTGCTTTATTCAACTCGAAATTGTCTAAAAAACACCGATTTTCGTGATGAAACTTTTTGAAAACTGCTCAAAAAATGACTTGGTTGAAATTTAAAATTTGACCGACTTGTCTAATTTTATGTCATGTTTTGAGCCGTCATGACTTTTTTTTTGAGAATTTTTCAAAAAGTTTCATTTTGAAATTCGGTATTTTCAGACAATGTTGAATTTAATAAAGCAATAACATATTTGACTACACCATCTTTAATTACAAAGTTGTTTTTTTATTTATTTGGATGAATAGAAATATTTTTATTTTCTGAAAATACCTTAATTTTCAATTGAAAGCTTTGACATAACATGAAAAAATTGATTCTGTAATTACAAATTTTGATTAAAAAAAAATGTGAACAATCTCAATAGTTTGCGCGTTTTATTTTAATTCATCCATCTGCAATAGAATTATTACTGCGGTGCAGTTGGGCCACAGCCAAGTCGTTGATTACTGGACACTTGGCGGAAAATATGGTTCGTTTTCTTTTCGGTTTTGCGGTCTGTTCCTTCTATTAATTCTTCATAGTATGGGAATCTGAAAGAACTCCATTGTCTGATGGTTATACCAATTTTGAAGAAAAGTTACACAATTTTGAGTGACTCATTATTGGAATCAATACAGCACAGCATCACGTCTCTGAGCGAATCGCTACTGGTAAAAAGCCATAAAGTTGATTCTATTGCCGTTTTAACTGGAGTTGATTGGTTTGGCAGTAATCTTCAATCATTGACAGTTCCAATTGGCCGAATATGTTATAGGGCTTTCATTCGTGACAATTCCGTCAATTGTGTGGTCCTGTCCTGAAATTAAACTGAATTTATTCAATTTTATCTTTAGAGACTTCATCTAAATGTTTCCGCATTTTTAATAATTTGCAGAATATTCATTTCTAGTAATACCCTGAAAAAACATTTGAAATTTTTAAAGCAAAAACAAAGGAAAACTCACCGTCAACCGCATTTTTGTGGCATTTGAGTTTTTTAAATTTATCTGTAAATAAATTAAGCTTAAGCTATAAGAAACAGAGAGAAAAAAAAACGATTGAAAACGACACAAATTAGGGCAAGAAAAATAATATCTACTGTGAAACTCCGCGGCCTAGAAACCCGCATGTTAGAGGCCACTCGTCCATATATGTGCATGCTTATCAGTTGAACAGTGCAGTGTCTTAAATTGCTTCAAGCATGCGCTCTTTCAGTCTTCATAGTGTAATGGAAGGGTCTCCGACCACTACACGTCCTACCGCGGTTCAAGGCCGCGGGCAACCATCAAACTTCATGTTTTCGATAGGGCCTTTCCCAATTTCTATTGCAACTTCTAGCAATGCGATCACCTTTGATATTCAACTCAAATCCTTTCCCTTCAAGTCGAAGATATTCAAAATAAACATATCAACCGAGATCGCACGGCAAGATCAATCTAGTCGAAACCAAGCTAACACTTGGACATTCACGGGTTCAGTGTCCGCGTGCAGAAATAAGATCTCAATTAGTATAGAAATATCATTCCAAATCTGGTCCAAGTTGATCAAAATATCTTCATCTGCCACCCTAGTACTCATCGAATAACTCCAAAATAAAAAAAAAACTTCTCATTCTCGTTCTCCTCCCAACATCGCCTCTCAGGTTCAGCAAGTTCTGGTATGTCAAGCACTTGGCTTGCCAAAATGAGCCGCTGCCTTAGGCATTCAACAGAGAACAAATGGGAAAATTTTTGGACCTTAAACTGCAGAGAAAGACACTAAAATACTTATATACTTGTATTACTCATTAGGAAACCTGAATATTTTTGAGAACCTTTGTGAGAAAACCGGGGTAAAATTCGGCAAAAGTTGTTATAAATATGCTAGGCGAGAGTGAGCCGGGGTGCAGTCATTCGTAATGAACACACACACAAACATAAATTGAACATTTTTATGAAGTTTTTATGAAGGAAATTGACTTTTCTTTGACTCTTTTGAATATTTAATGTGAAGCATGCTGTCTAGTTGAGTTGGGTTGGGTTCAAATTCGGGGTCAACCTTTTTGCAGGAAGTTTTGCCTTTTTAATGAGACCTACCTACTAGCCTTATACCGGCCTACCTGCCTGCCTACCGCCTCCGAAGTTGAATGTGAAAACATGTATATTGTGTTTTACATAGTGTTTTAGGCATTTATCATTTACAGTAAAATTTAACTGTCAAATCGATAAATTGGTAAATTGCCGAAATTTCAACTTCCGGCAAATTGGCAATTCGGCGAACCGGCAAACTGCCGATTTGCCGGAAAAACGACAAATTGCCAGAATTGAAATTTCCGGCAAATCGGCATTTTGCCGATTAACCGAATTTGCCGGAAAAACGGCAATTGTCGAAACTTTTGGTTTCGCTTTTTTTTTTCGAAATTTCAGAACGTCATTTTTAATCGGTAAAATGAAATTATCTAAAGAAAACGGGAAAAAAATTCAAAAAAGCTCATTTGCAAGTGTTTCCGTATTATAAAAATCCCTCTAAACACTTCAGGCAAATTGATATCCGGCAAACGGCAAATTAGCAATTTGCCGGAATTGAAATTTTCCGGCAAATCGGCAATCTGGCAATTCGCTGACTTGCCGAAAAGTTTATAACTAGCCTGATCGGATTCGTCCCTAAAAAACCCGCTGAACAAGAATGCTTTATTCAATTGAAGATATTGATTTATTTATTTTGTTCTAAACTATTTCCTAGCTCCTGTCCAATCGGCTGCGTCGTTTGAACTGTTTGAACTCCCATCGGCACCATCGGCGGCGGCGGCAGCATCGCTCGAATAGGCACTGTCCCCACCAGAATCGGTGCTTCCCAAACGACATTCCTCCCATAAGTGGATGAAGAGGTCACCGTCACGTGCACCGGGTACTCTAAGGTTATGTACGGAGAGATGTGCTCGATGGTTGGCGGGACGAGTGGGAGTAGAAGTGGTATGATCAGCTTGTACTCATCACCGGGTCCTAATGTGAATCTCTCGGCGTGAAGAGCAATTGGTCGAGCGTTGGTTTCCGAGGACTGTCGATTATTCTCATGGGAGAATGCGACGCAGATGCACCGCTAAACGATTTCAGCGGCAATGCCGGTCACCTCGACGGATGAGTAGTTTTGAATGCTTATATCGATTGGTACAGTCTCTCCGGGCACAAATCCAGTTTTCGGATAAAAAAGCAGTGATCAGTATCTTCCGGGGACTATTACCCTTTTGGTGTTTCACGCAGCCAGTTGCAAATCGGATTGGAACAATTATAATATCGAATCAGAACACTTCAGTTTATTGAAATTCGGCTAAAAAGCCTTTATTTCAAAAATCGTACTTAAATCTTTCGTTTTCATAAAATTAAAAATAATTTTATTTCATAGAATTTTTTATTTATTCATTCAAAATCAACTCGAATTGTTGCATTTTGGGGAACATCTGATGTGGGAATTCTAGTTATTTGAATATGGATTTTGCCATTTTGAGTGTGAATTATCAATATCAGAGTGTTTTCTATAGAGCCAATTAACTTGAAGAACCATTTTCGGTATTTGACTGCATTCGCAGTTTCGAGTAAAGGGCGTCCAATGAGCTCGTACAAGTTCTCCAGTTCAAAGTTTTCGCAAATGAAATGTAAATACAATGAGGATGCTAGGGATTTCTGAAATTCAATTTTTGTTTTAAATAACTTTGAAAACTATTTGGTAGTCGACATCCAGTTTCAGAAAATTTTGATCTTATTAAATTCTCTTCCTGAAAACTTGCCTGTTTCATGAAAAGCAAGTTATCAACTGTGAAGTTTTGCAGGCAAACGTTGAGTGTTTTGAAATGCCCGAATAATTGGTTAAAGTTCAACGGATCCGCATTGATCACATAGTCAACCACTGCGAACTCCTCCAGATTTCTCCAGTGATCCATCTCCGCTATTCGATTAATTTCTATTGTCCCTCCAGTCTCCTCTTCCTTTTTTCTAGCGAATTCCAAAATCAGACATTTCAATTTTCCAGCGTCAAAGCATTCGAGAAGCTCCAAAATTTCCGATTCGTTTCTTACGGTTAAATCTAAATTTACTAACTGGAACTTGTGGCTCCGAAGTGCATTTGGCAGGAGAATTTTCTTGACTTGTCTTCTTGCCTCGGCTGCCTCATTGTCATTTTCAAAATGAAGGCCATACGTGAAAAAGTTGAGACAATCTCTCTGATCTCTTAAAATGTACTGAAGAATACGCATCAGATAGTTTATATAGGTGTCGTCTGTCATATTCAGCTGTCGCATGCTCTGAAAGCGTCCGAACTGAGTCAACTCAGTGATTTTGAGCTTGCAGCCTATTGGTTGCGGGGAGTAGTGAAAAATGGTGTGCGAGTTGAACTGTCGTATACAGAGTTTGGCATCATCACTGGACAAACTTAGTGAAATGTCATATGTTTGGAATATTGAATTTCTCCGATTCCGATCTACGAACTGGCGAATGTCTTTGGAGACATTGCGGAGCACTTCCCTGGAAAAATGAGACTTTGGCATTCAAACTAGGGATCCCAGCTGAGTGAGGCGCAAAATGCGGGCCTCGCACCGCAGTGTGTGTTCAATGAAGTGCGAAAGGTAGTTATTTGGAGCGGCCGACACGTTCGGGGTTTGCGGCACTATACATTCGGATACATGCGGCGACCTCATGGGAGCTCTAATTTAAACATTCGCTAATCCAACTCACACTGAGACGAATGCACAATCATTCAAAATGTTTTTCATAATCAGCGGGAACCAGGTGACGAGCCGCAGCATATCAAACGGTGGCGCTTTTTCTGCTTTTCTTAGTGGGTGCAGTTTTATGAGAGGTTCCTATAAAAATCACATATTTTTTTATATTATCGTTAACCTGGAGGTGTAGAAGACCTTCAGAAAAATTGAGAAAAAAACTAACCCGCTTGAAAATATACACTGGAACCCCTTGCCTTCCACAACGTAGATAAATTATATCGAGTTGATACTCCGTATTTTCCATTGGCAAATACCACCGTTTATTTCCTAATTCTTCATTTCCGTATTCAGCCTGAGAAGGTGTACAAAAAACGTCTTGGGGTTTCGGTCCTCTTTCTCCCATATTATTGATGTCTTGATCTTTGTAAGCGAGAAAGTGAATGGCAAATATGAATTCAGTGGTGAAATTCATAAAGTGCTGAAGTTTAACTTTAGTTAGAAAGGTGCTCAAACAAAATTGGAAGCCTACCTTTTTCAATGAATTCAACTGCTCCAAACTGATTGTTGGAACAGTGAAGTTAGCGGCAGAAAAATGCTCAAAACTTGACAGTGCAGTTGGAAACACGAGCGACGGACACATCATCTGTCTCACACTTTTCCACTGTTCTAGGTTGACAAGTAGTTCACAAGCTTCCGGTTCGATGACTATGCCTTTGAAAAATGGTGCTTCCAAAACAATTCTTATAAGATCTATGGGGTCGCACCATGACAATAGCGAGGCGGCGAGTTCGATGAGCGGTCGCTTCCAGAAATATACCTCTAAATATTTAATTCTCAGCTTGTTCTGTCGTTCTTTAAGCGCTTCAACAAGGGCTTGAAGAACCTTTTTATCAACGTCGTCCTCTTCAGAATCATCGCGTAGATAAATTTTGAATCGAACCATGTTATCGTGACTCTTCAGAATCACTGACAAATGGGAAATCGCCAACGAGATAAAGTCTTGGTGTCGAGCTACCTCTTCTTGAAGATCACATTTAACCCGGCACCCTTTCTGATAACGTTCATACTCGTGGGTTCGACAATTTTCATGATTATGGAGAAAATAACGGAAGAATATTGTAATTCGGATACGTTCAACTGACATGTAAATCTCAGTGAGTTGTGCGCCTTTCATGGAATTCAATGTGGAGGGGAGAATTACGGATCGAGTAGTGAAGGAGCTGGAAGAAAGGCAAAAGTTGGCGGGGGTTTACAAAACTTAGGGCTTACAGTGGCAACATGGCTAGGTTATTGATTGGACCGAGTGTTTGATGTTCCTGAAAATTAAAAATTATCGATTTAAGTAAGATTTTTTTCGGAAATGCAAATTTTACAGTCAAGTGTAGGGCACCCATGCAGGCGCCGAAACGCCTGTCTTGTAGGTGACCTCCGCATGTTTCACGCCGAGAGCCGCGTCTCCTGTACAGTGCCGGCTGCGGCGAAAGAACCACCTTTCGCACTATGTGGTGAAAACACACCATGCTTTTGGCTTCGTGGCGCTTTTTAACTATCAAGCACTCACAAAATTTTACACTTTTAAAAAATAATCATTTTCACAAAATCGACCATGAGAAAGTTTCAGCGACCGACACCGCACGGGAATTTTGAAATAACAAAATGCACGGCCTCTTATAATTATTGGAGCGCGCTTGCTGGAACCTCGCTAATACCAGGATAGCAGTTTTGCTAAAAAATATAACTAAAAAAATTACCATAGATGCAACAGAATAGCAAAAAATTCTTTCCCAGCAAACCTAGTTCTAGTGAATTCAGGAGTTTGTGAGGTGTCAGTACTACAGTACCCCGACCATACTGGAGTTCAAACAGTAACCTTTTCAAATACGGTGTCAGCAATCGCAAAACTTTCAAAAGTGAATGATTGACCCATGGGAACACATGGGCGGTATTCTATGACTAGCTCGAATTTTGTGCTAAGAGTCCGAATACGCCATTCCATGAGGACATCTTCAATACGGTCGGGTGCTCCAAACATTTCCAGTAGGTTTGTAACATTCACATCTTCATTTTTTGAAAGAGTGTCGTTGATGATAAACTTGAGCTTGATTGGAGAATTCAGGAAGTGCTGAAAATTGGAATGTTTTGGTTGCAGAATGAACAGCCAAGAAATGGGCGTGCACGTGTTTATGATTTCTTGACAGACCGAACCTTTACCTGTGATAGAAAAAAGTTTCCCTCACCTCTTTCAATATATTGAGATCTTGAATTGAAACTGTCTGTAACGTCGCAGACACATTTGAAAAATGAAGCAACAATTTGATAGGAACGGATAATTGAAACGATTCTGCTTTAAACTCCTTGGCATTTGTTACATTAATTTCTTTCAACTTTAACTTTGCTTCCTGGACAGTAGTCTTCAACTCGATAGTTTCCGAGGCAATCAGTGACAGGATTGAAAAGAACCGATTGTTTGGAGCGTGATTTTTCAAGTTCAGCTTAAAAGTTCCGACAGTAAGCATCTGTGATCTTTGCTTCAAATGTGTTTTCAGATTAGTCAACCAATATGGTAAAATTGTTTCATTAGAGTTATTTGGATCATCGTCTCGATTTGGCGCTGAGATCTCGCCAGATTCAATTTCAAACTTGTCAAACTCTTGCACACTATTCATTACGAAGTTCAGATCATCACAGGATGCAACGGCAAAGTTCTCATCAAACACTACTTTGTGAAATTCATACTCCAACAGACATCCTTCTCTGTGATTTTTATAGCAGATGCTTTTGGTCGGCCAGGGTGAGTGAGTGAAGTTGATCTGAACCTGGCCCTCATCTATTCTAACTTTGAGAGACCAGTTTTTCAACGCTTCTATTTTCTTGACGAGTGCAGAGAGTATTTGAGATCGGTTGGGAGATGTGGTGCTGAAAAAAACTATTTTGCAGTACTATGTATTGAAAGTGCCACAACTCACCTCATCAACTCCAACTCAGATGCCAAGCGTCGACTGAAGTTGAATGAGCCGTACTCTCGCCGACGACAGAATATGTGTTTGACGAGAACACAATTCTCGGAATTTGAAATCGGAAGGCACCAAATTCGATCACATTGCTCTGCACTTGCATACTCTTCGTGAGCTGGTGGTCCAAATGTCTCTAGAAGTTTCTGAGCAACATTGACATTGATCTCAGAGGAACGGAGATACTTAATCTCAAACATCTGAGGGATGTCAGAAGTGATAAAATGCTGAAAAGCTTACATTTTCCAACAATAAAAAACCTCCCAGTGAGTAACCTCTTTTAGAAACGTTAGATCTTCGAAAGAAATCGGGTGGGCTATGATTTTTGCAATGCCCAAATGCCCAAAATCCCTCCTTGCGAATTTCACAGTAATATCCGACATCAAAATCATAGCAGCTTGTTCCCATTGTTCCAGGCGCACAATACTTTCCAAGTTCATAGCGGTTGTCCTTTTATCCATGTCAAGCATGATAGATTGAAGCGGGCCGGGTTGGAAGAATGAGAGTACCGAGGTGATGTAATTGATAGCGAGAGGATGAAATTTGAAATTGACACTAAATACCAATGCTTTTATGGAATTTGGTTGAACAAATTTATCGAATACATTGAAAAACTCCATGTGTAACATATCACTTTCATCTCCTACAACATATTCACTCATTAATTTTCCGTAGAACACAAAGGAAAATGCTGCAAATGTACAATATCCAATTCTGTCTAATAAGTACTTCAAGTGGGTGCAAAAAAGAGTACGATAATCTAGATTCACACCCAATTCAGTTCTATTCTCAGAATTCACAGAGCATCCAGACATCTGCTTTTTATAATCGAAGATGGCATTTTGTTTTTCCAAGCTAGTTTTCGGTTGATAAGTGAGTTGAAACATAATGGAGTCTCTCAGTATCACTAGAAAGACACTAATGTTCTGGCTGTTTTCGAGTAACTCGACAGTCGACGAGTGGTAGTTTGTCACGATTGGGCTGAAATGATAATGATTAAGAGGCAAAGAAACCGCAAAGTTTTGCACTGCCCTAACAGACTGTTTCCAGAAATCAAACAAGTAACTGTCTACACCAACTACACAAATTACACAAGCCTGCTCAGACTGTTTCCAGAAAAAAACGCATATTCTTTTTAAAATTCCTGCAGACGTCTATGTGAAGCCCTACTACGCATATTTTTTTGGTAACCAGACACGAAGGCTTCCATAAGAGGCAGGCGCGGTTTCAGGACCTGACACCTGCCTCCAACTTGCCGGCCTCACGCCGGCCTCTTGCCTCATTTCTGCATATGGAAAAAAGGCACAGGTTTGGTGTTCACATCAAATAGTGCGAAAGATGGTTCTCTTGCCGCGGCCGACACGTTTTGGGTTTCGCGTCGCACTATACAAAAGGCGCGGCTCGAGGCGCGAGGCGTGGGCGGCAGGCGTTCATATACATTCTTTTCAAAACCCAAAGGCGATTATTCAAAACCTCACTCCGAAAACTGCTTCACCAAAGGCGGCTCCCGTGTAAAAGTAATCGAATGCAAATTTGCGTATTCCCTCATACACAAATTAATTGAAATATCGTGATTCTCGTCCATCACGTGAAATTTGTAGATGTCTTCTCCAGTTTCACAATGATCTACATCGATTGGATCTCCCACGATTGTAATTAATCCCATTTTTTGAGGAAGTACCATCATAGGATGCCCATCGAATTCTCGATAGTGAATGACGTATTCACGTGCATGTGGTGCATCGAGGAAATGCTGTAATTTTGTATTAAATGAGGAAACCAGATTGATTTAAAACTAACATTTTTCAAGAAGACCAAATCGTCGAAATTGATCGAATTGAAAAAGCATGAGGCAGTCGACAAATGTGAGATTTGTTGAACAGGACCCGCCAAATAGAACGAGTTGATGTACAGCGCTCTGACCTTTTTCCAGTTATCCGATTCGACTTTTTGAATAGGCTTCTTATCTTCATCATCTTCATCCCAGTCTGTCTTCAATACCAAAACTTTCACATCCAAATCTGATAGAATTTTCTCGATAGGGTCTGATGGCGTCTCGAAAAGACGTACAGAAAACTTTTTTAGCTTCACATTGCTTGATTTCAGCATTTTGGCCATTTCCTCTAATAGTAGCATCCCGACATGAGACACTACTTCGGGATTTAGTGACTTCCAACACTCTCTGTTAACAAACTGGATAGATATATAAGAAATTGGAATTTCGATTGCTAGAATCGCATTTACATATTTCATGGAGGCGGTAATGCCTTGAAAGTTAATTGTTATCCTGGGAGGGCTTTTTCGGGTGTAGATGGTCAATCGGACGGTATTTGAAACGATGATTCGGATTCCAATTCTACTGGAGTTTTGAAAGGAATTCAATGTGGAGGTCAAGATTTTAGATGATCTGAGGTTTAAAAAAAATCAAATTAAAGTTCACATCCCCCACTGGAAAAAAACCCACTTGAAACTAAGCCCATTTTTTTGTGCCACACTTTAATTTCAATTTACAGCACAAAGTTTTAATATGTAAAATACAATTATTGAAAATTTCATTTTTGTTTTGTCAATTTCATTTTTTTACTATGAAAAAAAACGTTTTGATACGTTAAAAACTATTTTTCCATAGCTATAAAAAATTTGCGCTGGAACTTTGAAAAAGAGTCGTTCCGAGAAAAAAGAGCTTGAAAAATTAGCCAAAATCAATGGTTTTTTTTTCAATGAATGCATTTGTTTTTTTTCTCTGTGATATCACTGAGAATGATTTAAAAATCAAAATTAAAATTTTGACACACTGCCAAATTTCCGAAAATTTCGGACTTTTTTCCGAAAATTTGAGGTTTTGTAAAATAATTTTTCAGGTAAAATCCAACTAACAGTAACTTTAATCTAATGCTCAATAGTACTTAATACTTGACAACTTAATAAATACCAAAAACATATATTTAAAAAATCTAACAAAACTGAACTCTCAATTTTCCGGTCAATTTAAAACTCACGTTTTGTTTTTCGGCTTTGAAAATAAATGGGACAGTTTTTTACACAAATCATTCATTTTTCGAAATGTGTATGCTTGTAGTAGTATGAATATTTTCCGACGAGTGAGTTTTTGTGAGTGAATTTTCCTTATCACTCTTTCCGTTAAATACATGGAATTTCCTCTGATAACAAAATGGGACTCAGTCTTTGATTGCAATAAATCAAGTGTACACAAAAAAAAACATTTTTTGATGTGAAGTCTGCAGTTTAATTTCAACTAAACGAATATTTTTTAACTGAATCACACTATTGCTAACAAAATTCCACAAAAGATCAATTGATTGAACTAAAAAAAAAAGATTCCCAATGTTCAATATATTTATTCTCAAACAAACATGGCCGAATTAATCCTTAGAAGGATCGTTAGACTCGCTTCATTGGGCACTGTTGAACGAAGTTTCAATCCCATCATTGAATGCATATTGTGCTTGCTTCTTCACACTCTCTGGAAAATAAGAATTTCTGAATTTTCTTGAAGTTTTCAGTGTTATACGAAATATGATCAGTTTCTCGAATATAATATTTCTTTGAAAACTTACAGGAGCTGGAGCAGGAAATGGACGTCATTGACAGAATCCGAAGTTTGCAGCAAAGGCGACAAGGACAAGAAGGTAGACGATGAAATTCATGTTGACTGAATTGTGACTATTCCATTCTTACAGGGCTCTTTTTATATGGAACACTGACAAAGGAGGTATCCAATAAAAACATGTTATTCTGGATTTTCTGACATTCATTTTGTATTATCTGTTTTCATAATACAACAAGAACTGAATAGGAATTTTTCAAAAATAAAAAATTTATCACATAAAAATGACACGTTACACAAAAACATATGAAAAGAGAGAGGCCCCATCAAAGCATAATTCACAAAAACATAATTCAGTGGACGGAGTTGCAGTATTTTATCTGTGATTTTTATGGAGTCGGCGTCGCTTTGTTGACATCTCTCTTTTGTCCAATTTGTTTTGTGCAAGCCAGATTGCAGATATCATCTCCGTACTGACAGAGAAATGGATGTACATAAGTAGCATTAACGATGTACCAAGTATTCTAATTTAGCAGTATAGTTGGTATGTCTACAATTTAATCTCCAACCTTTAGGACGTTTTGTGAGGTTCATTCCAATTTATTTCTGTGAAGAGAGTGGGAGGGGGTAGTGATGTGATATCTGCCTGTGAAGGCGGCATCGCTTTGTTGCTCTTTTGTCAAATTTGTTTCTGTGGCGAGCCTGTGGAGCTACGCGGCAATTGTGTTTTTTTGTCATTTTTCGCACGGTGAGTGTTGACACTCCGGTCCGAGATGGCAGCCAGAGCCTCGGAGTGACAAGAAGACGACGGACAGAACGGGAGAATTGATGAGCGGTGCTAATAACAGTACACAGTTTGACGAAAATCCAAGTTTATTGAGCAGGGCAGCATTATGCTGGGATAAACAAGGCAAAAACGTAGAGAATATTTAGTGAATATTTGGGAGAAGAACGGCGACGCGCAGCCAGTGACGAAGGGGCACGAAGAGTGAAGTGAAGAGTGGCCACATTTTAGGCCAGAAATTAATATGAGCAAGGGAATAAACAGCGCGCGCTACGACACTCCGATGTGTACAATGGCGCGCTTGCATCCTTGGCGGCAAATTCAAATGATAATTATTTAATTTAATTAATTTAAATGGTGGAATGATTATTAGAGAACGAACAAACGGAATTGTGTGAGTAAATTACCGGCGGATGATTATCGCTGGATTGTGGGCGATTCTTGCCGATAATTATAATCCGCAAAGTTGGAGCGGCGGACCTCTACTGAGGCCAAGTCACAACAGTGAGGCTTCTCCAGAAGTTTCCGAAGCGAAATATAATAACAACGGCCAATAAACCCAATTGCCGTCCGGTTCTAGACTAACTCGTGCTCGGATTCATACATTGGATACAACTTATTTATGGAGCAAATTTCTTCGGCAATCCGTAACTTTCCATGTTAATAAATGTTGGAATAAGCTGTTCCAAATATGCTGTCGTAGTTGAAAAATATTTTTGATAAAATATGACAGTCATCTTTTTGTTAAGAAACTCGGGATTTGGCTCTAGCTTCTTGCCCAAGTTTTTCCAAAAAATATTAACTTGGATCAGAAGTTGGCTAAACTTGTATCTTTGTTGCGCCAAAGTTTAACCCAAGTTTGGCTCAACTTTAGCCAAACGTTGGCCCAAACGTTTCTTATTTCGTTTTAAACTGGTAGACGTTTGGCAAGAGTTGGGTTAAACTTGGGTTAAACTTTGGTGCAGGATAAATCCAAGTTTTGCCAAAGTCTTTCCTATCTTTTGCCCAAGTTTAACCAATTTCTCGTCCAAGTTAGTATTTTTGGGCCAAACTTGGGCAAGAAGCTATAGCCAAATGCCGATTTATTAGTTACAATTTAACTACAGACATTTGACGGTTAACCCTTCGTTTTTAAAATCTTCGTTTTTCATTGCCAAAAAAACTTTATCGCTTTCAAAGCAACGCCCAAGTTTTTTTCATTTGAGTCTAGGACTTTAATTTCAATTGAATCACGATCAATTGATTTGAATGAAAAAAAATACGCTGACTCCCAATGTTCAATATATTTATTCCCAAAAAAAAAAGAATAATTCCTAAGAATCATCTACTTCCTGAATTCTTTGAATAATGTTGAACAAGCTTTGTGGAACGCTTTTGATTACACTTTCGACATGTAGTAGGTTTCCCGCCATCTCCTGAAAATTAAGAATTCTTGAAGCTTTCAGTGTTATACGAGATACGACACAACTAGATGTTTTTTGATAACATCGTCGGTTTCTCGCATTTAAAATTTCTCATCGTATTTTGAAAACTTGCAGGAATTGGAGCGCTTTGAGAGAATCCGAAGTTTGCAGCACAGGCGACCAGGACAAGAAGGTAGACGATAAAATATAAAAAACAACATTCATGATATTTTTGTGCATAACAGTTTTATTCTTCTTTCATTTGAACATAATTCTTAATGTGTGTCTGTATTTTTTAGATTTCTCAAGTTAGCGTAAAATGTCCGTTATGACTAATACTGTTCATTGTGGCGATGATTAAATGTACCAGATCCTCCTGGAAACTTTATTAATCACTTTCAGACAAAGATAAGCAAAGATATCGCAAAGAATTGTGTTTCAGTTGACTCAAACTGTCTGACAGACTTATTAATCTACAAAATATTGATCCCAAATGCCATATTTATTCCCAAAAAAAAAAAAGACAAAACGCTATCCAAAAATATAGTCTGTTCCGTGATCTCCTTTATTTAAAAGTCCTCCTTCAAGAAATCCATCATGGAAAATTCCTCTTTCACGGAATCCATTCAAGATTCCTCCTTGGATGATGTTTCCATTCTCTTGTGATCTCTGCGGTAATATTTTTGCAAGTCCATCTTTGACTGTGTTCCGAACGGAGTGCACAATATCATGTACCGTTTGCACCTCATCGCTCACGCTCTGAAAATGGAAAGCTAATGATTCCAAAAGTCTGTAGACGGAATAATCACACGCAACTCTACATTACCATTTCTGAAGCAGCAACATCCGAGATTTTTGACAGCAAATCCATCTAGAGGAGTACGTGCAATAGGCATTGTGTTGAGGTCCAGGAATGGAGCTACTGAAAATGGAATATCAGGTCATAAAATCTCAGACTCAGCGGTGGGCAGCAAATTGGCAAATCGGCAAATCAGCAATTTGCCGAACATGAAAATTTCCGGCAAACCGGCAAATAGAGACATTGTCGGATTTGAAATTTTATTTAGCAAATCGGAAAACCGACAAATTGCCGGGGATTTAAAATTTTTCGGCAAATCGGTAAATAGACAAATTGCAGGAATTAAAAATTTTTTAGCAAGTCGGTAAACCGACAAATTGCCGATTGCCAAATTTGCCGGAGAAACGACAAACTGCCGGACTTGAAATTTCCGCCAGATTGGCAATTTGCCGAAATTGAAAATTTTTGGCAAATTGTGATTTTGAAATTTTTTTTTTTGGAATTTTCAGAATTTCAATTTTAATTGGCAAAATTGTACGCATCCTATGAATGTTCATACATCTATTTTGAAAAGTAAGCAAATCGGCAAACCGACATTTTTGCCGATCTGCGGAACGGCAATCGCCGCCAATTGCACCCCTGAGCAGTCTCCCAAAACTCACTCTCAAACGAGCTCTCGTCAACAATATTGAACTTCCAGGATCTGCTCACTTCGGCTCTCACCCAATATCGAATGTTCCCATTGTTTCCCTCAAAACTCGGGGGAAGTACGGAACATGGAAGTTGAAACCAAAACTGCCATTCGTACTTCCCGGGGAGTAACCTTGCCTGAAAGTGAATCACTGGAACATTGAAACTTAACTGCAATTGGCCGGAATTGAAATTTCCGGCAAATCGGTAAACCGGCAAATAGCTGAAACTTACCGCTTTATCAGTTTTTCTCCATAGAGGGACTGCAGTGTCCAGGTGTTTGGCGGTGGCCGTGTAATGGACAGTATGGGTCTTGGTTTCACTTTCGCCTTTGGAATTTCTGGAAGTACAGGTTGGTAAAAGTTTCGATTACGCGTATCATCATTAGAGCGCGTTTGCAAAAATTTTGATAAATTCGAGAATCACCCCACACGCTTTCTTTGACAAAAATTGTGGAGATAACTTTAAAATGGGAGATCAAATTGGCAAATCGGCAAATTGCCAGAATTGGAATTTCCGGCAAATCGGCAAATTACCGGAATTGGAATTTCCGGCGAATCGGCAAATCGGCACATTGCCGAAATTAATAATTTCCGGCAAATCGGAAAATCGGCAAATTGCCGAAAATAAAAATTTCCGACAAATCGGCAAAGTGCCGAAATAAAAAATTTCCTGCAAACGTCCAAATTACCCGAAAAATTACCCAAACCGGCAATTTGGCGATTTGTCGTACGGCAATTCCCTAAAATTATTGATTCCGGCAAGCCGATTGGCCGGAAATAATTAACTCTGGCAATGTACCGATTTGTCGATTTGCCAGAAATTTTAATTCCGTCAATTTGCCAACTTGCCGGGCATTATTCATTCCAGCAGTTTGCCGGTTTCCCGATTTGCCAGAAATTATCATTTTCGGCAATTTGCCGATTTGCCAAGGGCGAATTCCCAAACTAACGTCTTCGTCTCAGATTCTTGTCGAGTAAAAAACGTGTGCGATCTCCCGTGCAACTGAACATCAATCCAACGTGGATTCTGCTGTGATGCCGTCGAGAAAACCACCCGACCTGATATTTTCTGCCCAGCAGCGTAAACCGCATTCGGCTTGTCGAATAGTACAAAGATTTCTGGCATTTTGAAGAAATCCTGAATATGAATCTGTAAAAGGCTCGCACTTACCTGACTGAAAAATATCGAGTATTGAAATTTGAAAGTTTAAAGTTTTTTTTTAAGAAGTGGAAATTGGAAGTGGAGAGATTAAACAAGCGGTCACGGAAAAAATTAATTTATTAGTTTTAAAATATTTAAATTATAGTAAATTATAGTAAATTATCATCCATAGGTTGTACAGAACATGTGCTCAAAAAATGGTTACTCCGGCACTGGCGCAGTTGGGTTATAGACTGGCAAGTTGTGGAATATATATATTTATATATATATTGCCGAAAATGAAAATTTCCGGCAATCAGCAAATTGTCGGAATTGAAATTTCCGGCAAATCGGCAAATTGGCAGAGCTTTAAATTTCCGGCAAATTGGCAAATTTCCGGAATTAAAAATTTCCGGCAAATCGGCAAAATGCCTGAATTAAAATTTCCGGTAAATCGGCAAATTGTCGGAATTAAAAATTTCCGGCAAATCGGCAATTCGGCGAAGATCAGAATTTCCGGCAAATCGCGAAACCGGCAATTTACTGATTTGCTGAATTTGTCGACAAAAAAATTGGCCGAACAGCAATTCCCGCTCACGCCTGATGTGTATATTAAATGCAAATTTTTTATTTTGGCATATCAAATTTTACGACTTTTTGAATCTTCTGAAGTAAAAAACAACCTGTCAAGAAAGTTTATGCATAGCACCCTAACCAATAACAAAACAAACATAGTTGGATTAAGAATTGCTACTCTGACGGTGGCGCCGTTGGGTTATATATTGGCAAATTATTGAATACTGGGTATTTTGGAGCAAATGGTTTTTCGTTCTCCTCGGCTCTGAGCTCGGTTCCTCCCACTCCATACATGGATTCCTGGTAGGATGGTGGTGGAGCTGAAAACTTTCAATCTTAGAAAATAATTCTGGAATTCTGAATAACTCACCACTTGGAATCACTGCCGTACCACTACCTCCGCTCGGACAGGGCACATTCACATCAGTAAGATTAGCATACGGTGGTGGCAGGCCAATTGGGTAGTTGTTTGGAATTGGTGGTGGAAGATAATTTCGAATAGGTACAGTTCCTATAAGGATCGGCATTTCACACTTAGCAGCACTCCCGCATGTTGAAGTGGTCTCCACGCGGACTTGTACCACGTATTCTACAGTAATCACCGGGGAGAACCGACAGATGGTTGGAGTTACAGATGGCAGACGGAATTCCAGCACAAACTTGTGCTCATTCCCTGGAGTCACTGTCATCGGCTGTGTCTGCGTGATAACGGGCTTAGTGTCGTACTTTGTTTGCTGCGAAGATCCTGACATTAGCGTATCCGAACCTCCATCAAATCGGAAAATAGTCCCGTTTCGATAAGCGATGAATTTGCACTGCTGAATGATTTTCGCCTTGACCTCGGTGACGGGCACGGAGGAGTGATTTAGAATATGGATGTTCATTGGAACAGTCTCGCCGGGTACGAATCCAGTTTTTGGGATGTTTACTCGCAGTTCGAGGTAACCTTTTCTGAAGAAGCAGCAGCCCAGGTTCTCACTTTCTTCGTCGTCGATTGGAGTGAGTGCGAGGGGAATGGCATTGAGATCGATCAGTGGGGAAACTGAAAGGATATAGAATATTTCCTCTTTTAGTACGGCATGCATACTTTCGGCGACCTATTTAGATACTAGTTTTTGAACAAGTTCTCCATAAGTTATGGCACAATACCATCAATTTGAATAACACACATTGAGCCAAATTGAACGAATAATTTTATAACTATGTAATAGGCAAAATAGTCCGAGTTGTACATATTCATTTCTTACCAATTTCGACTTGTTATACCAAATGTGTACGAGTTTTCCTAATTTGCACGAGGGGTCAGGCTCTCCCATTATTTTTTGATCTTCAAAAAATGCGGGGTAGATCAAACTGAAATGGGACAGCCTGACACTTGAACTTGTAGAACGAAGGGGGCAAAACTAATCGAGGCGTCTTACTAATAAAGGAAATACGGTAATACTAAAAATTAGAAGACCGCCCACGCCTCGCCTCACCAGTGATGCACCGTCTCTTCGCCTTATCCAATCTCCATGGCCGATCCACTTCAGCTGTCACCGAGTATCTCAAATATCCATATTTTCCCTCAAAGCTTGGCGGAACGTTGAGAGGAAGAGTATATGAGAATGGCCACACGTAATCTCCAGCAGACAATTCATTCTGAAAATTTATACAATTTCAAATTTAAATGTTTTCAGATTCCTACCGATCCATCTTTGCAAGCCCACAGAAGCAGAGCCTGATCCAGGTAGTGCACATTCGATGAGTAATGAACCGATTCTGAATCGTACCTCACATTGCCGTCATTGTCACTGAAAATGTATGCTTATCAAAAAATTTTATTATTTGTTATTTGAATTATTTATTATGAATGTTTTTTTTTTTTTTTTTAATTTTACTTTTTTTTCAAATTTTCATCAAATTAATATTTTTACGGAACATTATAACTCCTTACAGATCATTCTTTAAAAAATATTGATTGTTGCATCGACAATTTTAGGTCCCCCCCCTTTTTCTGACTTAATTTAGGCACAATTTTACAGTTTTAATAAATATTTAATTATTCGAAAAAAATTTTTTTTTTAATTTTCTTTAAAAATAATATTTTTTGAACAGAAAATTGAAATTCTTTACACTCTGCGAACACTGTCGTAGTCCGTCCAACTAGTGTGAGCCAATCCCAAAATTTTGATATTCACCGCCCGAGCCTTGTATTTTTCCTCCGTCGTTGAGAGCACCACTCGGCCGGAAATCGGTTGTCCCGGGAAGAAAACTTCGTTAGGTTGGTCGAATATCACATGAAGCTCAGTTTCTGGCATGATAACCCTGGAAATTGGGAAAAAAATCGTTAAAAAATTCAAAAAACCGGAAGAAAATCGGTGGAGAGAACACTGAAAATGGAGAATATTGGGAAATTTAAACGAATTTTAATGTTTCATATTTCATAAGAAAAATAGAACAAATAAATGTTGGAAGAGAGAACAAGTGATCAATTAAGATGTTGACATCTTACTGGGTATTTTCATTTACAGGTGTGTGTTAAATAATCAAACCTGATAACAATATTTACTCACAGAGAACAAGAACAAAAACAGATTTTGGTTGTTTAAATAGCGACCGATTCCTCAGAGAATTTTAAAATTGTTGTTAGCAATGATGTTTATATCCGAATGACTAATAACGCACAAAAGAAAAAATATAAATGTTCAGTCAAAATCAGCAAGGTTTTTTTGTCGAGCAATTTGCCGATTTGCCGGGAATTTTCAATTCCGGAAATTTGTCAATTTTCCAGAAATTTCAATTCTGGCAATTTATCAATTTTCCAGAAATTTTCAATTCCGGCAATTAGCCGATTTGCTGGAAATTTCAATTCCGGCAATTTGCCGCTTGCCGGATATTGTCAATTCCGGCAGTTTTCCGATTTGCCAGAAATTATCAATTCCGGCAATTTGTCAATTCCGGCAATTTGTCGATATGCCAGAAATTTTCAATTCCGGCAATTTGTTGATTTTCCAGAAATTTTCAATTCCGGCAATTTGCCGATTTTCCAGAAATTTTCAATTCCGGCAAATTGTCGATATGCCAGAAATTTTCAATTCCGGCAATTTGCCGCTTGCCGGATATTGTCAATTCCGGCAATTTACCCATTTTCCAGAAATTTTCAATTCCGGCAATTTACCCATTTTCCAGAAATTTTCAATTCCGGCAATTTGCCGATTCGCCGGAAATTTCAATTCCGGCAATTTGCCGCTTGCCGGATATTGTCAATTCCGGCAGTTTTCCGATTTGCCAGAAATTATCAATTCCGGCAATTTGTTGATTTTCCAGAAATTTTCAATTCCGGCAATTTGTTAATTTTCCAGAAATTTTCAATTCCGGCAATTTGTTGATTTTCCAGAAATTTTCAATTCCGGCAAATTGTCGATATGCCAGAAATTTTCAATCCCGGCAATTTGTTGATTTTCCAGAAATTTTCAATTCCGGCAATTTACCCATTTTCCAGAAATTTTCAATTCCGGCAATTTACCCATTTTCCAGAAATTTTCAATTCCGGCAATTTGCCGATTCGCCGGAAATTTCAATTCCGGCAATTTGCCG
Source organism: Caenorhabditis elegans (assembly GCF_000002985.6). Classification (NCBI taxonomy): domain Eukaryota; kingdom Metazoa; phylum Nematoda; class Chromadorea; order Rhabditida; family Rhabditidae; genus Caenorhabditis; species Caenorhabditis elegans. Next base: position 13,762,147 of record NC_003280.10, on the reverse strand, counting down.
CTTGCCGGATATTGTCAATTCCGGCAGTTTTCCGATTTGCCAGAAATTATCAATTCCGGCAATTTGTCAATTCCGGCAATTTGTTGATTTTCCAGAAATTTTCAATTCCGGCAATTTGTTAATTTTCCAGAAATTTTCAATTCCGGCAATTTGTTGATTTTCCAGAAATTTTCAATTCCGGCAATTTGTTAATTTTCCAAAAATTTTCAATTCCGGCAATTTGTTGATTTTTCAGAAATTTTCAATTCCGGCAATTTGTTAATTTTCCAGAAATTTTCAATTCCGGCAATTTGTTGATTTTCCAGAAATTTTCAATTCCGGCAAATTGTCGATATGCCAGAAATTTTCAATTCCGGCAATTTGTTGATTTTCCAGAAATTTTCAATTCCGGCAATTTACCCATTTTCCAGAAATTTTCAATTCCGGCAATTTACCCATTTTCCAGAAATTTTCAATTCCGGCAATTTGCCGATTCGCCGGAAATTTCAATTCCGGCAATTTGCCGCTTGCCGGATATTGTCAATTCCGGCAGTTTTCCGATTTGCCAGAAATTATCAATTCCGGCAATTTGTTAATTTTCCAGAAATTTTCAATTCCGGCAATTTGTTGATTTTCCAGAAATTTTCAATTCCGGCAATTTGTTAATTTTCCAAAAATTTTCAATTCCGGCAATTTGTTGATTTTCCAGAAATTTTCAATTCCGGCAATTTGTTAATTTTCCAGAAATTTTCAATTCCGGCAATTTGTTGATTTTCCAGAAATTTTCAATTCCGGCAAATTGTCGATATGCCAGAAATTTTCAATTCCGGCAATTTGCCGATTTTCCAGAAATTTTCAATTCCGGCAATTTGCCGATTCGCCGGAAATTTCAATTCCGGCAATTAGTCATTTTTTGCTCAATGTCAAGTATTCGATTGAAGTTTAATAATTTATGCATTAAAATAAAACAAAAACACATCCAACCAGGCAAAAAAACATTTTAAAAGCAATGATAATTTTGAACAATATTCGGCAAAGCAGGGCAGAGTCCGATGAAAATCCTTCATTCTTCGGATTATTCCGGTGGTGGCGCTGTCGGATTATAAACTGGCAAATTGTTGAAAACCGGGTATTTTGGAGCAAATGGTTGCTCATTTTCATCAGTGTTGAGCTCGGTTCCATCTTGTCCAAACATTGATTCTTCGTAGGATAGTGGTGGAGCTGGAAAAATTTGCAATTTTAGAGAATTGTGCTGGACTTCTGAGTAACTCACCACTTGGAATCACTACAGTACCATCATCTTTGCTAGGATATGGGACATTCGGAATAGGATACATTGGCATGCTGGCAGCTGGATATGATGCATCACCAGCTCCCTTCTCCGAGCCATCTGCCATCGGCAAGAATCCATACCCTGGTGGTGGAGCAACAACCCCTCCTCCAATCGGAGTTGGCAGGATCTGTGGAAGATTCGGATCCTGTGGATAGTAGGCTGGTGGAAGGAACTGCCGAATAGGCACTGTTCCAATCAGGATCCCCATTTCACAATCAACATCACTCCCGAATGTTGAGCTGGTCTCCACGTGGAATTGCACAATGTACTCTACAGTAATCACCGGTGAGAACTGATTGATGGTTGGAGTTACAGACGGAAGACGGAGCTCCATCGCAAATTTGTGCTCATTCCTGGGAGCCACTGTCATTTCCTGGCCATGCTTGACGACGGTCTTCGTGTCGTGTTTGGTTTCCTGAAGCTGTCCGGACATTCCAGTCTCATAGCCTCCGCCATAATGGAAGGTGGTACCGTTTCGATATGCAATGAACTTGCACTGCTGAATAATTTTCGCCTTGACTTCGGTGACGGGAACGGAGGAGTGATTTAGAATATGGATGTTCATGGGAACAGTCTCGCCGGGTACGAATCCAGTTTTCGGGATGTTTACACGAAGTTCGAGATATCCTTTTTTGAAGCAGCAACAGCCAAGGTTCTCGCTAGCCTGGTCGTTGATTTGGGTGAGTGCATGGGGGATCACATTGAGGTCGATCAGTGGGGAAACTGAAAATGTTTGAATTTTTGGCTTAGGCTTAGGCTTAGAATGTTAGTCTTAGACTTAGACCGTTAGGCTTAGGCTTAGGCGTAAGCTTCGGCTTAGGCCTAGGCTTATGCTTTGGCTTAGGCTTAGGCTTAGACAGTGGTCTAGATTTAGGCTTAGGCCTATGCTTAGGCTTAGGATCAAGGGTGTTCGTTTTTCGATTTTTTTGAAAATCGAAAAATGTTTAAAAAATTATCGTTTTTCTGATTTTGCGAAAATTTTTTAGATTTTCCAAAATATTAGCACAATATTTTGGCCATTATTCTTATTTTTAGAATTAATTTTGATGTTTTTTTCTCATCAATATAAGCAAAATTAGATTTTAAAAAAAATCATATTTTATGGTTAATTTTCTTAACATTCTTTTCGATTTTTCAATTTTCACTGAAAAAACATCGAAAAATCGAAAAATGCCACTCCTGCTTAGGATTAGTCTTAGACTTAGGCTTATGTTTAGATTGTTAGGTTTAGGCTTAGGCTTCAGCTGCGTAGGCTCAGGCTTAGGTTCAGGCTTAGATTGTCAGGCTTAGGCTTAAAACTGTAGCCCTTACCAGTGATGCATCGCTTCTTTGCCTTATCCAATCTCCATGGCCGATCCACTTCAGCTGTCACCGAGTATCTCAAATATCCATATTTTCCCTCAAAGCTTGGCGGAACGTTGAGAGGAAGATTATAAGAAAATGACCAGGCGTATTCTCCAGCTGCTAACTCGTTCTGACAAATATTCAGATATCTAATAATTGTAATTTTCAACCATTCTTCATTTTGAGCTACCGAAAATTTCAGCAAATCGGAAAATTGCCGGTTTGTTGACTTTGCCGGAAATTTGAAAAAACGGCATATTGCCGACTTAGCCGGAAATTTAAAAAAAAAACAGCAATTTGCAGAAAATTTGGAAAACGGCAATTGCCGAATATGCCGGAAATTTGAAAAAACGGCAATTTGTTGACTTTGCCGGAAATTCGAACAACGACAATTTGCCGACTTTGCCGGAAATTTAAAAAAAAAACAGCAATTTGCCGAAAATTTGGAAAACGGCAATTGCCGAACTTGATGTAAATATGAAAAAACGACAATATGCCGAATTAGCCGGAAACTTGAAAAACGGCAATATGCCATCTTTGCCGGAAATTTGGAAAGCGGCAGATTGTCAATTTGCCGGTTTGCCGATTTTGCCGGTTTGCCTATCTATCCCTGATTCAAAATACCCTACCGATCCATCTTTGCAAGCCCACAGAAGCAATGTATAATCCAGGTAGTTCACATTCGCAGAGTAGTGCACAGATTGCCGGTGGTGGCTCACTTTTCCGTCGGCGTCACTGGAAAATTCGAATTTTATAATTTTTTAGTGTTATTCGAAAATTCGGAAATATTTATTGATTATTCAATTTTCCATTTTAAAAAATTTGAAAAATAGCTTTTTCGTCAAAAAAAAAATGAAATTTTCTACAGAAATCTTAAATTTCTTACACTCTGCGAACACTCTCATAATCCGTCCAACTGGTGTGAGCCAATCCCAAAATTTTGATATTCACCGCCCGAGCCTTGTATTTTTCCTTCGTCGTTGAGAGCACCACTCGGCCGGAAATCGGTTGTCCCGGGAAGAAAACTTCGTTAGGCTGGTCGAATATCACGTGAAGCTCCGTTTCTGGCATGATAACCCTGGAACTTAGACAAAAATCGTTAAAAAATCGTTAAAAAATTCAAAAAACCGGAAGAAAATCGGTGGAGAGAACACTGAAAATTTAAAAAAAAACGAATTTTTGATTTTTAATATTTTATTTTAAAAAAATAGAAAAAAATTATGCATTTTAATTGAAAAGGAAAGGAAAAAAACAATTTAATTTAATTCAAAAAAAAGGAGCGAAATAAATTTTGCAGAAATTGTCATAAAATGTGGTGTTTGCGTACTTGAGAAGGAGTGTGCGCCTTTAAAGAGTACTGTAGTTTCAAAATTTCTTTTTTAATTGATTTTAGTTTTCAATAACTAATAAACACATTTTCGATAAAAAAAATGTATTAATTTATGGAAAACATGAATATAGCAAAAAAAACTCTCAAATATAAAAATAAAACTATGAAAAATCCATAGAAATTTGAAATCGCTGCAGCAACAAAAGTTTGAAATTACAGTACGCTTTAAAGGCGAACGCCTTTTCCTTTCTATCAAGAATTTGTCGTGTTGAGACCGGTGTTTGGTATTTGTGGCTCAAAAATCGCGAAATCTCGTGTCTGGGTAATAGAATAAATTTTAAAAGTTCAAATTAAAAAAAAATTAATAACTGATTCTAATTTCTTAAACGATTTTTTACTAGATTTTTTTTTACAATTTCATGAAAATTACGGAATAGCCGCTCGAAACAAAGCAAACAGACACATGCAGTATTGAAGGTCAAAAAAATCGCACTCCGCAAGAGCCGCAGAGAAATAAAGGGAACAGCGAGGATAAAAGAACGGGGCAAAGACCAACGTTTTTCCATTAAACTTGTGAAAAAGAAACGTTGCTCACAAACAGGAAGAATTGATAAGCTAAACGGAAGAAGACATAGGAGAAGCATTACTGATTAAATAGGAAATAGTGATAAAATTTCTGACATTCGGGAAAGTTAATTTGTAAGGTCAAACAACGGAGAAAAATATGCTAGAAATGGCCGAACCCGGGGTGGGCGGCAAACGATTTTTCCGGCAAATCGGCAAATTGCCGGAATTGAAAAAAAAATCCGGCAAATAGGGGAACCGGCAAACTGCCGATTTGCCGAAATTTTAGGAAAATCGGCAAATTGTCGGAATTGAAATTTCCGGCAAATCGGGAAATTGCCGGAATTGAAAAAAAAAATCCGGCAAATAGGGGAACCGGCAAACTGCCGATTTGCCGAAATTTTAGGAAAATCGGCAAATTGTCGGAATTAATAATTTCCGGCAAATCGGCAAATTGCCGGTATTTGAATTTTCGGCTAAGCGGCACATTGCCGGAATTAAAAATATCCGTCAAATTGGCTAATTGCCATAATTGAAATTTCCGGCAAATCAGGAAATCGGCAAATTGCAAATTTTGAAAAAAAAAAGGAAAAATTGAAAATATCCGGCAAATCGGGGAACCGGCGAATTGACGATTTGCCGAAATTTTAGGAAAATCGGCAACTTGCCAAAAATGAAAAATCCCGGCAAATCGGCACATTGCCGGAATTTAAAATTTGTCGGAAAAACGACAATTTGTCGGAATTGAAATTTCCGGCAAATGGGCAAATTGGCAAAAAAGGTCAAACAATGGAGAAAAATAGCTTTAAAACATGCTAAAAATAAAAAAAATTCATTAATTTCATCGTCCGTTTTTATAGGACCAGTTTTTTTTTAAATAGAATTTCAAAACCCAGCCTATTATATATTTGTTAGGAATAAATGCAAAATCGGGGTGACTAACACACACTACTCAGAAAAATATTTCCTCAGACAAAACTGTTAAGTAAAAAAAAAACTAAAGAACTAAAAAAAAAAAAAAAAAAAACTAAACTCTAGCCTAAATCCCTGAAACCTCAATTCCTATTGTTAATTTCTTGTTAGTTACACTATTTTAGAAGGTATTGAACAAAAAATGTGTGTGTGTGTGTGTGTGTGTGGTTTGATGCCGGCAGAGGACGCACGAACCCTTGATAAATGGACGGAAAGAGTGCTGAGAAACAGAGAAAACGGAAAGAGACGTCGAAAAAAAGGGAAAAAAGAACGAAAATGAGAAACCCATTTTGTTGGAGGGTATTCTGAGAACAGCCTAGTGCAATTAAATTGCTAGAAGATACTTTTTTATAGATGTCAAACAAATGCTTTTATTAAAAATGAATTCCATCAAAAGAAACAAACGGAATAGCAGCATGTGATAACAATGGTATTTTATAAGCTCAGGGAAGACAGAAGACCTCAATGCCCATAATACGGCACTTGATAGGTGAACACCGGCTTCATATCGACCGTCCAGCTCTGCGCATCTTCTCCATCGACGAATTTGCGTGGGGGTACTGGAAAATAGAGTTTGTTTATATTTGAGTGCTCATGTTTCAGTGATTTTGACCGGAAAATTAGTTTATTTATTGCCAAAAATTGTCAGCAGAGGTGCATATAGGTTTTTTTCCGGAAAATTTCTGGCAATCGGAGAATCGGCAAATTGCCATAATTGAGATTTCCGGCAAATCAGCAAATTGCCGGAATTGAAAATTTCTGGCAATTGGCCGGAATTGAAAATTTCCGGCAAATTGTCGGAATTGAAAATTTCCGGAAAATCGGCAAGTTGCCGGAATTGAGCATTTTTGGCAAATTGGCAAACCGACAAATTGCAGGTGTTGAATATTTCTGGCAAATTGCCGGAATTGAAAATTTCCGTCAAACCGGCACATTGCCGGAATTGAAAATTTTTGGAAACCCGGCACTTTGCAGGAATTTAAATTTTCTGGCAAATCGGAAAAGCGCCACTTTGCAGGAATTTAAAATTTCTGGCAAATTACCGGAATTGAAAATTTCCGGCAAACCGGCAAATTGCCGGAATTGAAAATTTCTGGCAAATCGGCAAAGTGCCAGAATTAAAATTTCCGGTTAATAGGCAAATAGGTCAAATGCCGGAATTGAAAATTACCGGCAAACTGCCGGAAGTGAAAATTTTCGGCAAATCGACAAACCGGCAATTTGCCGAAAATAAAAATTTCCGGCAAACCGGCAAACTAGATGAAACCGCGGCGCGCCGTAATATGACAAGAATGCCCGGGACCTTCTATGATCTACCAAAAGAGGCAATATTTCTTGGAGCTCAAAAAGTGCAAAAATTAATGGGAAAACTGAGTTCACTAGTTTTCGTTCGATTCTATCAAAGCACGGATGTGCGGCAAATTTGCAGAATTTGCCGAGCTTGTCGTTTGCCAAGCTTTGCAAATTTCAAAAATGTGGACTTGCCGAGTTTGTCGAGTTCGGCAAATTTCAAATTTTGCCGCACACCCCTGTACCAGAGTGGCTTCTGAACTTCTCATCTTTTTCTCAACTTTTTCTTAATTCTGGCTAAAACTTACGTGAAGAGCTGCCTAAAAACAGCGGAACATTCCCAACGATAATATTCAATGCAGCTACTCCTCCCCGGTTACACGTTCCAGTATCTCCCCAGACTGTCACAAAGTACTCCACCGCTAGAAGCCTCGAGGAACGAATTGTGCTCACTACAGCCGGAATATCAAAGGAGAAGGCGAAATCCTTGCTGGATCTCGCCGGAACATTGCATCGTTCGATTTTCGTCTCAAGGATCTGCTCCTCGAGCTTCGACTTGAACCCGTCGGCTCCATCAGCCTTCTTCTTTGCGTTGGCTTTTGCCTTGAGCTCCTCGCGATATGTGATTCTTCTTGTTAGTTTCGCAGTGATGATTTTCATGGGTTTTGAGGTTCCGTTCTCGATTTGTCCTGACACAATTACATTCTCGCCTGCGACATAACCACATTTTGGAGATTGAAGCTGCAAAATCGATTATGCCGAATATGGTGCCAAAATGACCGAATATCCTAAAAAAAACTGTTCAAAAATTATTTTGAAGATTTTTATTTACTCTCAAAAAGTGGCAATTTCTCAGTTTTTGCCACTCATTTGGAAGTCTTTTTGGAAGTCGACCAAAAAAATTCTTTTTGATCTACAAAAAGTGCGGGAAACTTTTTCCCTTAAAAATTGTGACGTCAGCACGTTCTTAACCATGCGAAATCAGATCCCGCATTTTTTGTAGATCAACGTAGATCAAGCCGAAATGAGGCACTCTGACACCACGTGATTTTGGCAATGTGCCAAAACTTTGACCGGAAATTATGAAAAATCTAAATTTTTTCGGAGTGTTTTTTAATAACGCTGTAAAAAAATAACACAAACACGTGGTGTCAGAGTGTCTCATTTCGGCTTGATCTACGTTGATCTACAAAAAAAGCGGGAGAAAACACGCAGAGTTCTCAACTGATTTCGCATGGTTAAGAACGTGCTGACGTCACATTTTTTCGGGCAAAAAAATTGCAGCGTTTTTGTAGATCAAACCGTAATGGGACATTCTGATGACAGCACGTGCACAAACCGTATAAATGACATTTCCCCTCGTCGGCAGGCACGGCAGGCAGTGGCAGTACTCCGCAACATTGTCCACGTGGATCTTTGCCGGTTCATGTGCATTCACAGCATTCAGGTCGACCATCGATGACACTGTGACGGCTCGTTCCACGTTTATGGGTTTTCCATTTGGAACGGCAATGTGGAGCAAGACCGAGTACCTGATGAAGCCGTATTTTCCCTCGAAACTCGGTGGGCAGTCCTTGGGAAGTTCGAACGAGAAGTTCCACTCGTAGTCTCCGGATGGGAAGGTGTTCTGGAAGAATTGATAGGCAAATCGGCAAATCGGCAAATTGCCGAAATTGAAAATTTCCGGCAAATCGACAAACGGCCAAATTGCTGATTTGCCGAATTTGCCGGAAAAATGGCAATTGCCGAGTTTTCGGCAGACCGGCAATTTGGCAATTTGCCGAAAAGAAAATTTCCGGCAAATCGGAAAATTGGCAAATTGCCGAAAATGAGCATTTCCGGTAAACTGCAGGAATTTAAATTTCTGCCAAATCAGAAAATTGGCAATTTGCCGGAACTAAAAATTTCCGGCAAATCGGAAAATTGGCAAATTGCTCGAATTGAAATTTCCGGTAAATCGGCAAGTCTGCAAATTGCCGAAAAGAAAATTTCCGGCAAAACGGCAATTTGGCAATTTGCTCGAAAATAAAAATTACCGGCAAATCGGCAAATCTGCAAATTGCCGGAATTGAAAATTTCCGGTAAAACGACAAACGACAAATTGCTGATTTTCCGAAATTGCCGGAAAAATGGCAATTGTCGAAAGTTTTCGACAGACTGGCAATTTGGCAATTTGTCGAAAGTAAAAATTTCCGGCAAATCGGAAAATTGGCAAATTGCCGAAAATGAGCATTTCCGGCAAATTGAAGGAATATAAATTTCCGCCAAATCAGAAAATTGGCAATTTGCCGGAACTAAAAATTTCTGGCAAATTGCTCGAATTGAAATTTCCGGTAAATCGGCAAATCTGCAAATTGCCGAAAAGGAAATTTCCGGCAAATCGGAAAATTGGCAAATTGCCGGAATTGAAAATTCTGAAAATTGGCAACTTGCCGAAAATGAGCATTTCCGGCGAATCGGCAAAGCGGAAAAATGCCGGAATTGAAAATTTCCGGCAAATCGACAAACGGGCAAATTGCTGATTTGCCGAGGGAAAAATGGCAATTGCCAAAAGTTTTCGGCAAACCGGCATTTTGGCAATTTGCTCGAAAATAAAAATTACCTGCAAAACGGCAAATTTCCCAAATTGAAAACCCTCCGAGGACTATAGGCCTAAAAGCCAAGCCTAATTTTCCCAGTCCTGGTCAACTAGATTCCCCACTCACCTCAGTATCCTCCGGAGTCCAGACCTCGTGCTTCATCTCCACATAGGTCTCCTCTCCCTTCTTGCACTTCTTGTCCTTGATGATTTTTCTGGAAGACCAAGTTTTTTTTCGATACCCGGAATTTTTTTTGTCAAAAAAAACACGAACTTTCCATTATGAGCAGTGATAGTTTTTCCGGAAAACGTGATTTCCACACTTGTCGCCTTCAAGTTCTTCGTGGTAGACACCCACGCACGGCCTTTGACCTCATCGCCCGGGAAGTAAACCTCTTTCTCGAATGAAATTTGAGGATCACAGTCGGCTATGGTCATGGTTCTGGAAATTTACTCTTAAAAATGTGATTTTATATAGCTTACTGTGAGCTCATAGTAAGAAGAAAATTCGAGTTTCAGCGTGGCCGAGTTTTTCCAAAACTTCCTGAGATAGAATTATAACAGTTTGCCGTAAATGATATGCATTTAAAAAAATATAAAAATGAGAAAAATCGGTCACCAATTTTTTTTCTAGGCCACGGAAAGTACTCTGGCCACAGGTCTGTTATGTCATGTGGTAGTGGAAGAGAAAACTCGGCCACCAACACTTTTTTCTAGGCCACGGAGAGTATTCTGTGCACAGGTCTGCTACGCCATGTGGCCGTGGAAGAGAAAACTCGGCCACCAACACTTTTTTCCAGGCCACGGAGAGTTTTCTTTGTACAGGTAGGCTACGCCACGTGGCCGTGGAAGAGACAACTCGGCCACCAAAATTTTTTCTAGGCCATAGAGAGTACTCTGTGTACAGGTTTGCTACGTCATGTGGCCGTGGAAGAGACAACTCGGCCACCAACTTTTCTATGCCAAAGGGAAAACTCGGCCATCAATTTGTGTTGACCTTACAGAACTACTGTTGTAAGAGCAAATTTTGAACAGAAAAAAAAATATAGAGAAAACTCGGCCACCAACTTGTTTCTGTTCACCTAGAAAACTCCGCTTTTTACACAGGCCAGCACAAGGAGAAAGTTCGGCCATGTAGCTAAAGCGCACAATAACACGAGACCGAGAAAAATAAAAACTCGGCCACCTACTTTACAAAACCTGGAGAGGTGTTCAACACGGTAATATCGAAAACTTGTTGAGAAAATGCCAGAGAAAACCAAACAAAAAGCGCGCGCGCGGGGGCAAAAATGTAACTGTGTAGAGGGGACAGCAGGGGATGGCTGTTGACATGAAAAAAAGAGACATGAGATTGGAAACAGATTCCCCCCATTTATTGTTTGAGGTCATTTCCTTTCTTCATCTTCTTTTTTCAATTCTCATCTCTTTTGATCAAAAATTGCCGTTTTTGGGTTGGGCCCCCGCACCGGGGAAGCAAAAAAAGTAATTTTTAAAAAAACGCCTCGCTATTATCAAATTACGAGAAAAAAAAGGATTATTTGGAATTTCCCGCCGAAAGGAGATCATGTGATCCGTGATAAGAATAGATTATCGGTGACTAAGCGGTTGATTTTGTTTAAAAAATACGGAACGCGCCTTTAAATGGGCACTGTAGCTTTGGCGGGAACTACACAAAAATCACGTGGAAGAGTTTTTTGCGTTTTCTAGGCCATGCATGGCCTAGAAAAGGAAAAAACTCGGCCACCGTATTTTTTTTGTCAGCGACAAATCGTCGGGGAAGAGTTCCTGTAACGTGGCCGAGAAAAGAAACACAAAAATTCGGCCACCGATCATCTTCATGGAAGAGCTTCCGAGTTTTCTAGGCCACGCTGTGGAGGCCGGAGTAGGTCGACATTTGCAACATGGCCGAGAAGAAGTGAAATTCGGCCAGCGGCTTGAGTTTTTTTTAGAATTAGAAAAAAAATCAGTTTCATGGAAAACTCGGCCACCGAGATTTTTTTGGTTTTCTCGGCCACGCCACCAGATAAATGATTTTTTGCTCCGTGGCCGAGAAAAGAGAAAATTCGGCCATGAAAATCGAATGAAAATTCTACTTTTCTTCATTTTAAAGTAAAAAAGCGATTTTTTGATTCAAGAAATTTGATTTTTGGAAGATATATTACGCAACGTGGCCGAGAAATGCAGAAAACTCGGCCACCGATTTGTTTGGCGGCCGAACATCTACATGGAAGAGTTTTAGCGTTTTTTAGGCCATGCTGTGGAAACCGGAGTAGCGCGATATTTGCAACATGGCCGAGAAAAGTAGCAAAAGTTAGGCCAGCTTCCATTTTTTTGCCGGCCCAACATCTTGATGGAAGAATTTTGCGTTTTCTAGGTCACGCTGCAACTCGGCCACGGATTTTTTTTCCGTGGCCGAGAAACGTCATTATATGAGGAGTTACGCTGCAAAAGAAATTTCGACTGCTTGGCCTAGAAAACCGAAACCTCGGTCACCAACTTATTTCCTGGCCGAGAATGCTCAACATGGACGAGAAAATGGAAAATTCGGCCACCAATTATTTTTTCATGGCCGAGATTTTTTTTTGAATTTTCAGAGTCAAAAAGCTAAAATTTTCAAAAAATAATTCTGAGCACATTTGGAGCCGTGTAAAAATGTCAACTGTTCACAGAAAATTGAGAAATTTGAGAGGCGGCGGGGGCCGGGGGGCACCTGGGTGTTCATTACTTTTTACGAGAGCCCGCTCACCATATGTTCCTTTAAACTACAGTAGTAGTAGTAGTTGAAAATTTGTATTTTTCGATGAAAAAAGAGCAAAAGAGCACTAAAGCTGAAAAGACAAAAAAAATGCAATTAAGAAGGTGAGAAAAATTGAGAATCTTGGTACAAACGAAAAAAAAATGAGTGGGTGGATGTGGGAATTTATACATTATGCTGCTGCCGGTGCTTGCTTCAATCGGTGCTCGGCTTCAGGAATGTCGTCATTGCATTCGACTCGGTGTGCTGATTCGATGGATCCTCCATTATTTCGTCGTCGTCGTTCTCGTCGATCAATTCTGGAAAAATCAATAATTTCTCGAATTTTTGGATAAGAAAATTCAGAGATTTATTTTGAAAATGGACAAGAAAATTTTTTTTTAAGTAAAAAAATTTCCGAAAAAAATTAATAAATTTTTTTTCAACTCGAAAAATGGGTCGTTTTTTTGCAGAAAAATTTTTTCTAGTTTTTTGCCGAAAAATTGAGAAAAACCAAACCAAAAGACTTTTTTTGAATTTTTAAAATACATTTTTTTCTGATTTTTTTTCGCATTTTTGCAAATCTTTTTCGAAATTGTTGAATTTTTCGTAATTTTTGATTTAAACAAAAATTTTGAGCCTTTTTTAATTTTTTTTTTGAATTTTTTAATACTTTTTTTGAATTTTTTAAAAATTTTGTCCAAATTATTTATTTTTTTTTTTTTGATTTTTTCGAACTTTTTTGAGTTTTTCGAATTTTTTGGAATTTTCTCGAATGTTTTAAATTATTTTGAAATTTTTTGGAATTTTTTTCAAAGTTTTTTTTTCGATATTTTGGAAATTTTTGAATTGTTTCGATTTTTTTTTGGGAAATTAATTTTTTTGGAATTTTTTTAAATGTTTCCGAAATTTTTGAATTTTTTCAAAAAATTTTCTTTTGGAATTTTCGCGCAATTTTTTTACTGTTTCGTCGAATTTTTCGAATTTTTAAAGATTTTTTTCGAACATTTTGAAATTTTTCGAATTTTTTTTTGAATATTTGCAAATTTTTTTCGAAATTGCTGAATTTTTTTTCGATTTAAAATTTTTTTTTTCGAAATTTTAAATTTTTTTTTTGAATTTCACCGAAATTTTTCAAGTATTTCTATTTTTTCGAACTTTTTTGAATTTTTTCGGAATTTTTGGATTTTTAAAAATTTTGTCCAAATTTTTTTTTTTTTTAGAATTTTTTCGAACTTTTTTGGAATTTTCTCGAATGTTTTAAATTATTTTGAAATTTTTTGGAATTTTTTTCAAAGTTTATTTTTCGATATTTTGGAAATTTTTGAATTTTTTCGATTTTTTTTTCTGATTTCTTTTGGGAAATTAATTTTTTAGAAATTTTCGAGCCTTTTGGAATTTTTTTAGACTTTTCCGAATTTTTTAGAATTTTTTGAGCGTTTTCAAACTATTGCGAATTTCTTAGAAGTTTTCCGAAATTTTTGAATTTTTTGCGCAATTTTTTTACTGTTTCGTCGAATTTTTCGAATTTTTAAAGATTTTTTTCGAACATTTTGAACCTTTTGGATTTTTTTTTGATTTTAATTTAATTTCGACTTTTTTCGAATAAAAAAAAATAATTTTACGAAATTATTGATTTTTTGAGCTTTTTGAAATTTTTTTTTTCAAATTGCTAATGAAATTTTTAAGTCTTTGGGATTTTTTTGCATTTGTTTAAATTCCTCAACTCACGAGAAGCTCCACGATAATGTTTGTGCGATGGGGCGTACATGGCAAGCAGCAAAAGAACATAAATATTGCACATTCCGAAAGCGCCGGTAAAGAATGCCGATGTGCTTCCAGTAAGGAATCCATCACGAGCTTCATCCCCATGAAGCTGTGCTTCTCCGTATTGTTTCATGAAATATGCGGCGATTGTGAATGCGGAGCAGAGCAAGGTGAAGAGCATCAGAAATTTGAATCGGTAGATCACTCCCTCCACTTTAAGCCGTCGATTTTCGCTCGTTTGATAGATTTGAGCACTCCGTTTGCTCTTGATTGTGCTCCAAACCCTGGCGATTTTGAAGAAAAGAAAAATAAAATAGGCGACGGTGCTGATGGCGGAGATGAAAATCGCGAAATAGGCGATCTGTGAGCCTGTCGGTGATGACCAGACACTGTAGAAAGGATCGTAGAGCTGGATTCCGCGTTCGATGAGATCGTAGATTAATAGGCCCAGCGAGGCGGTGATTATGAACGAGAGGTTGAAGCGGTAGGATTTCTGGAAATATTGGGGGACTTTTTTTTTTTTGGAAAATCAAAAAATCGAACAACATTTCCGGCAAACCGGCAAATTGGCAATTTGTCGAAAATGAAAGTTTTTCGGAAAATCGGGAAATTGAAAAAATCGGTAAACAGGCAAATTGGCGGAAATGAACATTTCCGGCAAACCGGTAAACATGCAGCTTGCGGAAATTTAAAATTTCGGGCAAATCGACAATCCAGCAAATTACCGGCATTGAAAAATTCCGGCAAACAGGAAAATCTCCAAATTGCCGGAATTGAATATTTTCGGCAAATCGGCAATTTGCCGAGAATGAAAAATTCCGGCAAATCGGCAAATCGACAAATTGCCGGAAATGAAAACTTCCGGCAAATCGGAAAATTGACAAATTACCGGAATTGAAAATTTCTGGCAAATCGGCAAATCGACAAATTGCCGGAATTGAATATTTTCGGCAAATCGGCAAATTGGCAGAAATGAAAATTGCCTGAAAATCGTCAAACCGGCAGCTTGCCGGAATTGAATATTTTCGGCAAATCGGCAAATTGACAGCTTGCCGAGTTTGGAAATTTTCCGGCAAATCGGCAATTTTCACATTTTCAGGAAAAATAAACAAAAAAATTTCGGCGCGAAATTGCATGTTTTTTCTCGTAAAAAATCTTTTTTTTTTCTTTTTTTTCAAAAATTTTCAAAAATTTTTCAAAAATTTCCAAAAAAAAAAATCCTTACCAAATTATTTCTGGTATTATCATCGATCAGATGCTCGCCGGCAAAAATGAGCCAAAACGAGAAGAGCACAGTGTAGAAGAGACCTTGACGAAGATCCGAAATAAGAAGTAGGAATGGAATACGGTAGGTCAAGGAGATCCATTCAATTGGGACTGGAAGAAAAATATCGATTTTTTGTGGAGTGGAAATTTGTGAATTTTTTCGAATGTTTGGGGATTTTTGAACGAAAATTCGAATTTTTAGAGATTTTTTTGGAATTTTTGAGTGAAAATTTGATTTTTTGGAATTTTTTTAAATGAAAATCCGATTTTTTTAAAAGATATTTTTCAAAAAATAAATTCTCCATAAAATATATGGACCAAAAAACGGGGAAAAAGGTTTTTTTTGAAATTTTTCAATTTTTTTATAATTTCTTTAAATTTTTTTAAACATTTTTAAAACAAAGTTTTTTTTTGAATTTTTTTAAATTTTTTTTTTGAAATTCTTAGAATCTTTCGACCTTTTTTTTTTGATTTTTCTTAAACTTTTTCCGAAATTATTTGAATTTTTTTTTGTTTTTGATTTATAATTTTTCGAATATTTGGGGATTTTTGAACGAAAATTCGAATTTTTTAGAGATTTTTAGGGATTTTTGAGTGGAAATTCGAATTTTTCGGTGATTTTGTGTAAAACACGGAGGTTTCGGGCGTTTGACGTACAGTCGAGAATGACGAGACTTAGGCCGAGCAGAAGAATGGCACGTTCCAGTAAAAGTGGGTTTCTGGCGAGTTGGTTGATCTGCAAAATTTGGAAATATTTCATTTTTACCTAAAAAATGATAAAAGTTGGATTTTTTTTCCAATTTTTTAATAAGTTCCTAGCATTAATTTTAAAAAATCTAATTGCTACTTTTTTAATCCTTTCTATCGCAAACACATTTTTTCTGGTTTTTTTTTTCGGAAAATTGATATTTTTTCAAAAACGGCAATTCGGAAATACTTTTTTTTTAATTTGTTGAATTTTCGAGTTTTTCTGATTTTTTTAAAACTCTTTTCGAACTCTTTTTAGAATTTTTCAGCCTTTTTCAAAATTTTTTCATTTTTTTCGAAGTTTTTGGCTTTTTTTAGAACACTCTCTGTCTAAATCCTTCAAAATTACATATTCTGAAAATTCCAAAAATTCAGAAGAAAAATTCTGAAATTTTTTCTAATTAATTTTCGAAATTTTTTGAATTTTTTTTTGGAATTTTTTGATTTTTTCTGGTTTTTTTCCAAATGTTCGAGATTTTTGGAAATTTTTGATTTTTTTTCCAAATTTTTGAAATTTACGAATTTTTTTGAAAATTTTGAAAATTTTCAGATTTTTAAAAAACATTTTATGGATTTTTCGAAATTTTCGAAATTTTCTAGATTTTTTTTTTTAACCGAAAATTCTGAACATTTTTCGAATTTTTGTGAACTTTTTTTGAATTTTTCGAAATTTTTGTTTTTTGTTGAATTTTTAAGATTTTTAAACGAAATTTCTGAACTTTTTCGAATTTTTTTTGAATGTTTCAAATTTTTTTTTTTTAATTCTAAATTTTCCAAATTTTCGATTTTTTTTCCAATTTTTTTTTATTTTTTAAACAAAACATTTCCAAAAATATACGAACTCTATTATAATACCACCACAGGCAAATCGCCACAACTGGTGTCATAAAAGTCTTAGTCCAAAGCCAAACAAGTGTGAATCCTCCGTTTTGATGAATTTCGATGAGTCGTAGGCCGGTGAGCTTCCCAATTTGACAATTTGCACTTTTATTATCGAATTGGCACGCCTGCTGATTAATCGGAATTCGAATATTGATCAGGTAGAATGGGTAGGAGCTTGAGCCAAGTTCGAAGAGATCAAGCATGTCGCAGTCGTAGGTTCCACCGGCTTTTTTCTGGAAAATGTTTCGTTAGAATTATAAAATAGTGAGAAAAAAATTATTTTTTTGTAATTTTTGAAATTTTCGAGCATTTTGGAATTTTTTGACAATTTTTGATTTTTTTTGAAATGTTTTTTTTTAATTTTTGAAATTTTTCAGAATTTTAGAACTTTTTTGAATTTTTTGACAGTTTTTGATTTTTTTTTGAATTTTTTTTTTTTTGAATTTTTTGACAATTTTTGATTTTTTTTTTCCACTCAAAAACATATGAATTTTCTGAAATTATGGAATTTTTTCGAGTTAAAAAATTGATTTTTGATTGTATTTCAAACAATTTTAAAACAAATCGAATATTCGCTATTTTCATGAGTTTTTTTTTTACAATTTTCCAAATTTTGAGCCGAAAAATGAAAATCACGTAGGCAAATCGGCAACATGCCGAAATTTAAAATTTCCGGCAAAACGGCAAATTGGCGGAGATGGGATTTTTTATTGAAATTTTGAGGTCTCGAAGTTTATCTAGAATTAATTGCAACTTTTCAAACTTTTTTGGAAAAACTCGGAAATTCTTGATTTTTTTTTTAATTTTCAAAAATGCATATTTTCGGAAAACCGCAAAAATTACACTTTTTCATCACTTTTTGAGCAATTTTTTGACATTTTTCGGGAATTTTTTAAAGATTTGTTTTGTGAAATTTTTTCGATATTTTTTTCGACATTTACAGAATTTTTTCGAATTTTTCAAAAAAATTTTTAATGATTTTTTTAAGTTGAAAAATTTAGGTTCAAATCCGTTGGTTTAAAGAAAAAATGAAAAATTTGAATACTTTTGCAATTTTTTTTCCATAAAACTGCTTTAAAAAATCAGTTTTTCTTCCCTTTTTTTGAGCAAAAATTATGATTTTTTCAATTTTTTTTCAAATTTCCAATTTTCGGACCTCATCCTCAGCAATTGTGCACTCCAAAATGCGTGTAACATTCGACGTGACCAGCTCTTTCCATTCATTTTTCTTTGATTCCTTGTCACGATATCCCATACGAACTTCCAGCTCCAGTGGAGCATGTGCCACGTATTTAAAGTGCTCACTGTATTCCACGTCGACATGAAGCACGCCGAGCAAGAACTGGAACCACGGGGAGTATTCGAGCTCGATTCCGTCACTGAAAAATTTTTTAGGTTTTTTTGGATTATGTGGAATTTTAGGGATTTTTTAAAAAATTTATTATAGAAAAATTATAGTTTTCTGGGAATTTTTGAAATGTTTGGAATTTTTTTGGATTTTTTTGAATTTTTTTTGAAACTTTTCGAATTTATCTGGAATTTTTCTAATTTTTTCAAAAACTTTTTCGAAATTATTTTAAATATTTTTTTTTGCGAATTTTTGAAACTTTTCGATTTTTTCTGGAATTTTTCTAGTTTTTTTGAACTTTTTCGAACGTTTTTTTGGAATTTTTGAAACTTTTCGATTTTTTCGAAATTTTTGGAATGTTTCTAGATTTTTTGAACCTTTTCGAATTTTTTGGAATTTTTTCATAATTTTTGAACTTTTTCGAATTTTTAAAAAATAATTTTTTGTTTCGAATTTTTTTTGGAATTTTTTGAATTTATTTTTGAAAACTTTGAATTTTTGGATTTTCTGGAATTTTTCTAGATTTTTTAAGAACTTTTTTTCGAAATTTCTTTTTTTATTTGATTTTTGGAATATTTTGATTCTTTAAACGAATTTTTGGAACTTTTCGATTTTTTTTTCAATTTTTTTACTTATTTCGACGTTTTTGGATTTTTTAAAAAGTTATTTGAAACTTCGATTTTTTTTTTCGAATTATTCTGGAATTTTACTAGATTTTTAGAACTTTTTTGAATGTATTTTGGAAATTTTTGGATTTTTTTCAATTTATTTGAGTTTCTTTTTTTTTAAAATTTTTTCGAACTTGTTCGAAAATTTTAAAGAATTTTTCGAAATTCTTGACTTTTTTTCAAAATTTTCGAATTTTTCTGGAATTTTACTAGATTTTTAGAACATTTTCAAATTTTTTCTAGGATTTATTTTTTCGAATTTTTGGATTTTTTAGAATTTATTTTCAAAATTTTTGAAACTTTTCGATGTTTTCTGGAATTTCTTCCAAGAAAAAATGAAAAAATTTCAGAAAATTTTTACAAAAGCTCGGAAATGCTATAAATTCGCAGGTAAAAATTCTGAAAGTCCGGAATGTTTAAAAAAAATCGAAAAAATTTCGGATTTATTTTTTCAAAATTTTTTGAATTTATTTTCGAAACTTTTTTCGAATTTTTCGAATTTTTTTTATATTTTTCGAACTTTTTTCGAATTTTTGAAACTTTTCGATTTTTTTCTGGAATTTTTTCAAAAAAAAATAAGAAAATTTCTCCATAACATTTCTACTAAAGCTCGGAAATAAAATAATTTCAGAGAAAAAATTTCAGAAAAAAGCGAAAAAAATTATCGGATTAATTAATTTTATTTTGCAATTTTTTCCAAATTTTTTTTTCAAAAATTTAAGCCATTTTTTTTAGGAAAAAAAGTTTTTAACATGAATTTTTCCGAAAACTTCAAATTTTCGCAAATTTCCCGCCAAAAATCAACTCCCGAACCGAGTATGCGGCATTTTCGCGATGAACACAATTTCTCGAAGATCGAATGAGGACGGTGTGTACTCTGACAACTCCGATATTTGCTGGCAATTCTGCAATTTTTTCAGGCTTAAATATATAATTTTTCGGTGCTGAAAATATGTACATCTCGATGAATCCATTCTCCAGATAGTCCTTTGGTCTCGTCACGACAAGTTATCATTTCGAATTCCATGTAAGAAGATGGCGATGGAGCTGGAAAGAAGAGCAAGAAATTCGGACTTTTTAGGGAAAATTTATTTGAAATTGGCGCCTAAAATAGTCTTAATATATCAAAAAACTTCTAAAAAATTCGGAAAAAAAAACTGCCAAAATTCACCAAAATTTGAATTTTCGCCGCCAAATATAGTAAACTTTTTTTTTTTTGGAATTTCTGGAAATTTATAGTTTTTCTTTTTTCTAAGCCAAAGCCAAAGCCATAGCCAAAGCCAAAGCCTAAGCCTAGGCCTGAGTCTAATCCTCAGCCTAGGCCTGAGCCTAAGCCTAAGCCTCAACCTAGGCCTAAGCCTGAGCCTAGGCCTACATCTAAGCCTAAGCCTAAGCCAAAGTATAAGCCAAACCTAAGCCTAAGCCAAAAGCTGAGCCTAAGCCTAAGCCCAAGCTTATTTATCGATTATTTCCCGGAAAACTCACCATACCAGGCACCAATCAGGAAGAACATAATTTGAATGACCAAAAGACCCGCGAAAATGACGAAAAGCTTCCGATTGCTCAGATTCTCGATGACGGCTCCGCCCGCCATGATTGGTTCTGAAATTTTACACGAAATTCGAGGAAAACCAATGAAAACTGACTGACCAATCAGCGATTAGCACCGCCCACTTTTCAGCCAATCAGCATCTTCGAGCTCTGCTGATTAATGGAAAAGTGGGAGGGCGAATCGCTGATTGGTCGGGCGATGTTTAGCCAAAAAAATCTCGTTTTTCGGATTTTTCGAAGCAAAAATCTCGCAACTCTTCAACAGGGAAACACGAGGAGAAGACGGACTGAACTAAAATGAAATAAATCGTGGGCAATAAAATAGTAGTGAAATAGGATAGGAAGAATGAGAGAAAACTACTTAGAGACGGAGGAAGATGAAGCACATGTGGAAAGAATGCACAATTTGTTGCCGAAATTCGAATTTCCGGGGGAGAAGGCGTGAGCTTTGAGCTCATTTTAGACATTCCGGCAAAACGGCAAATTGCCGGAATTGAAAATTTCCGGCAAAACGGCAAATTGTCGAAATTGAAATTTCCGGCAAATCGGCAAATTGCCGGAATTGAAAATTTCCGGCAAAACGGCAAATTGTCGAAATCAAAATTTCCGGCGAATCGACTATTTGCCGGATTTGAAAATTTCCGGCAAATCGACAAAATGGCGAAAATCAAAGTTTCCGGCAAACCGGAAGTTTGCCGGAATTCAAAATATCCGGCAAATCGACAAAATGCCGAAAATCAAAATTTCCGGCAAAACGGCAAAATGGCGAAAATCAAAGTTTCCGGCAAACCGGAAGTTTGCCGGAATTCAAAATATCCGGCAAATCGACAAAATGCCGAAAATCAAAATTTCCGGCAAAACGGCAAAATGGCGAAAATCAAAATTTCCGGCGAATCGACAAAATGCCGAAAATCAAAATTTCCGGCAAAACGGCAAATTACCGAAATTTAAAATTTCCGGAAAATCGGCAAGTTGCTGGAATTGAAAATTTCCGGCACACCGGCTATTAGCCGGATTTTAAAATTTACAGGAAACCGGCAATTTGCCGGATTTTAAAATTTCCGGCAAACCGGCAAATCGGCATATTACCGAAAACCAAAATATCCGGCAAATCGGCAAGTTGCCAAAAATCAAAATTTCCGACAAATCGGCAATGTGCCGGAATTGAAAATTTCCGGCAAATCGGGAAAATGCCAATATTCGAAAATTTCCGGCAAAACAGCAAAATGCCGAAAATCAAAACTTCCGGCAAATCGACAAATTACCGAAATTCAAAATTTTCGGCAAACCGGCAAATCGACAAAATGCCGAAATTCAAAATTTCCGGCAAATCGGCATGTTGCCGAAAATCGAAATTTCCGGCAAATTGCTGGAATTAAAATTTTCCGGCAAAACAGCAAAATGCCGAAATCAAAATTTTCGGCAAAGCAGCAATTTGCCGGATTTGAAAATTTCCAGCAAATCGGCAATATGCCAATATTCAAAATTTCCGGCAAATCGTAAGGAAAACAAAGAAAAATTACCAATTTTTCTGGAAACCAGTGCCATCATTATAAAAATTAGATAGTTACCGAATTTTTCAACAAAAAAATTCGATTTTCCGGGCTTATTGCGGTTTCGGAAATATAACTTTTTCCAAAGTTTTGCCGGTTTTTAACAAGTTGCTGAAGGCCCACGTGGTGTCAGACTGTCCCATACACCACATTTTTCTGAAGTAAAAACTCCCGCATTTTTTGTAGATCAACCCACTATGAGACAGCCTGACACCACATGAAGGCCTAGGCGAACACTAAGCCTTCTAGGAGGCCGTCAGGCGTAACCACGCCTGCCTAGCATGGAAGCCATGGCACAGGAAAACGAGGAAAAATGTACGATTTTTCTGGAAAACAGTGCAATATTTGTTAAAAATCAAATTTTTCAAAAATTAGTCGATTTTCCGGGTTCTAGAGATTTCTGACGAATCAAGTAGGAAATATCTCAAGTGAAACAACCCAGGCAAACAGATGGGGCAGCAAAAAATGACGGTCTTCTTGTGTCGTCGGTTTTTGCATTTTTATGTATGCGGTGTTTTCTGGCTGACCTTCTGTCTCTGTCGTTTTACGACACCACCACCAGTCGTATCCATCCCCATTCCTCCTTCGAATTGTAAAAAGAGCTGAAGAAATAGAAGAGAAACAGACGACTAGACGAATGGAAAACCCCCCACAAAGAGAACCGCCTGTGTGTGTAGTTGTGCAAGTTGGCCATAAGTTTAGTATCAACAAAGTATTAGACACGGAATTCATTTGATCTACGGATTAGCGCGGGCGATTTATGAGCATGTGGAGAGCTGGGAAGATGTCCTGTGAACCTGTGTGGAATTTCCGGAAAATGGGGAAATTGCCATGTAGATTTTGAAAAAATTGAAAAAATTCTACTTTTTTCGAAAAAAAAAGTCGAAAATGATTCTTGCCGATTGCCTTGATTGCCGAAAATTTTCAATTCCGGCAATTTGCCGATTTGCCGGAATTTTCAATTGAAGCAACTTCTCGAATTGCCGGATATGTTCAATTGCGGCAATTTGCCGGATCGCCGGAGTTTTTCAATTCCGTCATTTTGCCGATTTTTTGGAAATTTTCATTTCCGGCAATTTACCGATTTGCCGGAAATTTTCAATTCCGGCAATTTCGCCGATTTCCTGAAGATTTCAATTCCGGTAATTCCGGTATATCTTCTCGAATTGCCGGAAATGTTCAATTGCGGCAATTTGCGAATTTGCCGGAAATGTTTAATTCCGTCAATTTGCCGGATTGCCGGAAATGTTCAATTGCGGCAATTTGCGAATTTGCCGGAAATATTTAATTCCGTCAATTTGCCGGATTGCCGGAAATTTTCAATTCCGGCAACTTACTGGTTGGCAGAAATTTTAAATCCCGTCAATTTGCCGGATTGCCGGAAATTTTCAATTCCGGCAACTTGCCGATTTGCCGGAAAATTTCAGTTCCGGCAATTTACCGATTTCCCGGAAATTTTCAATTCCGTCATTTTGCCGATTTTTTTGGAAATTTTCAATTCCGGCAATTTGCAAATTTGCTGGAAATTTCAATTCCGGCAATTTGCAAATTTGCTGGAAATTTCAATTCCGGCAATTTGCCGGTTTGCCGGAAATTTTCAAATCCCGCAATTTGCCGATTTGCCGGAAATTTGCAATTCCGGCAATTTGCTGATTTTCCTGAAATTTTTAATTCCGGCAATCTGCCGATTTGCCCGAAATTTTCAATTCCGGCAATTTGCCGATTTGCCGGAAAAAGAAATCGTTTCCTTTCTATACGTTGATCGAACGTTTATTCCAACTCTTCCCGGAGATCACCCCCCCGGCCTCGGTCAAAGTACATTTCTTCCCGCCACCGTCGCTGCAGCGGTGTGGTGGTCAAGGACCACACAGCGAGATAATGCATAATGACGTCAGAGAGCGAAGATCACGTGAAGTTATGAGCCGTTTGTGGTGGTTGGATAGGTCTTACCACGATTTGACCCAGCCACAAAACTACACATGGTGTCAGGCTGTTCTATTGCGGTTTGATCTCCAAAAAATGTGGGAATATTTTCCACAGAAGAGTCTGACGTTAGCACACTCCTAACCATGGTAGATCAGTTTAAAATTCTGCCTCTAAAATCCCGCAATTTTCGGAGATCAAATCGAAATGGGACATTCTGATACCACGTGAAACTACCCGATAAAGGGTTTCATAGCTTCGTCGAAACAAAATCCCTACAAATAGAGGAAAACAACATTTCCCCGGTCAAGAAATGATTGATACGACACAGCGGCGCTGGCTGGCTGGCGTATACAATAAACAACCACGTGGAAGAAATCGAGACAACTTTTGTGTGGGACAAACACACTTCCTGATTTGATAAAAAATCTAATCATAATAATAATAATATCGGCCGATCACTGATAACACAAAGTTGACAAGAATCGGAGAAATCAACGATCATATTGTCGATTTACGAAGATTCCATGTCGATTTACGAGAGATCCTTGTCGATTTACGAGGAGTACTTGTCGATTTACGAGGAGTTTTTTGTCGATTTACGAGGTTTTCTTGTCGATTTACGATGAGTTTTTGTCGATTTACGAGGAGTTATTGTCAATTTACAAGGAGTCCTTGTGGATTTACGAGGAGTTCTTGTCGAATTACGAGGAGTTCTTGCCGATTTACGAGGAGTTCTTGTCGATTTACGAGGATTGCTTGTAGATTTACGAGGATTCTTTGTCTATTTACGAAGAGGTCTTGTGGATTTACGAGGAGTTATTGTCAATTTACAAGGAGTTCTTGTAGATTTACGAGGAGCTTTTGTCGATTTGCGAGGAGTTCTTGTCGATCTACGAGGGATCCCTGTCGATTTACGAGTTTCTTTTTCGCAATTAGGACTCATTCCGGGTTCGATAATATCACATACAACAAAAATTGCACTTTTCAGGCAAATTTGACCCAAAATTTTTCGGTTTTTCAAGAAAAAAAACCGGCACAAGGCCTGCTCCCAGCACCGTAATTTTTCACACAATTTTCAATATTATAAATATATATTGTCACAGTGTGTTCTTTTACCCCTATTCTCCCCTGCATCCTCCAGCTGACGCATCCCAATTAATTGTATATAAATGCCTTCTGATGATGAGTGAATGAGTGGACTTTGTCCTGTGTGTACGTATGCCTGCCGTTCACGTGAAACACCTTCTCACTTGCAACATTTGTACACACAGTGTTGTGCCTCATTACAAGGTGATCGATGAATTTTTGCGGCGGTTTTCAAGTAAAAATTGGGCGATTTTCGCGTTTTTTACGCCAAAATCTGTGAGTTTCCGCGCAAAAGTTTAAAAAGTTACCTCGCTAAGTGCAGTGCTCAGCTTGTCGAGCTCGTCGGACGAGAAATACTCGCTGATTAGTGTTTCCTGATGAATGGTTTTCAATGATTTTTAATGTGATTTTTCACAATAAATTACCCCAGAAATCGAGTCGATTGACGATGAGCGGCTTATGGTGCAGCGGCGACGTGGTGGTGTGACACCCTCGTGACTCGACGTGTTCCCGTTTTGGTCCGATTCGCTGGAATTTTTTAGGATGAAATCATTTTCTAATTTATTTTCTGTTTTCTTGTTGAAAACACGACGAAAACAGTGTGTCACGTGTCCTATTACGGTTTGGTCTCCAAAAAAAGCGGGAATTTTGGAATTTTTTGCCCAAAAATAGGTGACGTCAGCGCGCTCTTAATCATGCGAAATCAGTTGAAAACTCTGTCCGCATTATTTGTAGATCAACGTAGATCAAACCGAAATAACACACTCTGACGTGTACTACTAACCCGGGTGGCAAGCTGAGCGTCGACGCCGATTTCGGCGACGGCTCTGATGTTTCGTGTGGAAGATCCTGTGTCAAGCGAGACAAATCGTACGTCATCTGCAGGAAATTTGGGGGTTTTTTGGGTTTTTTGACTGCAAAATTGAGAAAAAACGAGAGAAAACGAACCCCGGGCGGTGGTGATAAGAGAAGAAGAAAAAGCGACAAAATGTAACAAACAACAAGTGAGTGACCACCACCACCAACAGATAGCTCTGGAGAGATTTTTGAGATTTTACTTGGGTCCCGCAACGAAATTCGATTTCACGAAGAAGCTGTACAGTAGTCAAATCGTGGCGAGACCCTCATGAGGTGAATTTTTTTTAGCCAATTTCTTTAAATTTTTGAAAATTGGACCTAAAATTCAATTTTTTTCAAAATATCACAAATCGATTCGAGGCTTCTGAAAATGAGGAATTCCTTGAAACGAGGGTCTCGCCACGACAAGCTACTGTAGATTCTGTAGAGATTCGTTGCGAGACCAGGCCGGTCGAATTTCTTACACAAGACAGAGTTCACGGACTTCTAGCTTCCCTCATAAATTGAAATGGAAGAGTTTAGGCCGAACTAGGCCACATTTTGGCTCCTCGTCCATATCTGGGGTAGATTTACGGCGCGTTGCATATCGCGTCGCGGCTCGATTTCAGTTGATACTGTAGAGATTCGTTGCGAGACCCAGGCCGGATGAATTTCGTACAAAACACGAGTTGTAAGATGTCAAAAACATGGCTTTTTCAACAGAAAAAACACACTTTTTTCCGAAAGTCGTGTACTCCACAACTGAAATCGAGCCGCGACGCGACACACAACGCGCCGTAAATCTCCCCCAGATATGGCCGAGCCAAAATGGCCTAGTTCGGCGGCAAATTCTTCCATTTCAATTTATGACCACATACAGTTTTCTTTTTAAAAAAAAACTAATGAGTGCCAATTTAATTTTAGCGGGAATTCAAAATTTTTGCTTTTTTTTTCGGAAAAACTTTTAAAAAGCTCGATTTTTCCTCAGAAACCGGCAAAAATTGGAAAAAAACTATGGCCCTAAAGCAAAAAAAAAAAGCCCAAAACCATCCTCGTCGTCGTTGCCTCGTCTTCGAGGTGACACACGGGAATTGTGTGTAGGGCGGACCCGAACACAGCGGATGATAGAGAGACAGAGAGAGACGCAGAGACAACTAGACGGCCCGGGAGAGACGAGAACCACCGAGTACTAGTAGTTGGTGTTGTTGTTGTAAGAAATAGAAAATGTTCTGTTTATTGTTCTATCTCAATTCAAGTTAGGCAGTGTATCAGGGGTGGAACAATTTTTTTTCCGGCAAATCGCCAATTTGCCGGAATCAAAAATTTCCGGCAAACCGGCAATTGCGCCGAATTTGCCTAATTTCGATCTTACTTTTTTGTAACAAGTCGGCAGTTAAAGCATATGACATAAGTAACCTTATGTGGCCGAGAAGAGAGAAAACTCGGCCACAGTCATAAATGTGCTTTTTTGGGATTTTTTACAACCGAAGCCTAAGCTTGAGCCTAAGCCTGGGCCTAAGCCTAAGCCAAGCTTGAGCCTAAAACAAAGTTTAAGCCTATGTCGAAGCCTAGGCCTAAGCTTCAGGCTCAGCCTAAGCCTAAGCGAAGGCCTAAGTCGAAGGCCTAAGCCGAACCCTAAGCCTAAGCCTAAGCCTAAAAGCTAAGCCTGCGCCTAAGCCAAAGCTAAAGCCAAAGGCTAATTGTAAGCATAGCCTCACCCTGAGCCTATGCCTAAGCCTACGCCTAAGCTTATGCCTAAACCTGAGCCAAAGCCTGAGCCTTAGCCTGAGCCTTAGCCTGCGCCTAAGCCAAAGCTAAAGCCAAAGGCGAAAATTTGCCCTTTTTTTATTTTTTTTTTTGCTCAAATATACTCTTAAATGGGCCCAAATAAACGAGCCTTCTCCAAGAAAAATTCCGAAAATGGGGCCATGTGTCGGTCTACGGAGCCTGTGTACTCCCCGAGGAAAAAATTTTAAAGCTCTCGGTGAAAATTTGTGTATTTTCTGTTGAAAAACACTTTAAAAAAGCGAAAATTTAAAGAAAAAAGTACATTTTAAGACAAAAACAAGAAAGATTTAAGATCAGACGTTCTTTGTTTTGTTTTTTTTTCAATTTTCTCTCTTGGCTGCAACTTATTGACACCAACTGGTGTCTGCCGAAGCGGCGAAAAAATAAATTTTGGAACGAAAAAATCGGTTTGCCAAAAGTGCACGAACTTTTGATTGATAGAACGGTGATAGCCGCGCTGATTTTTGACCTTTTTTTCCGGTGAAAATGACAGTTTTCTAGATTAAAGGTGGTGTAGTCGAAATTGTTTAATTGCTTTATTAGACTCAAAATTGTCTCTGAAAACACCGAATTTCAAAATGAAACTTCTTGAAAACTTCTCAAAAAAAAGTTATGACGGCTCAAAAAATGGCCTAAAATTGATTAAAATTCGTAATTTGACCTACTTGTCAGCGCTGTCAGCTGGGAACTTTTTTTTTGAAATCACCGTCAAATTTTAAAGGTGGAGTAGAGCCAGTGGGGAAATTGCTTTAAAACATGCCTATGATACCACAATGACCGAATATCATGATGAAAAAGTTCAAAAAAAAGTTCCTAAATTTTATATGATTTTTTGAAAATTGAAAAAATCTCAGTTTTTGACTAATTCCTATTTAAATTTCCGCCAATTGAATTCGTTCGGTGGAGCGCGATTGCACGTTTTTAAATTTATTTATTTTATTTTTTTGGTATTTTCCACCGATTTTTAATGTTTTCAGTGTGTTTTTGCTTGAATTTTAGAGAAAAAGTCAAAATAAATGCATATTTTCGAGTAAAAAGCAAGCGTACAGGCGTAAAATGAAAAAGTAACGGTTTTAAACGATTTCGAACTGATTTACGCCTGTACGCTTGCTTTTTAATCGAAAATTTGCATTTATTTTGACTTTTTCTCTAAAATTCAAGCAAAAACACACTGAAAACATTAAAAATCGGTGGAAAATAACAAAAAAAAAATAAAATAAATAAATTTAAAAACGTGCAAGCGCGCTCCATCGAACAAATTCAATTGGCGGTAATTCAAATAGGAATTAGGGGGGAAAACTGAGATTTTTTCAATTTTCAAAAAATCATATAAAATTTAGGAAATTTTTTTGAATTTTTTAATAATGATATTCGGTCATTGTGGTACTATAGGCGTGTTTTAAAGCAATTTCCCCACTGGCGCTACTCCACCTTTAAAATTTGACGGTGATTTCAAAAAAAAAGTTCCCAGCTGACAGCGCTGACAAGTAGGTCAAATTTCAAATTTTAATCAATTTTAGGCCATTTTTTGAGCCGTCATAACTTTTTTTTTGAGAAGTTTTCAAGAAGTTTCATTTTGAAATTCGGTGTTTTCAGAGCCAATTTCGAGTCTAATAAAGCAATTAAAAAAAATTCGCCTACACCACCTTTAAAAATTGATTTTCTGGGGCGATACCGGCGCACTTTATAGGGATAATTTGTACCTTTCTAGCCGAAAGAAAATCCAACGAAAATTTCAAAAGTGATGCAACTGATCACCTTTTATCAGTGGTTGGTGACTGCTGGGTGGGTGTATTTTGCGACTAAACGTGAGTAGTCGAAAGAGGACAAAGTACATCTCTCTTGTACACTATTACGGAAGAAGAAATTGGCGCATTCTGATCAAATTTTGGCTTGTTAATTTCAGAAAAAGATCTATTGTGAAAGATGGGACAATTGTGGTAAAATCGACGAATCTCTACGATAATGGTGACGAAAAATGATAATATCTGATTTCTTATCAATGAAAACGACGAAAAAATGGGTCAGCGCGTGGAAAAAACAAAAAAATCATTTTAAAAACAATAAAATTCCATTTAAACGAAAAAATTGCGTTCGCGCCGACCGTAATCTTTCAAGGAACATCATTCTATTTTGAGGTCGGGTCTCACCACGAAAGAAGATTTTTACTGATTTTCCGCTTGATATTGATTTAAAATCGAGATTTTTATTGTGTAAAATTTGAAAAAAAAATGCGTTAAGCTGTTTTTTATTAATGAAAAGTACGAAAAGTTGAGTCAGCGGGAGGAAAAACCTTCAAAAAACTCTCGAAGAAAATAAAGAAAATTGATTTGGCGCCTACTGTAACCCTTAAAGGGACACGACGATCTTTTTGAGTTGGGTTTCGCCACGAAAGCCGATTTTTACTAATTTTCCGCTTGAATTGATTAAGAATCCAAATTTTTTAGTTATAAAATTGAAAATAAATGCGGTAAGCTATCTCCTATAAATAGAAACAACGAAAAGTTGGTTCAGTGAGTAAAAAAATCCCGAAACCCCGTTTTAGTGACGACCGTAACCCTTCAAAGGACATGATGAACTTTTGAAGTGGGTCTCACCGCGAATATTGCTGATAAAGGACGACTTACAACTTAAAATCTCGAATTTTCAAGTTGTAAAATAATAAACAAACGCGTTAAGCTATTTTTGATCAATGAAAGTGACAAAAATTTGGATCCGCGCTTAAAAAATGTATACAAGCCTACCGTAACTATTAAAGGTACATGTTGATATTTCTTTCGACTTGGGTCTGGCCACGAATTCCGATTTTAAAGTTTTAAAACGTTTATTAATGGAAATGTTTAAAAAAATTATCGATTTTTATCGAAAAACCTCGAATTTTCGAGTCGTAAACTAGTTTTAACTTAAAAACGAATGCGTTCAGCACCCCAAAAACCGGTTTTTTGCCGGCTTATCTTGCTTATCACAAAAGCATCGTCAGCAATTTGTTTTTGCACAAACAAAATTAAGTGCTGGCATAAAAGATGGGAGACAATGTGGAAAAATGATATGACGTGGCGATGAAAAGCTTCAGTTTGTTTTATTTATTACTACAACACAATTTGAAAAAATTTGAAAATTTCTACAACAACAAAAACTAGATAAATATTCAGATATTTATTCAAATTTGACGCGCAGACAACTGTACGTGCCGCCCATCAGTCCAAGACAAGTGAATGTCAGTGTTGACGTCAGCCACGTGGCAAATGATTTTCCCAGGAATGGCTTGAGGTGTCGGCCGTGTTGTCTGGAAAAAAACATTTTTTTAGGCCTTACTTGTGCATTTTTTGGCCAAAAATCTTGTTTTTGGCTGAAACCTGTAAAAAGTCCGTTCAAACTTGTAAAAAAAGCAAAAATTTTTCTAAATTTTTTACTAAAAACTGTAAAAAGTCTGTGTAAAAATGCAATAAAAAATTAGGTGCAAAAAATTTTTTTAAGATGAAAAAAATTTTTTTAGGCGACCTTTTTTTTTTTGGCCGAATTTTTTTTTTCAAGGAACATTTTTAGGCAAAAAAACAATTTTTTGCCTTTTCTGGTCGAATTTTGTAAAATGTTTACTATTGAAACTGTAAAAACTCTGTTTAAACTTGTAAAAATGCATTTAAAAATTTTTAAGGCAAAAAATCCTTTTTTGCCTTTTTGACCAATTTTTTTCATCAGGAAAAAATTTAGCACAAAAAATTTGTTTTTTTATTTGCCGAATATTTTTCTCAAAAAAAAATTTTTTAGGACAAAACACTTCTTTGCTGTTTTTGGCCGAATTTTTCTTTTATAAAAAAAAAATTTTTTTAGGCAAAAAAAGCTTTTTTGGGTTAAAAAATTGTTTTTAATCAAAAAAAAATTTTATCAGCATTTTTTTGCCTTTTTTGCCCGAATTTTTAAATATTTTTTATTGAGAACTGTGAAAAATCCGTTAAATCTTGTAAAAATGCTTTTAAAAAATGGGTTTTTGTTTATTTTTGGCCGAGTTTTTAATTGTTTTACTGAAAAATGTAAAGTTCGTTCAAACTCGTAAAAATGAGAAAAAAACATTTTTTTTTTTGGCAAAATAAGGTTTTTTTGCCTTTTTTGCCTGAATTTTTTTATTTATTTTTCACTGAAAACTGTAAAAAGTTCGTTAAATCTTGTAAAAAGTGCAAAACATTTTTTTTTAAACAAACTTTTTTTAGGCAAAAAGACTGTTTTTGACGTTTTTGGCCGAAGTTGTTTTAATTTTAAAAAATTTGTTTAGGCAAAAAACCGTTTTTTGGCCCTAAATGTTTTTTTTTTGTTTTAGGCAAAAAGACATTTTTGCCTTTTTGGACCAAATTTTTTTTAATCGAAAAAACAAGTTTTAGGCAAAAAATCCCTTTTTGGCCAAATTTTCAATCAACAAAACATTTGGCAAAGAGACATTTTTTAGGCCAAAAATAAATTGTTGCCTTTTTGGACGAAATTTTTTAAAATAAAAAACTTTTTTTATTATTTTTTTTTTGGTCGAACTTTTCTTTTTAGGCAAAAATACTTTTTAGGCCAAAAACCTAGTTTTTGCCCATATTTTTCAATTTTTTTTTACTAAAAACTGTAAAATTGTAAAAAATGCATTAAAAAATTTTTTAGGCAAAAAGGCATTTTTTGCCGAAAAATTTTTTATGAAAAAATTTTTTTTTCACAATTTTTACCAAAAAAAAAACCCCAAATGTTGCCCCAAAATCCTACCGCCACGCGACATAAAACCCAAAAGGAACGCCAAAACCAGCGCCAATTTGCACAGATCTAATCATTGTGGCTCGAAATTCCGGCAAGCAGCTGCCCATTTTCTTTTGAGCCTCCGCGTACTCGGCCAGCGATGGATAGTCTCCTTTTGGCATCTGGAATGGGGGTTTTTCACTGGTTTTGGGAGGTAAAAAAATTTAAAAATTTAGAAAAAATAAAAAATCGGTGAAAATCTCCGTTCTAGGGCTATTTTTCTCAACTTTTTTTGATAAATCATGGTTCATCTGGAGAAAAAGAGTAAAATTAGACAATCTTAGTGTATTGAATTGGGGAAAAAGATCGGAAAAAGAGCAAAAATAGTCCCGTAAAATGGAAAAAAAATGGAAAAAAGGGCGAAAATTCAAAATTATTTCGGTCTGCTCTCCGGATCGGTAATGTGGCGAATGGTGATCGAATTATTTGGCAGTGGTGATGGATCAATTTCCTTCTCGTATTGATAGGATGTGGCTATCGCAAGCTGGGAGCCGTCTTCGTTGAAGGATAATGAGGAGATGGACGTTTCGAATCTGGAAAAAAATTTGAAATTTTCTGGGTAAAAATATGTAGAAATCACGGTTATTTCAGCTAAAAACGTTTGGAAATTTTGGAAAATTCAGAACTCCAAAAAAAAACATTTTTTTTGCCCAAAATTGAAAAAAAAATTCTTTCTGGGTTTTTATGGCCAAAATGACAGAAAAATATTTTTGCACGAAATAACAAAAAAAAAATGGTTTTTTGCATAAAATGTCAAAAAAAGTTTTTTTTGGTAAAAGCCATGACAAAAATTACATAAATTTTTTTAAAGGATTTTTTAGTACAAAATGACAAAAAAATGTGCATTTCAGTCTATGTTAATCGTTTTTCCGTTGATTTATAGTTTCACAGTGCTAAATTATCGATTTTTAGGCACATTTTTGGAGTTTTTTGGGAAATTTCATTCAGTTTAACTTGAAAAAAATCCCAAAAACCCTAAGATTGGCCTAAAAAGCGATAATTTAGATTTTTTTTTGAAGAAAAACGCCTCCGTAGTTTCAAGCTGAATATCAGAGAAAAATCGATTAAAGTAGCCGGAAAATGCAGAAATTTCAACAGTTGGTCATATATTGGCGAGGGAATTCGAAAAAATCGGCAAAATTGATTTTTAAAAAAATTAAAACAAAAATTGTAATTTTGCCCAAAAAATTCACAGTAAACGCAGGGAATGCTTAAAAATTCGGCAATTTCTAGTTTTTGGCAAAAAATTTATTTATGGGCAAAAAATCGTGTTTTTAAGCCAACTTTCCTCAATTTTTGAACAAAATTCAGCTATTTTTAATTTTTTTTTGGCAAAAATGGTGGTTTTCAGCCATTTTTCCTCAAATTCGGAATAAAATCAGCAATTTCCATTTTTTTTTTTTGGCAAATATCGTCACTTTGGGCAAAAAATCCACATAAAACGCTGGGAATTTCGTAGTTTTCAGCCTATTTTCCTCGATTTTCGGCAAAAATTCAGCTATTTCTAGTTTTTTCTTCGGCAAACACCGCGCTCTTCAGCCAATTTTCCTCCACTACTAACTTATGAAGCTGAATAATACGCTTCCGATTGAAAGGATCCCAAATATTGACAATTCCATCGGCGCCTCCTGTCGCAAAAGTTCCATATTTCGGATGAAATGCGACGGTATGAACTGGATGAATCAGCTCAGTTCCATCAGTATCCTTCTCTCGATGACATTTGAACGCATACTTTCTCTTCATCATCTCCTCTCCACTCTGATCTACATACTCTACAGCGACTCTTCCCTCGATCGACGACACCACAAACGCTTCGCCAGTCGGAAAGAACTGCACCGCCCGTGTCTGATATTTCAACGGACTATCACGGACTTGAAGCGGCTCGCGGAGCTTCCGACTATCATACATGAAGATTTTGCGATCTTTCGTGCCGACTAGGATCGTATGCTTCAGAACATCCATCGCGTAGACACTGCTCGACACGTTGACCGACTCGATGGCGCCGTTTCCGTAGCTTCTCGCGTCCCACAGCTTTACCGACGAATCCCAGCCACCGGACACGATGAGGCTCGACATTGGGTTGAATTCCATGCATCGGACGGCCAGCGCGTGCGATCCCAGTTGGGTTCCGTTGCCTGTTTCGATATCGGCAAGCTTTACGTTGTGATCGACTCCTCCGAACGCTACTTTGTTGTAACCCTGGAATTTTTGTTTTTATAAAAAAATAATTTGTGTAATTTTTTTTTTGGTAATTAAAATCAGGGGAAATTGCTTTAAAACACGCCTATGGGGTCACGATGACCGAATATCATGATTAAAAAAATCAATAAATTTTTCTAAATTTTATATGATTTTTTTTTGAAAATTGCAAAAATCTCATAGTCAGTTTCCCCCCCCCCCCCCCTAATTCCTATTTAAATTTCCGCCAATTGGATTTGTTCGATGGAGCGTGCTTTCAATTGGCGGAGATTCAAACACTGCCAAACTTTTTCCTCCCGAGGGACGAGGCAATGCGGTTTCTAGGCCATGGCCGAGGAGGATCCGACAAGTTTTAGCGTCAATTTATCTTGCTTAATTGTTTTCCGCGTGGTTTTTTTTGTTGTTTTTCACCGATTTTTCCCGTTTTTTCTTATTAAAACTGAGGAGAAATAAATATTTTTTTGCAGATGCTAAAACAATTTACAAGTGAAAAAATTTTGCATTCAGTCGGCAAGATGTGGTGAAAGTGGGCAATGTAATATGATCGATTACTGGAATACTAAACCTAAACTTTTTCTGAAACATGATACATATACTGCTTAGATGCTGAAACTACCTGATTTTCATAACGAGACCGCTGAAAAAGTTTTGAGGTTTTCATAATTCAACTTTTTGTGCAAAAATCTCGACTTTTTCACCAAAAAAGTTGAATTTTGAAAACCTCAAAACTTTTTCAGCGGTCTCGTTCTGAAAATCAGGTAGTTTCAGCATCTAAGCAGCATATTTATCATGTTTCAGAAAAAGTTTAGGTTTAGTATTCCAGTAATCGATCATATTACATTGCCCACTTTCACCGCTACTTTCCGACTGAATACACAATTTTTTCATTTGGAAATTGTTTTAGCATCTGCAAATGCAAAAAATATTTATTTCTCAGTTTTAATAAGAAAAAACGGGACAAAAAATCGGTGAAAAACAAAAAAAAAACCACGCGAAAACAACAAAGCAAGATAAATTGACGCTAAAACTTGTCGGATCCTCGGCCATGGCCTAGAAATCGCATTGCCTCGTCCCTCGGGAGGAAAAAGTTTGGCAGTGTTTGAATCTCCGCCAATTGAAAGCACGCTCCATCGAACAAATCCAATTGGCGGAAATTTAAATAGGAATTAGCGGGGAAAACTGAGATTTTTTCAATTTTCTAAAAATCATATAAAATCTAGAAAACTTTTTTGAATTTTTTTATCATGATATTCGGTCATTGTGACCCCATGGGCATGTTTTAAAGCAATTTTTAATAAAAACCTAAAAACCTGAAACCCCTACCGCAAAAGTGCACGTCAAAAGTGGTTTTCCGTGTGTAAAAACGAGTTTTTCCGAGATATCTCCCAACTTTCCGACTTCATAGACGCGACAAGTGCCATCCCAGCCGGAAGCGGCCAGCAAACGTGAGCCGGCTTCTCTTTGGAACTGAACTTTGGAAATTTGTACAAATGGGGGAAACGGGACGCGAAACTCGTTGGGAGCCGCCACAATTGTCGCCGCTTGGTAGGTAGACATCTGGAAATTGTGCTTTCCTTGAAAAATAATTAAAAAATCAGAAGAAAAGCCGAAAATAGAGAGAAAAAATAGATAAAATGCGCGCGCGCGAAATGGAAAAAATTCAAATGGCACAATTGGTGCATTTTTGCGTCACGGCTGGGCATATGCAGATTGGGCACCGAATCTGACGCGCAAAACATTTTTATTTTATTTTTTAGCTTTCACCTTTTAAAATTGAGTTTTTGCTTGAATTTCTGGGTTTTTTTCTTCATAAATTTAATAAATCTATTTCAGGGTACAATGAGCCGAGCAGTATCGCGCCTTATTGAGGCATGCGGCCGCCTGAGTATCACTCAGCGCTCTCAAATGCATTTCTTCCGTCCTCCACCAACTTCATCGATTCTACCGCCACTTGTCACCCCATCGACGACTATAGTCGAGAAATCGATTGAACTTCCATCGCTGGAGAATCCACAGCAAATTTACACCTTCCCAACACTCCACCGCTCACCAATAGTTGCCCCAGGCGCAATTTTGACGGAAATTTTGGAAAAATTGGCTCCAACTGCCGAAAAAGGCTTTTTAATTGCTCCAGGAACACCGAATAAATCGCCAATGTGGCTATCGCCTCGTCTGCTCACAATTCGCCGGAAAAAAATGAAGAAGCACAAGCGACGGCGGCGATACGACCGGGATTTCTTCAAATATCAGAAATATCACCGAGAGAAGAAGCTGAAATCGGAACGTGAATTCCAGAAGCGAATGAAGTCGCTGCTCACCGAGCTCGAGGCGTTCAATCCGGAGAAATATGTGAAGGATACGATTCGAATGGCGAATAAGGAGTGGCAGGACGAGCTGGCGCCGACCGGAAGGAAGCTTTACCCGCATTGGAGCCGATTTATGAGCTTGGAGCAGTTGTATGGGCTCCCGAAGAGCGAGTATATTGATAAGAGAGCCGGACTTCCAACCCCAGAAGAAGCCGAGCAGATCAAGGCGTTGAAGGAGAAATACGCGAAATTATATCGGAAAAAGTAGAAGAAATCAATAGGATAGTCCCTTTAATTTGTTATTTCTTGTTTTTTGTTCTTTTTAATTCAACAAATAAAAAAATCGTTAGTTTTGTTTAATATTCACATAAGTATATAAAAGTAGTTACAGATTTTTAGGCAATAATTCGAAATTTCTTGGGTCCCGCGCAGAAGGTCGAGCGATTCAAATTCGAGATTTTCGACCGCGACTTTGTGCTGCTGAAGGTGATGCTCTCGAAGCTGTCCGACTCGTATTTGCTCTGCGATTTTCCCGTCAAATTGAGAATGTCCGATGGATGGACGGGCACGGCGCGGGTGCATTTGATGTACCAGCTGGAAAATATAAATGAATTTTTGCAACTGCAAAATGTGTGGTAAATACTTTAAAGCAATCATAAAAATCGATAATCCGAAGGCGCAATTGATCAGGATCTTCGTCTCTCGTTCGTAGTGGTTCGACGATTTCGGGCGATCTGAAATATCCAAATTTTGCGGGGTTTTAGCCGATTTTTCTGTGAAAAACTGCATTTTCTGCGAAATGGACAGTGTAGAATCGAGTTTGAGAGTCAAAAAATTCTGGCTTAATCTGAAATTTCTCCGAAATACGCCACGTGGAAAGTATGGAGGCGAGTTTAAGCCGGAAAATACTGGAAAAGCCGAATTTTACATGACAATTCCCGTTTAAAAGTGATTTTTTCGGAATTTAAGACGAAAAAAACTGAAAAATTCGGATTTTATTCAAAATTTTGGCTAAAAAGAATATTTTCAACTGCAAATTCTGCGGAATGTGTGAAAATCAGCTGAACGTTCGAATTTTTTCTCCAAAAAGCTGTGTTTTCATTGAAATGTGCCGTCTGGAATCCAAATTAAATCGAAAAATTCCGGGTTAATCTGAAATTTCAGCGAAATGCGCCAGTTTAGCCGGAAAATTGCTGAAAAAAAAACGATTTTACACGAAAATTTCCGTTTAAAAGTGATTTTTGCAGAATTTCGGACGAAATGCGCTACCCGGGAGGTGGAATCACGCTTAGGCCGAGTTTAAGCCGAAAAAATAGATTTTTTCTCAAAATTTTGGCTTAAATAAAGCTTCCGCTGGTATTTCTGCGGAATGTGCCACGTGGCAAGCCTGGAATCGAGTTTAAGCCGGGACAATGCTGAAAAAAACGAACTTTTCGTGAAAATTTTGGTTAAAATGCGATTTAGAACAGCTTGAGCGCTCAAAAACTGCTAAAAATTCGTAATTTGAAGGAAAATTCTTGCTTTCAGCCAAAATTTAAGCGAAATGTGTGAAAATCGGAGGAAAATTGGGTTTTTTTGGTCTGTAAAGCTGAAAATCTGTTTAAAACTTCCGCTTTTACGGGAAATACAAAGAAAAATGCACGAAAATCCTTGAAACTCGCGAAAAAGTCGGCATTTTCCTTGAAAATCTGAATTTTCCGGCAAACTTCAAGTTCCCATGAGAAATCTAAGGGTTTTTTAGAAATCCTGTCGAATTTTCCGGCAAAATCCACGCTTCTCACCCAAATCGCACAGAAAATGCGCCAAAGCCGTGCGATTTTCACTTCTCGCCGTCAAAATCCCGATTCGGCCGGGCTTTTGGTCACACCAGCCGTGAATTTCGGCGCTTCCACACGTTTCTTCCTCCAGAATTGTCTGAAATTTCGGAATTTTATTCATTTTTGTCTCGGGATCTGGAAATCTGTGTAACCTGTCCATTTTTTCGGTCGATTTTTGAGGATGCTGTCGAGCTGGCGGCTGCTACGCTACAATTCGTCACAATGAATGCCATGGAGAGAAGAGAATCGTTCGGTGATCCTTGTTTCAGCATGTAGTCTAATCTGGAATTTTTTTTGATTTAAAAAAATTCGTTTTCCTGCGAAATTTAACCTTGAAATGGCCAGTCTGCGAAATTCGTCGCGCAGCTTGTCGGGGATCTCGGCGGAAGCATCACAAACGACGAGAAGTATGATTGAAATCCAGAAAATCGATAATTTCATGGCGGAATCTATTATAAAAGCTTTTAGAGCGTTGATTCGAGGCAAAAAATGCTGAGAGAAGGCAAAAATTTTGAAATACGCGCGTCTAGCTTGGCGCGCGCGAGAGCGCATTTGCATCAGAGACCTCGCGGAAAAGGAAAGGCGAAGCACGGAATTACCGAACTTTTGCTAGAATTTCGACACTGCAAAATTAAATTTTAGCCGAAATCTGATTTCGTGTGGTTTTTGTAGCCTTTTTTTGCGAGAAAAATAATTTAATAACTCGAAAAAGCAGCTTGTTGACGTCGTAACCAGATATCCGGTGTGCACAAAAACAGAACAAAAGACAAAAAAACACCTTTTTTTTTTCAAAAGTCACACCTTAGGAACTCCTATTCTCGTGATCTATCAAAAAATTCCAGTTAAAAAAAATGTCAAATGGTGTTTTCAGAACAGGTGAAAATAATTACACGGCAGTATTTCCTGGTAAATATCAGAAATAGATATTAGACTACAAACAAAAGTGACTAATTGAACAAATGAGATCAGATTGTCGTAAAGTTTATAAAAATTGCAGAAATAATAGGTTTCCTGAAATTTCCGCCCACTCCGCCCATTGGTTCAAAAGTGGGCGGAGCGAATCGCTGATTGGTCGATTTTTTTACATTTTTGGTCAAATTTTTCCGTTGAACCAAAAGCTAAAATTGACTTTTTTTTTCAAAAATTAACGATTTTTTGTGATTACTCACACTTTTCTCGGTTTTGGAGCTGTAAATCTGCCGAACTAGACTTTCTGCATTTTTTCCTTTTTTTTTATTTTCTTTTTTTTCCTTTTTTTTCTTTTTTTTTCCTTTTTTCATTTTTTTTCCTTTTTTACCTTTTTTTTTCCTTTTTTTCTTTTTTTTTCTTTTTTTTTCCTTTTTTTTCCTTTTTTACCTTTTTTTTTCCTTTTTTTCTTTTTTTTTTCTTTTTTTTTCCTTTTTTTTCTTTTTTTTTCATGTTTTTTCTTTCTTTTTTCCTTTTTCCTTTTTTCTTTTTTTCCTTTTTTTCCTTTTTTTTTCCTTTTTTCTATTTTTTTCCTTTTTTTTTCCTTTTTTCTATTTTTTTCCTTTCATTTTCTTTTTTTTTCCTTTTTTTTCTTTTTTTTTCTTTCTTTTTCTTTTTTTTTCTTTTTTTTCTTTTTTTTTCCTTTTTTTCTTTTTTTTTTTCCTTCTTTTCCTTTTTTCTTTTTTTCTTTTTTTTTCCTTTTTTTCCTTTTGTCCTTCTTTTTCTGAATTTTTAAATTTTCTGGAATTCCTTTTTTTTCTCTTCCTCACCCGCCCCGCCCAGCCTAAAGACTGAGCCTAAGCTTGAGCCTAATCCTAGCCCTAAGCATACGCCTACGCCTAAGCTTAGGTCTCCTAAGCCTAAGCATGCCCAAGCCTAAGCATACGCCTACGCCTAAGCCTAGGCCTCCTAAGCCTCAGCCCAAGCCTAATTTTCCAAAGTTCTAAAGGAAATTCTGCTAGACTCAAATCAGAAAACTCTTTATTTCCGCTTGACATTTTTCAAACCCGGATCTAAATATGTGTGTGTCTGGGCGAGACAGGGGAAAAGCCCGTTATTAGCAGCATTTTCTTGGTATCTTCTTGTTTTTCTTTATCCTCCCACGCATCAAAACTATTTTAAAAATATATCAGATGAAATTAAGAATTATGCAAGTAGCAGGTGGAGGTGTCTAACTGAAATATCAACTGAGCCAAATAATTTTATTTTTGGCATCTAAACTCCCTGAACTATGATATTTATCGTTGGAAGTTCTCGGCAACGAATCTGCTATCCTACTTATATTATTCAAAATTTTGAGCTCTTAAAGTTCCCGTGGCTCCTGCTGGAAATATCGGAGTTGTTTCTATTCATTATAACACTATTTTATTCCATAAAATGCTCATATATCGTGCTAAAAGTTCGGACGTTTCACATGAACTTGTCTGTATTAACTGTGGTGCTCATTGTGCAATTTAGTGAGATTTTGGTGGCCAAGGTGTGCAGTTGGCCATATGAGACTGGGTTTTGGAGATTGCGAGGTAAGTTTAAGGAAGGGTATGGAAGGGTAGGATTATGGTAGGGTAGGGCTACGGTGGGGTAGGGTTACGGTGGGCTAGGGTTACTGTAGGGTAGGGTAGGGATACGGTAGGGTAGGGTTACGGTATGGTAGAGTGGCGACAGGACTACGATAGGACATAACAGGGTTACTGTGGGTAGGGTTACGATGGGCTAGGGTTACTGTAGGGTAGGGTAGGGTTACGGTTGGTTAGGGTTACAGTATGGTAGAGTTACGGTATGGTAGGGTTACTGTAGCGTAGGGTCACGGTACGGTAAAAGTACGGTAGTGTAGGGTTACGGTAGGGTAGGGTTACGGTTGTGTTACGATGTGGCAGGGTTGTGGTAGGGTTACGGTCAAGGGTGTCGGTTTTTCGATTTTCCCAGAGAAACATCGAAACATTGAAGACATTGAAAAATGACATCATGAGTTACGGTAGCGTTACGGTAGGGAGGGTTACGGTAGGGTAAGGTTACTGTAGGGTGGCCTTAGGGTAAGGTTACGGTGGGGTGGGGCTACGGTAGGGTAGGGTTGCAGTAGGGAGGGTTACGGTAGGGTAAGGTTACGGTAGGGTGGCCTTAGGGTAAGGTTACGGTGAGGTAGGGTTACGGTAGGGTTAGGGTAGGGTAGGGTTGCGGTAGAGCAAGGTAACTGTAGCGTGAGGACACGGTAGGGTAGGGTTACGGTAGGGTATGAGTACGGTAGGGTTGCGGTTAAGGATGTCGGTTTTTCAATTTTCAGTTTTTCGATTATTCCGGAAAACATTGAGAAATCGAAAATATCGAAAAATGACGCCTTTGGTTACAGTAGAGCTGGGTAACTGTTGCGTAGGGTTACAGTACGGTACGGTAAGGTAGAGTTATTGTAGGGTATGGTTATGGTAGCGTGGAGATACGGTAGGGTTACGGTAGGGTTACGGTTGGGTAGGGTTTCTGTAGAATAGGGAAACGGTAGGATTTGGTTTCGGTAGGGTGGGGTTACGGTAGGGTAGTTTAACGGTAGGGAATGGTTATGGTAGGGTTACGGTAGCGTAGAATTTCAGTAGGATTACGGTAAATTAGAGATACGGTAGTACAGGGTTACGGTACAAAACAAATATATTTTTTCAGGATTATCAAACGCATCCCTAACCAACACAACATTGAAGCAATGGCTAACTGATGATGAATCGGAAATGATTGAAGTTATCGATTTATCAACTGATTTTCCATTTTTCTTCTCAGGATATCTAAAACTCCACTATGCAATTTCAGTTTCCAATATATTTTTGGTGATCGCCGTAGAGAGATCGTTTGCCTGCTACTTTTTGAATGATTACGAGAAAAAGTCGAGATTTT
This sequence comes from Caenorhabditis elegans, assembly GCF_000002985.6. Taxonomy (NCBI): domain Eukaryota; kingdom Metazoa; phylum Nematoda; class Chromadorea; order Rhabditida; family Rhabditidae; genus Caenorhabditis; species Caenorhabditis elegans. The sequence goes on along the minus strand of NC_003280.10, from coordinate 13,719,675 downwards.
GGATTGCTGTGGCCATAGTTTTGGTAGATCAAATGTTCAATTTAGTAGTTGCATATTTATTTTTCCTATTCTATTTCTCATTTTTCTACATGATATTGATTACTGCCGCACCGAATTTGGTGGCGATTACGGTGAGTAGGCGTAGGCAGGCGGGAGGTAGGCTTTCAAATTTATGGATTATTTAGAAAATCAATCTGAAAAACTAATTTTCTTTAAAGCTCTAAAGATTGCTGGAATTATTGAAATTTAAATAAGAATTTTTTTGAAAAATCAAAAGTTTTTTTACGGCAAGTTGCCGATTCTCCGAATTTGCCGGAAAAACGGCAAATTGTGGTTTTGCCCATTTTTCTGAAAATTTCAGAATTTCATTTTTAATCGGCAAATCGAAAAAAAAGCCGCAAATCCGCGATTGGCCGAAATTGAAAATTTCCGGCAAATCGACAGTTTGCCGGAATTGAAAACTTCCGGCAAACCGACAATTTGCCGGAATTGAAAATTTCCGGCAAATCGGCAATCCAGCAATTTGCCGAAAACAAAAGTTTTGAAAATAAAGAATACTCTTTTTGCAGGTTTGCCGGAAATTTTCAATAAATTGCCGGTTTGTCGATTTGCCGGAAAATTTAAATTCCGGCAAGTTGTCGGTTTGTAGGAATATTAAATTTTTATTTTGGGCAAATTGCCGGTTTGCCGCAAATTTTCAATTCCGGCAAACTGCTGGAAAATTCCAATTGCTGCAAATTTCAAGTTTGCCGGAAATTTTCAATTCTGGCAAATTGCCGGTTGCCGGAAATTTTCATAAATTGCCGGTTTGTCGATTCGCCGGAAAGTTTCAATTCCAGCAAATTGCCGGTTTGCCGGAAATTTTCAATTCCGGCAATTTGCTGGAAATTTTCAAATCCAGCAAATTGCCGGTTGCTGGAAATTTTCAATAAATTGCCTCTTTGTCAATTTGTCGATTTGCCGATTCGCCAAAAAATGTCAATTCTGCCAAATTGCCGGTTTGCCGGAAAATTTCCCCAAAGTCATTGATTTTTTTTTCAGCTGCTCCTCTACTCCCGCCACTACAACCTGAAAATCACGCGAATCCACGAAGACTACGCTCACCAGTCCAACTACACCCTGGCGGCAAGATTTCAGGCCAAAGAGAACGTCAAGTGCTTTAACATGATCCGGATGGTGCTTATATCTTTAATTGGTATCCTGATATTCGGCTTCACCACCTGCTTCGCCTTATACTTTAATATATTCCCGCAAGCCGATTCTCTGCTGAACCTCTGCATGCAAGCAGTTATAAATCTATCGGCTTTGGTGATGTGCCCGGCGATTCTATATTCTGTGGATTCTTTTCGGAATCATACGTTTTTATGCAAAAAATTGAAGAAAAAACGAGAAAATACATCTATAACACCACATGTTAGTACGGTGAAAAATTTGGAGCTGATGAAGGAAACGGAAATTCATTTTAATCAGTTAACGAATACATGGATTTAATTATTGATTTATTGATTTTTTTTAATATAAAGAAAATTATTTGAAGTGCTGTAGTTGCTTTGTTAATTTTTCAAACTTCGGACAACCCCGGTTTATCGATTTTTTCTGAAAATTTGAATTTACATAAGTTTGATCGATTTTCTTTATACATCGGCTTTTCACGAAATTTTGAAATTACAGATTTTTCACGCCCCGCAAACGCGAATGGCACGTGGTGTCGGTGTGCCGATTTGATCTACGAGAATTGCGGGTATTTAGAGACCGATTTCTCAGCCGACGTCACATCTGTCTGGTGGGTAAAAATCCCGCATTTTTTGTAGACCAAAAAAGGCAACCAACCTCTGCCTGCGCTCATTGCATAATGGCACACGCGCACCCCTTAAGTGTCGGTACACAGCTCCCCACTACCTCTGCCGCCTCGTCCATTCAGTATCGCTTCTTCGGCTTATTAGCTAAGATCAAAGTGTAGTATCTGTTCTTATCGTATTAACCTACGGTATACACTCGAATGAGTGTAATAAAGGTTATATGATTTTTGGAACCTAGGGAAGACTCGGGGCTTGCTCCGACTTCCCAAGAGTCGTCCTGGCGTTGCACTGCTGCCGGGCTCGGCCCAGTCCCCCGAGGGGACAAAATAAACGAATCGCAAGTTGATCTGAAATGTCAAAGAAATTTTAGCAAAAAAGGGAAGTGTTCAAAAACGACTCCTGATTTTGGAATAAAAATTTCAAAAAAAAAAAAACACACACTTTTATTTGTAAAATTTTAAGTTCCAATTTTTGATGAAATATGGCTCATTCTTCTCCATTCACTAAAAACTAATAGAAAAACAAATGATTATCACTGAAATTTTTTAACATTTTCGATCAACTAGAATACGGTAACCGCATCACCCCGAAACCAATAAAAATATTTTACAGGTGTTCGCAAATATGATCGTAAAATACATATAGAGGGAGGAATTTTCGTGGAAAATTTTGCGATTTTTCTAAATCACCGGGAAATTTCGATTTTCTGTTCCATTGCTTCAAAGCTTCAAATAATCGTTTTGCAATTTGTCAACTGTAAAAATAAAGTAATTGTTCTCGGTGGCCGAACTTTTCCGTTTGGCGGCCACGATACTTGTTCTGTGACGTGGCGCTAACCTTGTTTTTAAGTACTTCTTTATTATTTGTTTATTTGCCCACACGGCTTGAAAAGCAGGATGTTTTCTACATTTTTCATTTTGAAATGATGATGTTTTTGTCAAATTATTATTTACAACTGTTTTGGCATTTTAAGCGGCTCAATTTTGAATTTGTTAAATAGTTTTTTTTTCAAGCCTTCAATCATAACATTTTTAAATTGCATATTCGATTTTGAAATTTTCAAAAAATTTACCGCAAAAAAATGCAAAAAATACACGGAAATTTGAAAATACCGGTTTTAAGCCATTTTTGGTTTCTTTCTGGAATTTTGCACGAAAAAATAGGCGCGGAAATTCAATTATAATTAAGCTATTCAGGTTTTTTTTTTCTCGAACGATACTGTAGGGTTACTGTAGGAGGGCAGTAGGAATACTGTACGGTATTGTAGGGTTATGAAGGGTTAGTATAGAATTATTGTAGAGTACTGTATGATTAATGTAAAACTACTGTAGTAGTACATTAGGGTGACTACTGAAGGATTACTGTATAATTACTGTAGGACTACTCGTGAATTACTGTGGGGTTACTAAAGAAGTGCTGTAGAAGTATTGTAAGCGTAATGTATGAGTATTTTAGGGGTATTATAGGGGAACTGTAGGGTACTGTAGGATTACCAAAAAGTTCTAGAAATTTTGCCAATTTCTTGCCAAGTTCCTAGAGGAACTGAAATTCTTTTGAAAAAAAAATTTGAAGGCGCAGATCACTAGAAAGAAACCTTTCAGACAAGGAACAAGTTTTTAAAATGTTGAAAAAAAAAGTTGCCTATAAAGCTTGTGACAAAATAAAACAATAAATTGTGGAAAAATACGGAAAAAAAGGATGATAGGATAAAAATTGTCTCTTTTTTAAATTTTCTAGATTAAAAAACCGGCAAGTTCAACGTACACATCAGTATCAAAGTCATAAAATGTGTTTAATTTTCATCAACTCTAGTAATACACTCCAAAAGCCCCACCGTCTTAAACACCGAAACACGACAATGTCAATTCATGACGAAACAGGCAAAAACCTATAAAACTCGATAGGCCTATATGTGCCAGGCCTTATCGAAAAAGGCCTCTCCCGACCTCTCCGCCCTAGTTTCTTATCAATTTTGCTGTGCTCTTTTCTAGTTGAAATCAACTCATTCAACAGATTTTTAGGTCGAACAAAATATGTCTTTGGAGTTGCTCAAATGGATTATGCTCGGAGTTATGGCCTTGATGACTATAATTTTTGGCCTATTACCGATAAAGGTAAGATTTTTGAATATTGGGTATTTTTTGAATTTTTACGCAAATAAAATGCCTGAACGCCTTGATTATGCCTACCTGCCTGCCTACCTGCCTATCTGCCTACCTGCTTACGCCTACCTACCTACTAATTCCATTTAAAAGATTACTTTGTAGACACAAGGCAAACGTATGTTAAAGCAGGCAGGCAGGCAAGTAGGATCATTCTCCAAAAGGGGATTAGGCTTAGGCTGAGGCTTAGGCTTAGGCAGAGGCTTAGACTTAGGCTGAGGCTTAGGCTTAGGCTGAGGCTTAAGCCTAGGCTTAGGCTAAGATTTAGGATTAGGCTTTTAGGCTTAGACTTAGGCTTCGGCTTACGCTTATTTAGGCTTAGGCTTAAGCTTGGCGTCAGTGGCGAGCGTTAGCGCGTTACTGACGCTATTTAGGCTTATTAGGCTGAGGCTTACTATTAGGCCAAGGCTCAGGCTAAATACAGCAATTCAAGATAAAATTGTTCAATTTTTTTTCAGGTAATTTCCTACCTGAACACGACGAAAAGTGCAATTCACCAACACTCTTCCCTTATTCTCTCACTATTTTCCTGTTTTGCCGGAGGAGTTTTCCTGTCTGTATGCTTTTTGGATATGCTACCGGATTGCTTGTAAGTTTGGAAAAAATTGGAAAAAATTGTGAATAATTTTCAAAAATTGGAAGAAAAACGGCGGAAAGAAATTAATAATTCTGAAAAAAATCGCTCCAAAAATTCTTTGAAATTTTTTTTAATTTGGTGGCCTAGTTTTTTCCCAAAAAAATTTTTTCTTGCAATTTCAAACGGAAATATAATTTTAAAAAATCTTAAATCACAAAAAATGCCATCTGGTCGTGGAAATAAAATTAAATTTTTATGAAAAAAAACCCAAAGAACCCTGAAAAACTGCTAAAAAAATTTCTAAATCGGTGGACGAGTTTTCTTTTTTCGCGGCCACCAAGCAAACATGTATGTATGCAAGAACGTCTACTAAGCATTTCAGAGAAGCCTGGGAATCCGTACAAACCGACACAAACTACACCAGTGACTACCCATTCGTCCAACTAATCGCCCTACTCGGCTTCTTCTTCGTCTACCTCACCGAAGAGTTATCCAGTGTGATCTGTAATGTAGGCCATGGGCATTCACATTCAAATGATCCAATTATGGAGTCCAATGTGACATTTCCACGTGCGAGACTAGCTACTGTAGGCAGTATTTTCAATGTGGAGGGGAATTTAGTGGAGCCGTGCAAGAGAAGTCTAGAGGTGGGTTCAGTGAACTTTTTTTTTGGTTGGACTAAAAGCTTTTCGTTGAAGTGAACTGGAAACTGATAACTTAGTGGTGATAAGAATATGACAGACTATGTGCAAATGTACAAAATGTATAGTATTTTTAACTTTGATCTACAAGGGTTTCAAAAAAGAAATCTGGAGACGTGTCTATATTTCAAACGGTCATAACTTTTTAGAGGCTTGAAAAGTAAAAAAGTTGTCAACTAACAAAATATAGAAAATTTAAAACTTCATATTTTGTTAGTTAACAAAATTTTGATAATAGTTGGCCTAGCGGAGTTATGAGCATTTTAAGTAAGCATACATTTTCAGAACTACGACGACGACGGTGAGGGTCCGGTACGCCAATCAATCATCTTCACCTCGGCCTTCATCCTTCACGTCTTCTTCGAATGCTTTGCGTTTGGAATTCAAGAGGATGCAGTTTCAGTCACGTCGATCTTCCTGGGAATCGCCATGCATAAGGCGATCGTCATGTTTTCTCTTGGGATGAAGCTCACGAGAACTCATCCGCGACGCAGTTGGATTGTCGTAATTCTTATTTTGGTTTTAGCACTGTTTAACGTGATCGGCGGAACAGCTGGAATTCTGATCTCCAGCTCGAATATGAATCAGACGCCGAAGGATATCACGACGGCGGTTTTGATGAGCTTCTCCCTCGGCACTTTTCTCTATATCTCCTTTTTTGAGGTGAGTTTAAGACACTATTGTGGCAGTGCGAGGTTACTGTAGAATTACTGTAGGGGTACTGTATTATGGTAAGGCGGCCATGTGGGGTTAATGTATTGGTTAATTTAGGGGTATTGTACTATAGTAGGGCGGCAGTACTAGGTTTACTCTAGGATTACTGTAGGAACACTATACTAATGTAGGGTGACAGTCCTAGGTTTACTGTAGGATTACTGTAGGGTGGTAGTATTAAGATTTCTGTATGATCAATACACTACTGTAGGGTGACAGCTCTAGAGTTACTGTAGGATTACTGTATGAACACTTTGTTACTGTAGGGTGACAGTTCTAGGTTTGCTGTGGGATTACTGTAGGAACTCTTTAGTACTGTAGGATGGCAGTACCAGGACTACTGTAGGAACAATATATTACTGTAGGTTTACTGTAGGATTACTGTAGGAACACTACTACTGTAGGGTGACAGCTCTAGGTTTGCTGGAGGATTACTGTAGGAGCTTTTTTCTACTATAAGGTAGTAGTATTACGATTACTGTAGGAACACTATACTACTATAGGGTGACAGTTCTAGGTTTATTGTAGGATTACTGTAGGATTACTGTAAAGCCACTTTACCTACAATTAACCCCATTCATATATCTTTTTTCTTCCAGATCCTTGCCCCAGAACGTGCCAACAACCACTCCAACATCCTTCAGTGGATCGCCAGTTTTGGAGGATTCGCCCTTCTCGCTGTCAACATGATTTGGGCTACCTAATCTTTTTTTTTTTTGTTTCACAATTTCTTAACACCTTGCATATTATACGTCATATCTGACATACCGGTAGATTTGAAAACAACATTTAAAGAAAAAATAAACTTATTATTTTTTTTTTTTGTCTTGAAATTTTTTTTTGAATACAAAACCAGAAATGTTTGAACCACAGTAAGAGAAAATGAAAAGAATCAATGAAAAATACCCGCTGTTGATGCGTCGTGGTCGTGAAAAACCTTGGCCACAATTATGCCCCCTAAAATCAATCGATACACATTACTGCCAGCCCGGTGATCCGGATCTTTGACTGCTGATGCTTGTCGGCGAGAGTTGATCTCGTGGTGATAGGCAGGCGGCAGGCGACACTGGCCTACTTATCAGTGCCGGCGGTGATGGAGATATCGTCAGCGAGTTCCGGTCGGCCATTAGGCGATAGAGAGCGTTCAGTGTTCGGTTACTAGACTCCACTTTTCGGTCGAGGCTTGACATCTGAAAAAATGAGAGGGTTTTAGTGAGGGGTACGGTAGTTTGGGGGTACTGTAGGGGTCCTATAAATTTAGAGGTACGGTAGGAGGGGGGTACTGTAGTAGTACGATATACTTGGAGGTATAGGGGTTGGGAATGTAGGGGGGGGGGGGGGGAGGGGTACTGTAGGGACACTGTAAAAGTGATGATATCACAGGTACGCTAGGGGTACTGTAGGGTTACTGTAGCCTTACTGTAGGATCCCTTCACTGCTGTAGGGTAGCAGTATTACGCTAGGGGTACTGTAGGGGTCCTATGAATATAGAGGTACGGTAGAGTTACTGTAGGGGAACTGTAGGATTACTGAAGGGTCCTTTTTCTACTGTAGGGTAGCAGTACTAGGCTTACTCTAGGATTACTGTAGGAACACTGCGCTACTGTAGGATAGGTTATATAAAATCAGAGGTGCGGTAGGGTTACTGTAGGGTTACTGTAGGGATACTTTCTAGATACGATGAAATTGACGGTACAGTTTGGACCAAAAATAGTTCAAAACATTTCTTATCTCACAGTTTAAGAACTTTAATTGTTTTTTTTTTTCATTTTCTTCCAAATTCCGCAACATTTCTGACCAAAAGGTGTGAAATTCAGAAAAAAAAATTCTCGTTTTCTTATCAATTTGATCTCTTATCATTTCGCCATTTCATTGACAAACCTGTAATTCGAGACGCGACAGTCTGGAACCAATTGTCACAGGATGTCCCTTCCGCGACCCTTTCCCGTCGTACTGACCCGGTTTTCCGAGGGTTTGGTCGAGTCTGGAAGATGCAGATTGCAAAGCGGCCGACGTTTTCCGGGTTCTGCGCGTGGAACCCGCAAGGCGTCGGTCGCGCAAGCTCACCTCCTCTGCAGTTCCTTAATCCTAACCATCATATTCAAATGCCCCTGAGAGTACTGCTCAATGACATCCCGTACATCATACGGTTTCCGTGCCTGCTGGAATCTTCTCCTCGCCACAAAATACTTAACCCGTCGAATCGCCCGAATCGCGTTTCGATGAGCATCTGTGAGCTCACAAACGTGACTGATATGCCCTTGAGGCCTTGTCGGAGTCGTCGGCTCCTCGGTCTCATAATCGATTTCTATATCCGCGCCGACTCGGTAGATCCGCTTTTCGTCGTCGGTATCCGAGTTCCGCTCGTGTCGAAGTAGCCGTTCTTGTTGGAGCTCTCCCATTTCGACGTCGGTTGATGGGGAGCCTTTTCGGCGGAACGTGTTTACTAGGCTTGATCTATAAAAATTCTGATAAGGACACAAAAATTTGTGGCGGCAAACACCGTGACACTGGAGGCTTTTTTTGAAAAAAACTTAAATTTTCTAATAAGTTAATGCTCTTTGATGTCAAATTTTAAAAAATGCAATTTTTTCTGATTTTTTTTCTGCAAATTCGCCAAATTCGGCAAATCGGAAATTTGCCGGTTTGCCGGATATTTCAAATTCCAGTAATTTTGCCGGTTTGTCGGAAATTTTCATGTTCGGCGAATTGCCAATTTGCCAATTTGCCGGATGTTTTTAGAGGGATTTTTTATAAGACGGAAATACTTGTGTGTGCCTTTGTGAAATTTTTTACCCGTTTTTTCTAAATATTTTCATAGAATTTTCTTACTTCTCAAACTTTTCGGCAATTTCCGTCTTTCCGGCAAATCGACAAATTGCCGTTTTGGCGAGTTGCCGGAAATTATAAATTCCGGCAAATTGGGTATTTGCCGGAAATTATAAATTCCGGCATATTACCATTTTGCCGATTTGCCAGAAATTATCAACTCCGGCATATTTCCATTTTGCCGATATGCCGAAAATTATCAATTCCGGCAAAGTGCCGGCCATCTTTTTCAGCACAATTATTTCCGATCAAACATTTTTTTCACAAGAATTCAAATTTCTGCATTTTTAGAACTATTTTCAAAAAGTTTCCAAAAAAAAAACCGCGCTATTTTACTGATATATCCCTTTAAAAATTTAAGTTTTTCAAAAATTTAACTCATTTTCTAGAATTCCAGAATTATCAAAATTTAGTGAAAAATATTTTCGAAAAGATTTCCCAAATTTTCACTTTTTCGGACAATTTTTATCATTTTTACATAGTCTCAAGTGTTTTTAAAATTATAAAAAAAACTATGTAAAAAAACTGATTTTAGAGCATTTCACTGGAACTTTTTTTTCAACTTTACGTCGAATTAGGTCGAATTGAAATAAATTTTTCCTACTCCAAAAAACGCACTGTTTCTTAAACAACTGCCTCTTCCGTGTCAAATTATTGCTATCCATAGATGAAGCATGCTTCTTCCCATTCCAATGATGCGTCTCCTTAGTCTCATGAGCCAACGGATCAATGTGTGCATTCCACGTGGCGGACACCTTCTTCTCCGCAGCATGACACCTCCACAGGCACTGAATAAGTGTTGCTGCCGCAGGAATTTGCCGATTAAAATGCTTTTGCCGCTGCTTCTGCTGAACCTTCAGCGCGAATCCGGATCCCAAAATTCCAGCGGGCAATGCGAAGAAGCTGATCGCGAAAATCGAGAAACAGGATGCTACGATCCTTCCCAGCCATGTCTGGGGTACAACATCACCGTAGCCGATAGTTGTCATGGTTATTACACCCCACCAGAGCGCGTCTGCATAGCTTGTGAACGCTTGACGGCCGTCTACTCCGATATGATCCTTCTCGGCCAGGTAGACAAAGTAACTGGAGAAGATAAGGCCGAGGAATCCGATGTAGAGAGTTGTGATGAGCTCCTGGCGATGGATGAAGACTACCGAGCCGAGGAGACGCCTGAAACTTGCTAATTGGTGGAGTTTTGGGAAGCAGCCGACATCTAGCGGGTCGGGTCCACTACTGGGCGTGGCGGAACCCCAGTAGTGGACCCGACCCGCTAGATTTTTTTTCAAAATTTTTGAAAATTCCAATTTGCGAAATTGTTGAAAATTCCAATTTGCGAAATTTTTGAAAATTCCAATTTTTAAACTTTTGAAAATTTCAATTTTTGGAATTTTTGAAATTCTAATTTCTGAAATTTTTTATAAAGCCCAATTTTAGTGCCCGACATTTAGCAGGACCAGATTTTTTTGGGACTGACTGCACTCGCTAGACGTCGGCCGCAGTTTTTCGGAGAAACAACGACACTCCGCGCAAAAAGCTAAACAACAAGCAACCTACCATGTGCCACCCTGCCGATCGACGTGGAGCATCCTCAGAATCTGCAGAAACCGTATCCCCCGCATCGCGCTTGCCGCAAAAACTTGGCCCTCCGTGCCGAAGCATATCACGAATAAGCTGCAGATGACGACCACCAAATCTGGAAGAATATTCCTAAGATTTGGAAATATCTAGGCCACCACCTACCAATCAGCGTTATCGGCTTCCTCACAAACTTCAGGCGGCCGTAGACACCAATGTATTTAGATCGGCACCCGGCGGACCATAGTCGGACGATAAATTCGACGGAGAAAAAGACTACAAGCACTATTTCCTGAAAAATAAAAGTGTATTCTAAGGGCTTCCAAATGCCTGCCTGCCTGACCTTAAGGCGACCTGCCTCTCGCCTCACATCAATGTTTTTTTAAAAAATTGATGGAAATGATAAAACTTGAAATTTGAAATTTCACTTTAAAGTTGTAGAAAGTAGGCGAAAGGCAGGCGTCAGGCGGACAGGTTTCAGGCAGGCGTCAGGTCCTAAAACCGCGCCTTGTAGGTAGTACTGTGGGGCGCGTTTGTTGGTGTGGGGTTTTTTTCGTTTTTTTTAAATTTTTTTTTTAAGTTTTAAAAATTTTAAACTTATCGGAAATTGCAAAAAAAAAGTAAAATTTCAAAAAATTCAAACTCACCAAGATGTAAAGTAGCTCAGCGGCAAAATGACTATGCTCCTCGACAGTTGATAAAACTGATAATATAAGACATATCAGAACAATCAAGAATACACTAAAATGATACAAAAAGCACTTCCAGCCAGTCGGGCGTTCTAGACAATTATATATCATTGCTCGGTAGGTCATTTTTGCCGCTTTTTTCTCCTTTATGTTACGGTATCGAGCATTGAACATCTGGAAAATTAGTTTTTGAAATTTTGAAAAATCATTTGTTAGACAATTATTTTTCAGAAGTTTCCAGAAGTTTCTTACCGGAATTTTTGGGATTTTTCAAAACCTTTTTTACCTAAAATTTGAACTCCCGCCAAAAAATGTTTTCCAGAAAGTTTCAATTTCCCGCCAAATTTTTTATTCAAAAAATTTGAATTCCCGCCAAAATTTTTATTCCAAAAAAAAAAAAACAAATTTTCGCTAACATTTTCTAAAAAAAATTGAATTCCCGCCAAAACTTTTCTTTAGAAATTTGAACTCCCGCCAAAATCTTTTTCAAAAATTTGAATCACCGCCAAAAAAATGTTCTCAACATTTATTATTTTTTTCACATTTCCAATCTCTGGTGCTCATTTTTGCTTCGACTCCGAATACTTGTTTATGAGCGAAAATAAAACCTGTTCTCACATTTTTCAATAGAAATTTGATTAAAAATATAAGAATGTCTGGAATTTTTGAGTTAATCCTTCTTTTCAGAGTAGTAATCCTATTCGGGTGAATTTTTCGTGCTCTTTATAAATAGAAATAAAGGTTATAAAAAAATAATTTAAAATTATTTTTTTCCGAAAAACACTTTTTTAAAATAAAATTACTGAAAAGTTACTGAAAATTGACAGAAAATGTATAAATTTCAAAGGTTGTCAGGATGCATACCTACTGCCTACCTGCCTTCAAAGTGGCCTACGCCTGCCTTATATGTACCTACAGTCGTGCCTAGGATAGGCAGATGTACCTGCCTTTAGTAGGCAGCCTAAAGTGTCAGAACAAATACGATTTTAGGAGTAAAAATAAAAATGGGGGAAATTTTTTACAGATGCCTACCTGCCTTCGCGCCTACCTCCTCCAGCGTATCATAAGTTTTTCGCCGCTGTCTCGGAGGGTGCAGAATATCGCGTATCTCCCAAGTGCCGATGGTTAGGCTACCGCGACGATCCAATGAGTTGTACATTCTTATTTAAATATTCAGAAGCTACAGAGGGTACTGAATTGAAAATGCATGGAGCAGCAGCTTGCTCTTTTTCATTAAAAGACCAACAAGTAGGTCATAACAGAATAGGGGGTAGAGAGAGTGGGTAAGGAAAAATGATAACATTCGTATGTTAAAGTGTTAAGTCTTAAGCTTTTGATAAGGCGAAAAAACCCAGAGAAAATAGAATCGGTTGGTTCTTTGATTTTTAAATGTTTAGGCTTTTAGTAAAAAATAAGCTTGAAGCCTAAAATAAAAAATGACTCGAAATTACTAAATACAACTTGGAACAGATAAAAAATCATAAAGTATAAAATTGAGTATAAAAATTTTTTTTGAAGAAAATATGTTTTTTAATTAAGTTAGGCCATATTTCTATTTTTCTCTTTTCCCAACCCCGCCTAAGCCTAAGCCTTAGCCTAAGTATAAGCTTAAACCTAAGCCTGAACCTGAGCCTAAGACTTAGCCCAATACTAAGCCTAAGCCTGAGCCTAAGCCTATGCCTACGCCTAAGCCTAAGCCTAAGCCAAATTTTAGAGTTTTTATTCAAATGTTAAAAATTTCAAATAGGCATGGAATTTTTAATTAAAAAATTATAAAATGTTTCGGAATTTTTTTTTTGCAAAATTTTTAAAAAATCATTAAAAATTTTTTATAATTTTCAACTTACTCTGTAGACAAAATACAAGGCATCTTTATTATCCATGGTGTGAATAAATATTTTTAAAAAAATCTTTTGTTTCCTAAACTTTTCAGATAATTTTAAGAATAAACTTGAAGCTTAAAGAAGTAGCTTTTACAAAATAAAAAAAGGATATCCTATCTGGCGGGAAATTAATTTGTATTTTTTCCGTTTCTCATTAATACTAGGATGACACATTATGCATATTTTCAGACAACAAAATTTTTTTTGAAAATTTTAATTTAAATTCCAATTCTTGCAGCGTCTAGTCTCCATGGAAATTCAATTATAGAGAACATGCATTATTTATGAGCAACAGATTTTATTCTATATTTGGAAAAAGTGTGATTTATAGAAAGTTGTACTGATTAGATTTATGCACTTTTAGAGAAAGAATGTTAAAAAGATTTTTTCATTGATTTTTTTCAAAAAAATTCAGCTCGAAAAATTTCAGATTTTGTTATTTTAAATTGTATATTGAGAACCATGAAATTTATTTTTTTAAACTGAAAAACGGGTTTGGAGCAATTTCGGAAAGTTCAAAACAATTTTAGAATTAAAAAAAAAATGGAAAATTTAAAAAAAATACAAAAAAATTCCCCAGAATTTTTTAATTGTCGTTTTTTTCCAAAAAAATTTGTGCTATTTTAATAAAATAAAATAATTTTTTTCAAATCAAACAACTACCTCCTGGGTGACAAGCAGTGGCTCCAAAGTATACTCCATTTTTCAAAAAATTCAAAAATTTTCAGAGCAAACTGGAATATCCGCAAAGAATAGTAGATTCAAGGCCGGAAAAAGAATGTGAGAATAAATCCGAAAATCTGGTAGTGGTGGAGAATAATGAAATGATAGTGAGTGTGAGAGAGAGAGAAAAGAGTGCTGCTAGAGAAGGTATGGACACTCCTTCCACTGCGCACGAGCTCCGGAGCAACTCCTGCTCAAAAGAGCACTGAAATTGATTTCAGGCTGTTAGGTATTTCGTGTTGCATTGTTTGCAAAAAAGTCAGCTTAATGGAAAAAGGGCTCAAACCAGGGGTGTGCGGCAAATTTGCCGAATTTGCCGAGCACGGCAAATTTCAAAAAAGTAGATTTGCCGAATTTGCCGAGCTCGGCAAATTTCGAAATTTGCCGCACACGTCAAAAATTTGACAGTACAATTTTGACTAAAACTATTGATTTTTTAGCCAAAAATGTAGTAAAAATACACAAAATTGAGCAAAAAAAAAAAATTTGATGCTTAAACAGACATACTACGCAGAACTTATTCAGAAACCAGATGTGTGTTAAGAATTCAGTAGTTTTGGTGCTCCAAAAACATAAAAAATATCAAATTTTTCCGAGTTTGTTAAGCACGGCAAATATTGAAAAAAGAGATTTGCCGAAATTGAGCTCGGCAAATTTTGAGATTTGCCGCACACCCCTGGCTTAAACCACATAAAAGTCCAGGAGAAAATAGCAATTTCCGGCAATTTCGGAAATTGCCGGTTTTTGAAATTTTCGGCAAAGGGCAATTTCGGAAATTGCCGGTTTTTGAAATTTTCGGCAAAGGGCAATTTCGGAAATTGCCGGTTTTCAATATTTCCGGCAAACGCCAATTCCGGCAGATGGCAATTTCTGCAATTGCCTGTTTTCTGAAGTTTTTCGAATGAATTTTTTTTCTATATTTTTTCTTCAAAAAAATTCCAAGAAAACTGTTTGAAATTTTTTAAAGTGGTTTTTGAAATAAATTTTCCGGTGTAAATTTCAAATTTCCAGTCAGAAATTCGAAAAAAAAAAGCATTTTTTAAAGGAAAAATCTGCAGATTAGTGGGTAAGAGGCTCACGAACACTGGAGTTTTTGATGGTTTTTAACAAAAATAAGTAAGATTAGTAGTGGTTAAAAATGAATTAGGGAAGTATTTGAGCCTTTTTTTTTTTTAATTTTTTAAAGAAATTTTTGAATTTTTTTTTGCGAATTCTCATTTTCCCAATACGCCACTTATCGAGACGTAATTCGATTTTTTTTTCCTATTCAGTTACTACATCTCTCCTGACAATAATACAATTGATAAATGATATCATTGCTAAAATCACGTAAAAAGTTCAGAAATGCACTTTGATCATCAGCCTAGAAGAGGCGCGCTTTGGGAGATCAAAAAGTCAAGAAAAAGCCAAGAATTTAAAAAAATTTTAATTTTGAAATTCCCACAGACTTATGAAATTGGAAATAATTACTCAGAATTATTTTTTTCAATATAAAAAAAATTAAATTTGTAAAAAATTGGTAGAAGTTGGCGAAAGTTGGTGAAGGTTTGCCAAAAAAAATTGAAGAAATCCGTGGAAAGTTCGGCAAAAGTTTTTCCAGCCTTTCTAAATTTTTGCTGGAAATTCTTCAGCTTAAGCTAGCTTTCCTCATCTTTTGCCTGACTTTTCTCAACTTTTGCCAATTTTTTTTAGAAGATTTCACCTAAACTTCGCCAGCTTTACGTCTAATTTTGCCAGCTTCTGTAAAAGCTTCTCCAAACTTTCGCCTAACCTTCTTCAACTTTCGCCAATTAAAAAAAAATTCTCTAACTTTCCCAGCTTCCGCCCAACCTTCTCCAAACTTTCGCCAAACTTTCTCCAATTTTTTTCCAGACTTCCTAATATTTCGCCTAACCTTCGCCAGCTTTCGCCATTTTTTCTACAGATTTTTTCTAATTTTCTACAGCCTTCGCCAGCTTCCACCATCTTTCATAACCTTCGCCTAACCTTCTCCAAATTTTTTCAAAAATTTTCCTCTCACCTTTCCTAACCCATCCCCAGTAACCATTCCAAGCAGGAAGGTCTCCGACTCCTCCGGATCCTGAGGTGAATCATCAAGTGAGGATCGTAAGGATCCATTCGGATACCCACTGGTTGTTAGCATTCTGAAAAAATAAAAAAAGAGATTAGGATTAAGCTTCTGGATTTTTTTGGTTTTTAATATATTACTACTAGTGGGAAAAGTGATGAAAAAAAGGGAAAAGAAGCCTTGAAGCTTGATCACATGGCTTCTGGCTCCGTGAGCGATGAGCTATTTGGCGTTCAAGTATGTGTGGACACTTGAATGTATTTCAGATAGTCATTGTCGTAGTCATTTTTCTATGATTTGACGTCAAAAGGGATAGAGGAAATGAAATTGAAGTTGGGGGAATTTAGGTGTGGTGGTGTGAGAGAGAATGAGCTCAGAGAACTTGCACTTAACAAAAGAATTATGGGGGAATTTGATTGAAGTTAAAGATTTTTGAAAATAATTTAGGAAAATTCCAATTTCTGAAATTTTTGAAAATTAAAAGTTTTTGAAAATGCTCAGAAATTTTTTATAGAGTGCCATAATTTTTTTCATAACAATTTGCGCAAAAATATTTGTTTGAGAAACTTTAAAAATTTTTTTCAGAATTTTGAAAAATATTTATAAAAATTCCATTAAAATTTGATTTTTTTGCCGAGGTTTCTAAATTCAATATTTTCAGAATTTTTAAATGAATTTAGAATTTTTAAAATTTTTAAACATTTTATTTTTTTAAATTTTTTCAAAAGATTTTTTAAATTTTATTGATGTTTAAAAAACTTTTTAACAATTTAATATTTGAAAAAATTAAAAATTAAAGATTTAAAAATATACTATTTTCAGATTTTTTTTTCAAAATTTGAACTTTTCTTAAATTTTAGAATTACAAAAAATATTTTTATCAAAATTCAATTTTAAAAAGTGTAATTTTTGATTTTTAAAGATGTTTAGAAGATTAAAACATTAAACATTATAAAAATAGGTTTTTAACAATTTTTAAATTTAAGATTTTCAAAATTTAAGATTTTCAAAATTTAAGATTTTTTTTAAATTTATGATTTTCAAGTTTTAAAAGTTTTTAGAAAATTTTTAAACAATTAAATTTTTAAAAATTAAAATTTAAGATTTTAATAAGTTTAAGATTTTTTTTTCAAAATTTAAGATTTTCAAAATTTTAGATATTTTTTCAAAATTTATGATTTTCAAGTTTTAAAAGTTTTTAGAAAATTTTTAAACAATTAAATTTTTAAAAACTAAAATTTAAGATTTTCATAAGTTTAAGATTTTTTTTTCAAAATTTAAGATTTTCAAAATTTTAGATATTTTTTCAAAATTTATGATTTTCAAGTTTTAAAAGTTTTTAGAAAATTTTTAAACAATTAAATTTTTAAAAATTAAAATTTAAGATTTTCATAAGTTTAAGATTTTTTTTTCAAAATTTAAGATTTTCAAAATTTTAGATATTTTTTCAAAATTTATGATTTTCAAGTTTTAAAAGTTTTTAGAAAATTTTTAAACAATTAAATTTTTAAAAATTAAAATTTAAGATTTTAATAAGTTTAAGATTTTTTTTTCAAAATTTAAGATTTTCAAAATTTTAGATATTTTTTCAAAATTTATGATTTTCAAGTTTTAAAAGTTTTTAGAAAATTTTTAAACAATTAAATTTTTAAAAACTAAAATTTAAGATTTTCATAAGTTTAAGATTTTTTTTTCAAAATTTAAGATTTTCAAAATTTTAGATATTTTTTCAAAATTTATGATTTTCAAGTTTTAAAAGTTTTTAGAAAATTTTTAAACAATTAAATTTTTAAAAATTAAAATTTAAGATTTTCATAAGTTTAAGATTTTTCTTTTCAAAATTTAAGATTTTCAAAATTTTAGATATTTTTTTCAAAATTTATGATTTTCAAGTTTTAAAAGTTTTTAGAAAATTTTTAAACAATTAAATTTTTAAAAATTAAAATTTAAGATTTTCATAAGTTTAAGATTTTTTTTTTCAAAATTTTAGATATTTTTTTCAAAATTTATGATTTTCAAGTTTTAAAAGTTTTTAGAAAATTTTTAAACAATTAAATTTTTAAAAATTAAAATTTAAGATTTTCATAAGTTTAAGATTTTTTTTTTCAAAATTTAAGATTTTCAAAATTTATGATTTTCAAGTTTTAAAAGTTTTTAGAAAATTTTTAAACAATTAAATTTTTAAAAATTAAAATTTAAGATTTTCATAAGTTTAAGATTTTTTTTTTCAAAATTTAAGATTTTCAAAATTTTAGATATTTTTTTCAAAATTTATGATTTTCAAGTTTTAAAAGTTTTTAGAAAATTCTTAAACAATTAAATTTTTTAAAGTTAAAATTTAAGATTTTCATAAGTTTATAAGCACTTCGAAAAATTTATGTAAACCTATGTTTTTCAATTTTTTAAAAAACTAAGATTTTCAGATTTTTTTAAATTTAAGATTTTCAGAATTTAAAAAATTGAGGATTCATCAAAATTGCAGAAAGGAAGATTACAGTTTAATATTTTTGAAAACTTTGAATTTTTTAAAAATTATTTTTTTAATATGATACAAATGTTCAAAATTTCAAAAGAAAGTCCAAATAAAAGTTTTTTGCAGATTTAGTGGTTTGAGCTCAAGAGTTCAAACTAATAACCTTTTCAATGGGAATACGCATTTCCCAATTTGCGGGTGATTTTTTTACGGAAATTACTTTTCTTGAGCAAATTCTCAAGGGGAGCAAAAAATTGGGAGGAAAGTTCATTTTTCAATTTTTTTGCCGAAAAATTTGGCTGAAAAAATCTTGGAATAACTTTTTGAAAATTGATATAGTATACTTTTTTGGAAAAAAATTCAATTAATTTTACAGAAATTTTTTTTTATTTTATTGAAAATTTTCACTTAAATTATAATTTAAAAAAAAACTAAAATTGTTAAAAATGGAAAAAAAAATTTTCTACAAAAAAAATTATTTTTGAAATTCCAATTTTATTTCAAAAATGCAAAACAGGTTGCCAAGACCCCCGTCATTTACGATGACTCAAAGTGAAGAACGAAATTGGATTTCTTTCTGTCAAAAAAAAACTATGGGCTTCTGACTTGTGTTCCCTCTCTAAAAATATTAAAAAATATGTGAACAATTTCGAGAGTCAATTTCATCCACAAACTTTTGGTCACTTGGATCTCTATGTACACTACAAAATCTTAAATTTTTTGATTTATTTACTACAAAATCCTGTGGATTAAATGGAGATTTATGTGTGAAAATAAGAGGAAATGACTGGATTTTTGACAGAAAATTTTCAGCAGTTTTTTCACAAAAAAACTTACATACTAGCTTGAAATTTTGATATAAAAATTTTGAAAAAAAAATATTTAAAAAAAAAAACCTAAAATAAAATTTTCTGAAATTTTGGAAAATTCCATAAGAAATATTTCTTCTAGTTTTTTGAGCCACTGTTTGCTCCAAAAAAACACCATAGATAATAAACTTTTCATGACGCATCAGCGAGCAAAAGAGCCAGCAAATCGATTAATTTTCAATGTTTTTTGTGCTCTTCGAGCTACGAAAAGGGGAATACGAACGGATATTGAAAATGGAGAGGAAGAAGCCCTCAAAAATATTTATTTATGGATATCTTTGGTTGATAAAAAACACAAAAAAAAGTTACGTCAGTAATTTTGGAAAAAAAAATCTTTTTTCAGATTTTTTTTCAAAAAGTTTTTTGAAAAATAAAAATGCAAATAATTATAGGCTGTTCCTTGGCAGGAAAAATGCAAGAAAGTGAGAAAATTGAAAAAAAGAGGGGAAAATGACTAGTTATCAGAGATTAAATCAAAGCTTATGACTAACTTATACTTTAGAAAAAATAATTTTGGAAGGATTTTCGGGTTCAAAATTTTCCGATATTTTTAATTTTCAGAAATATTGGAATTTTCCAAAATTTCAAAAATTCGAATTTTAAAAATTTCAGAAAAGAAAAAATTTAGGATTTGTAATTTTTTTTTGTACTTTTTTTCAAATTTTGGTAACGTTCTGGTGTCCATAAAAACTTGAATTTTTAAAAAAAAAATATTTTAAAAATTCGTGAAAAAGTTAAAAAATTTATTTCTGAAGCTTTTTAGAATTTAAATAAATTTTTCAATTTAGTTAAATTTTTTGAAACCAACAATCTAACCAACAATTTAACTGATGCTAAATTCTTCAACTAACAATTAGAAGTTTACAACAAAAAAAATTACAAAAAATTCCTAGTGCAGGCGGCTCCACACAAAATAGGTGAAGGTGCTCATTTTTAGGTTTTTTTTTTAATTTAGAAAAAAAATTACCGGTTTCCAATACAAATGAATTCGTGAAAAATCCAAATTTTAGAGAAAAAACCCAACTTGAAAAAAATTTAATATTTTATTTTTCAATTCTAAGTAACAATTTAAGTAATACTATATTAGAATATTGCAAAAAAAAATTTTTAATTCCTACTTCATAGCGTAGGTGGCTACCCCAGACACAAAAGAGCCCCCAAAAAAGTAGGTAAACGTGCTCATTTTGAGCCGATTCATCCGAAAAATGGAATGTCTTGAAGTTTATAATCACGAGAGAAAGAAGACATGAGATAATATTTCTTACCTTCTTATTGATTTCCGTCTCGTCATTCTTTTTTCTTTTTCCAGCCACCACCACTACCTCTTGTCAGAAAAAAAAATAGGGGGGGGGGGGGGTAATGTGAGAAATAAGGAGCTGTGGAGCAGAAGCTCACAAGAAATTATTTTTTTGAGTAGACTAATCTCAGAGACGTCTTACACCTTCTCACGCCAAAAAATAAGAGAATTAAAGAAATAGAAATTGGATTTGTGTGGTGATGGGAAAGGAAAAGTGCGTGCGAACCGGGTATTAGAAACCCCTCTTTTTTGTTATTTTTCAGATTTTTTTTCCTGAAAATTGTGACTAATTCTTGTATTTTTTTTTGAAAACCTTTTGATAAATTTCTACGAAATTCCTGACCTTTGGGAAAAATTCGATGAAAATTATTAACAAACTTTTGAATTTTCCACATTGAAAAATTGATCTTTTTTCTTACAAAAATTGCCCATTTTTGCCATTTTTTAATAGTTTTTGATGGGTTAAACCTAGATTGTCTGAATTCAACATACATGAATTACCTGTTTTCAACAAATTTAGACAACTTTTTGTTTTTGCCCAATTTTTTTTCAGCCATTTTTTGGGCAAAAAAAAAATTTTCTGAAAATGTTTGAAGCTATTAAAAGTTGAAAAAGGGCATTTTTTTAGTGTTTGCAGATCAATTTTGAGTCCTCTAACTATAAAATTAACCATTTTAGAGGAGTTTCAAAATTGTGATTTTTTTCCATAAATTGGCCATTTTTGCCATTTTTTAATAGTTTTTAAGAAAATTCAAACAGGAAAACAGGAAACATTTTAGAAATACACAAAAATAACCATGAAATGGTCGTGGCTTCCAAAACTCAAACTCCGCCCAAAATTTGGTTCAAATTTTTTAAACTTTTTTGTGGAAACTTTTTAAATAAAAATTAGTGATTTTCTATCACAAAACTATTTTTCCGAAAACCGAAAAATATTTTTAAAGGGGCGTGGCCTGATAAGCCACGCCCACATAATGGCAAAAAATTTTGGAACTTTTTTAATGGAAAATTTGAAAAAAAAATTTTTTAACACTTTGTCAAAAAAAGTTCTTTAATTATTTTTCAGAAAACCAAAAAATATTAGTAAAGGGGCGGAGCCTATAAGCCACGCCCACAAAATGGTTTGTGATAAAACGTTTAAAAAAATTTTGAGCAAAAAAAGTTTAACCTCAAATAAAATCTCAAAAAAGGCGTGACTCAAGCTCCGCTCATTTTTTGACGCTAAAATTTTAATATCAAACTTTTAAATATTTTCAATTAATATTGATTACGTAGTCCTGCCCTATAATGGCCGCGGAAAAAAAAAGCTCGGCCACCGATTTTTTTTCCGCGCCACCTCGGAAATTTCACGAAAAAAGGTCGTAAACTTTGCAAGAAATCCCAATTCCCAGAAAAACTCCAAACAGGTTAATCTGCAATTTAAAAAGTCGAATTGACGTCAAAAGCTGGGCTTATACATTGGAAATCACACCTTTTTTTTCTAATCTTTAATGGCACAAAGATTGAACTTTTTATATGCTGGGATTAATCTTATATCCGGTTTTTTAGCCATTTCCCTACTCCCTCGGCGAGGTTAAAATTGCAAATGTGCTTATGATTTTTTGAGAAATTCGCCAAAAAAATTAAAAAATAGATAACGCCTGCCTGCCTACCTACTAATACCGGAAATCTACTTCGTCGGGTAAGGAGGTAGGAATGCCTGCCTACCATTGAATTTGTTGCAAAAAAATTAATTTAAATTGTTGAATATTTACGTGAGAGAGTAATAAGAAATGTGTGAGAATTGTTTAATTATTCAGGGAAAGGAAGATAAAATGTAATTCTTATTTTCCCACGGTGCCGGAAAATTATTGAAAATTTTCGGGAAATGGGAAATTGCAACAAATTAAAAAAAAAAAACAATTTGCCAGTTTACAGTATTTTTTATATTTTTTACCATTAAAAAATTATGAATGTTGCGATTTTGCACCAAAAATATGATTCCTGGTCTCGAAGCGGCAAATTTTTGCTAATTGCGAAAAGGTGTGCGCCTTTAAAGAGTACTGTAGCTTCAAACTTTTGTTGCTTTGGATTTTTCATTGATTTTTCATATTTTTCTCTTGATTTCCGAAAATTTATGTAATTTATTGTTTGATCTAACTTTTTTAAATAGAATTTTTTATCGAAAAACTATGAAAAAATCGATTTTTCGTTAAAAGAAAAAGGTGTGCGCCTTTAAGGATTACAGGATTACTGTAGCGTCAAACTTTCGTTTTTGCGGAATATTTTATGATTTTTTGTAGTTTTTTCGATAAAAAACGAGCATTGATCGAAAAATAAATCAAAATTGCAATAAAAATACAAAAATTTCTACAAATTGCGAGAAAAACTACGGAAAAGCGATAAAAATTCCGTTGCAACAAAATTTTGAAACTACAGTACTCTTTATAGGCGCACACCTCTTTGCAGTTGACAAAAATTTGTCGTGTCGAGACCTGTTACCATATTTTCGGTCCAAAAATCGGAAATTTTACGAATAACACAGCTGAAACAAACACTGTTTTTTGTTAATTGCAAGAAGATGTGTGCCTTTAAGGATTACTGTATCTCTAAAATTTAGTTTTTGTGGAATATTTATCGATTTTTTTATAGTTTTCCCGATAAAAATAGGTTCAATGATTTAAAAAAAAAATTACAATAAAAATACAAAAAATTTACCAAATTGCGAGAAAAACTATGAAAATCGATAAAAATTCCGTTGCAACAAAAGTTTAAAGCTACAGTACACTCTTTAAAGGCGCACACCTTTTCGCATTTGACAAAAATTTGTCGTGTCGAGACCAAAAAAAGCTCAAAATGCATTATTTCATTTATCTGCAAACAAAAAATATTTTAAATTATCGATTTTTAGGTCAAATTTCCAGTTTCACCGATTTTTTTTTCATTTGAAACCAAAATAACTTACTTTCTAAAGGGCCTTGCTCCAAAATGTGCCATTTTTTCAGTAATAAAATGACTATAATGATTGAAAAGTAGACAATAAATTCATTTTTAATCTTATTATAGAGTCCATACTCGTCATCATTTTCCACTCTTCTCTATTTCTATCGATTTCTGTGACATTCTACTGATAATTTGATAAACTCGATTATTTTTCCGGGTCTGATATAAGTCAATTTGGAAGCGGTTTTCCGGGAAAACAGCTCAAAATACACTTTTTAGGAAAAAAACAGTGTGAAAAAATTTCATATTACCGCCGCAACTACGGTAGCAGTTGTTTCAGCTGTGTTATTCGTAAAATTTCCGATTTTTGCACCAAAAATATGGTAACAGGTCTCGACACGACAAATTTTTGTCAACTGCGAAGAGGTGTGCGCCTATAAAGAGTACTGTAGTTTCAAAATTTTGTTGCAACGGAATTTTTATCGATTTTCCGTAGTTTTTCTCGCAATTTGTAGAAATTTTTGTATTTTTATTGCAATTTTGATTTATCTTTCGATCAATGCACCTATTTTTATCGAAAAAACTACAAAAAATCATAAAATATTCCGCAAAAACAAAAGTTTGACGCTACAGTAATCCTTAAAGGCGCACACCTTTTTCTTTTAACGAAAAATCGATTTTTTCATAGTTTTTCGATAAAAAATTCTATTTAAAAAAATTAGATCAAACAATAAATTACATAAATTTTCAGAAATCATAAGAAAAATATGAAAAATCAATGAAAAATCAGAAGCAACAAAAGTTTAGAGCTACAGTAGTCTTTAAAGGCGCACACCTTTTCTCATTTCACAAATATTGCCGTGTCGAGATCGGGAACCGTATTTTTGGCGCGAAAATCGGCGTTTTTTCCTAGAAAATAACACAAAAAATCACTTTGAAAACGATTAAAAAAACAAAAAAAAAACTTCACATTTTCTGACTTCACGGAAAAATAGGTACATATTTATTGTAGTTGACGTATAAAATACAAAAATGTGTGGAAGAAATCAGAAACAGAAACACGGGTGTGAAATTTATCACCTGAAAATATATAAAAATAGGGAAATTGAGAGCGCCACTCGGTGCGGAAAAGGGGTCGTAAAATTGGCCATATCAATGTTGATAGTTTGCATTTGCAATTATGATTTCTATGTAGACAACGTGGATCCTGAAATATACTTGATTTTTTGGATTTTTTTTGTTTTTTCTCCAAATTCCCCACGTCCCTACAGTACCCTTTTTCACTAATTTGTCATGATCGGTTGGTTTTTATTAAACTTAATCGACTAATTACTTTTCCCTTTTGTTATACTGTTTTTCCTTTTGCTTTTTGGTGAATAAAAACAGCAATATGACATCATTTTCTAGCTAGCTAGTTTTGTAACGTTTGCGCGTCAGGTGTGGTGTGTTGTACGCAATCTTCGGCTGTCGGTGTTTGCGGACTTCGAAATTATTTTCAATTTTATAAAAATTATTTTTCCTATTTTTCGCATAGTTTTATTGGATTTTTCGCGTAAAAATTATTGAAAAATACTTGAAAAACACTTTATTTCGAAATTTTGCAGGGTAAAATGGATTTCTTCGTCAGAAATGGCGAGGAGCCGTATATGCAATTCTCGAATTTCAAGCTGCGGAGCTATTTTCCGCATGAAATCGACAAGCTCAGTGTGCTCAAAATCACGCAGACAAAGACTTTCGATGAGGTAATTATCCTGAAAAAGCTGTTTTAAATATTAATTTTCTAATTTAATTCTTTTTCAGGTCGGTCACCCGATTGCCGGCGGTCTTTACGACCCGATTTTGGGCCCTGACAACACTTTCGACATGTGCATGACGTGTAATCAATACGAACGTCATTGTCCAGGACATATGGGACATATTCAGCTGGCGGTTCCGGTTTTCAACCCGCTTCTCTTCCAGTTCACCTATAATGTAAGGAATAATCAATAAAAAATTAATTTTTTAATAAAAAAAACAAATTTATTTTTTATTTCAGCTTCTCAAAGGCTCCTGCGTCCACTGCCATCGATTAACCTGCAAAGGAGACGGAGTGAATGCCCGAATGCTGCTCGCCCAGCTCAGATGCTTCGAGCTCGGCGTTGAACACGTGGCGTTCGATCTGGAATCAATTCTGCGGGATAAAATCGCAAATGCTGATCTTTTCGGCGATGACGATTCGAAAACCTTCAACGACGTGGATGCTTGTATCGCTCAGCTCGCGAACAAGCCGCTTTCGGAGCTCACCGCGTTCAAATCGATGCCAACCAAGAATAGTGTTCAGCTGAAAAAAGATATTATCACCGAATTCCTCAGAAGTCACCTGTTCAAACGTCTCCAAAAATGTCCGCTCTGCAAGAATCGCAACGGAGTCCTGCGAAACGACGGAGCTCGCTCGATTCTCATCGATTTCACCTCCGGGGCTCGCGGCGGCGGAAAATCCAAAAAAGCCATTATCATCATCGGAGATAATGGATATAACGAGGAATCTTCGACAGATGAGGATGAGGAGAAGAAGGGCGGCGGCGGCGCAGAGGTCACCGGAGATGTTGTGGATTTGGATGAAGGAAGCCTGGAGATGCAGATGAAGAATGTGAGAACTGGAGAATGCGACAAACTAGCGTGGAGAGGTGCTGAAGTCCGCGAGCACTTCAGGATGCTGTTCAAAAACGACGGAAAGCTGCTGCTCAAGCTGTTCCCGATGCTTGTCGACGAGCTCAACGGAGAGGACATGATCTGCCCGCTAGACGGTCTCTTCTTGGAGCGAATCCTGGTTCCACCGAAGAAATTCCGCCCGATCCGAATGTTCAAGGGCGCTCAATACGAGGATCCACAGACTCTGAACCTTCGTAAAGTTCTCGAAGCGACCGAGACAATCTCGGCGATCTCTCTAATCATGAAAGGCGACACAAGTGCTCAGTTGAAGGAGCTCATCGCGAATCGGGTCCGCGGGAAGACGATCAACGCGCAGATGCACGACGCCTACCTGCAGCTTCAGCTTCGCGCCAACGCGATCTTCGATCAAGATCTCAACAAAGGCGACAGGGATAGCATCGCCGGTATCAAGCAGATCTTGGAGAAGAAGCAGGGATTGTTCAGAATGCATATGATGGGAAAACGAGTCAACTTTGCTTGTCGATCAGTCATCACTCCGGATCCCTACCTGGATATTGATGAGATCGGAATTCCGGATATTTTCGCGAAAAAGCTCACTTTCACAGAGCCAGTGAATGCTTTTAACGTGAACGAGATGAAGGGGCTTCTCCGCCAAGGCCCCCACCAGCACCCGGGAGCCAATTTCTTCGTGGAGCCTTCCGGCAAGAAGACGATGCTCGGTGATAAGCCTGAAGAGAAGAAGCGTCGGATGCAAATGGCCAAAACCCTCAACGCGGCGACCACAGAAAACCTCCGCCAAACGCCAAAAGTGTTGAGACACATGAAAAACGGCGATATGATCATGATGAATCGTCAGCCATCGCTTCACAAGCCGTCGATCCTCGGCCACCGAGCCCGTGTGCTCACCGGACAGCGGGCTCTTCGGATGAACTACGCGCCTTGCAAGGCCTACAATGCGGATTTCGATGGAGACGAGATGAACGGACACTTGGTGCAATCACATATCGCGCAGACGGAAGTTCGCGAGATTGCGAACGTCGGAAGTAACTTTTTGGTGCCGAAGGATGCGACACCGCTGTTGGGATTGATTCAGGATCACGTGGTGTCGGGTGTCTTGTTGAGTGTTCGGGATCGATTCCTGAATAAGGAGGATTTTATGCACCTTGTGCTCGCCTCATTCGCCCAGTACTCGAAGAGGATCGAGATTCCACCACCGACGATTCTCTATCCGAAGCGGCTTTGGACTGGAAAGCAGGTCATCACCACAATCGTCAAAAATTGTATTCCAGACGGAAAACCGCTCATCAATCTCGACGGAAAAGCCAAGACACCGCTCAGCTGCTGGATTGTGCCGGGATTCGATGCTCCGCAATTCGACATGAGTGAATCTCATGTGGTGTTCAGGCAAGGAGAGCTGCTCGTCGGAGTTCTCGATAAGGCTCACTTTGGAGCAACGCAATTTGGATTGGCTCATTGTGCATTTGAGCTTTATGGACATCGGTGTGGAGTGCAGTTGTTATCGTGTTTTTCGCGGCTTTTTACGACCTATTTGCAGGTAGATTTTTGGCGAGAAAACTGGAGAAAAATATATAAATTTCAGAAAAAAATCCATAAAAATTGTCTGAAAAATTGAGAATAATACCTATTTTCAGAATTAAAATAGCGTTTTTTTTCAGAAAAAAGTCAAAAAAGCTTGTTAAAATTGATTGTAACGTGCTATTGTTGCTCTGAAACCTAATTAAATTTTTTTTTGAATTTGGATAGATAGATAAAAATACAAATAAATTCCAAAAAGCATAGAAAAATACCAATTTTCATTTTTTTAAAATAATTTTTTAACACTAAATTTTGCTCTAAAACTTCATTTAAGTTTAATATATGTACTAAAAACCTCGAATTTATTCAAATAAAAATAAATTTAAATAAGAGATTTTCTAATCGGCTTTTTACGACCTATTTGCAGGTAATTTTGGAGAAAAACTGGAGAAAAATATATACATTTCAGAACAAATTTAATAAAAATTGAAATTTTGTGGAGAAAAATCAATGGAAATTAATTGAAAAATAGAGAAAAATGCCTATTTTTCAGAATTAAAATAGCGTTTTTTTTTGTAAAAAAATGTTCTAAAAGTTAAAAAAAAACTTGTTCAGAGCAATTTTTTTCAGTTTCAATTTTGCTTGAATAAATATTTTTTAATAAATAAAAAGAAAAATCGGGTTAAATTATTTGAAAATTACAAAGAACCCCTATTTTTTCTAATAAAAAATTCTGAAATTTTTTTAAATTTAAATTTAAAACATCTCTAAAAAATATCTGAAAAAAGAACGAAAAATTTCCTAATTTCTCCAATTTTTCCTAGTTTTTTTTCTGAAAATAAAAATTCTGAACGCTGAACATTTTTAGAATTAAAATTTAATTATATTATTATTTTTTAAAAATAAATTCATCTATAACTTTTAATTTCTATGGAAAATATCTGAACATGAGAGAAATACCTATTTTTCAAAAAAAAAAAACAATTTCTTTGCTTATTCGAGATTTTTAAAACTAAAAAACTAAAAGTTCTGAAACATTATGAAAAAAAATTTAAATCCTCTCATATTTATGCAAACAAGTACAAAATTTAAAAAAAAACGAAAAATTGAAGAAATTATCTGAAAAATTGTGAAAATATCTATTTTCAGAGAAAAAATGCAATTTTACTTTAAAACATTAAATTTGAGATTTTTTCGAACAGAAATTTTGCTCCAAAAGCTAATTTAAAAAGTTAAATTTACTATATGTATATTTAAAAAAATTGCAAAAACCTTGAATTTATTCAAATTACAATAAATTCAGCGAAAATTTTCAATTTTTCTGTAAAAATTGCTCATAATTGCTTATCCATGGGTTTATTTTGAGAAAAATTGAAAAAAATTGGCCCGAAATTATCGAAATTTCGGAATAAAAAAGCCAATTTTCTTCTAAAATCTGGCATTTTGCCAACTTTTCAATGTCAAAAAAGCCAGCAAACCCTAAATAATCCACAAAAATATATTTTTTTATCGAAATTTACCTTTTTCCCGGGAAAAAACACACAAAAATCCTGTTTTGAGCTGTAAAATTTCAAAAAATTCTCAAAAATTTTCCAGTTCCACGGCTTCACCCTCGGAGTCGCCGACATTCTCGTCGTCAAGGATGCCGACGGAAAACGCAAGGAAGCCGTCATGGAATCCAGAACCATTGGAAATCAAGTCGTCAAGACAGCGTTCGGCCTTCCAGACACTGCGACGCCGGCAGAGATCAAGCGAACGCTCGCAGCCACCTATTGTAATCCACGTGGACAAGGGACTGACGTGAAAATGTTGGATTTCGGTATGAAGCAAGGAATCGCCAAATACAACGACGCCATCACAAAATCCTGTGTGCCGACTGGTCTTCTCCGGCTTTTCCCACAAAATGCTCTGCAACTGATGATTCAATCCGGAGCCAAAGGATCCGCAGTCAATGCTATTCAGATTTCAGGCTGTCTAGGCCAAATTGAGTTGGAAGGCAAGCGTATGGCTGTGACGATCGCCGGACGGACTCTCCCATCGTTCCGATGCTTTGATCCATCCCCGCGGGCAGGTGGATACATTGATCAGCGATTTTTGACCGGAATGAATCCACAGGAGCTGTTCTTTCACACAATGGCCGGTCGAGAAGGTCTTATTGATACGGCTGTAAAGACTTCCCGGTCGGGATACCTCCAACGTTGTATCATCAAGCATTTGGAGGGAATCCGTGTGCACTACGACTCGACCGTCAGGGATCATGATGGATCGGTGATTCAGTTTCGGTATGGAGAGGATGGAATGGACACGACGAAGGCGACTTTTTTGAATAAAAAGACTATGCCGTTCCTGGAAGATAATCTGGAAGCGGTGACACTTGCGTCGAAGCCTGAAGGAGTTACAGATGCTGATTTTGGAATTAAGGAGACCGAGAAGCGGTATAAAAAGATTGTTAAGTGGAAGAAAAAGGCCGAGAAATCTGGGAAATCGGGCACAAAAAAGTCCTATTTCTCAGCATTCACAAACTTCTCCGCGGAGCACATCGGCATGGAGAAGAAGCGGATCCTTGCGATGTGGTTTGAGCTTTCCCTCGAAGAACGCGAGCAGTACGCCCGTGGAATTCCGAAAAAGTGTCCGGAAGCGGTGGATGAGAGGTTCAACCCGACGTGCAAGCTTGGAGCCCTACCGGAGAAGATGTTGGATGAGATTGAGGGGTTCTGTACGCGGCGGGTGAAGAAGGTGGATGATGAGGAGCCACCGAAGGAGGTGTTGAAGAGGACGCTGTATTGGAAAGGTTCGCCCCGCGGGTTTTTCGAGATGGAATTGGAGAAAAAAACTTGAAAATTTCGTTCATTTTCTGATTAAAAAACTTCAAAAAATGAAGAAAATCAGTGAAATAATGAATAGGCGTGTTTTAAAGCAATTTCCCTACAGGGTGTAGTCCACCTTTAAAAACACGATTTTTTTTGGCCCAAAATGACAATTTTTGCCAAAAAACGGAATTTTTTTTTTCGAAATTTGAGGAAGATTGATTTCAAATACTTATTTTTAGGCGTTTTCTATGGATTTTTTGGCTAAAAAGACAATTTTTAATTTAAAAAAATTAAAAATAGCCGATTTTTGTTCCAAAATACGAGGAAAATTGACTGAAAAACACGATTTTTGCCCAAAATTGGCAATTTTTCCGAAAAAACTGTAGATATATATATATAGCTTTTAAAAAAAATCGGATGAAAATGGCTGAAAACCCCAGAATTTTGAGCGCTTTTTGTGGGTTTTTTTTGTCTAAACTGGCAGTTTTTGCCAAAAAATTAAAAATAGCTTAATTTTTTGAAATTCGAGGAAAAAGAAACTTAAAGAAAAAGAAACAATTTGAGCTTTTTCCATTTTAGGCAAAAAAAAAATAGCAAAAAAACCAATTTTTTTTGCCATTTTGGGCAATAAAAACAACAAAAAAATTTTTTTTTTTGCTATTTTGTACTAAAAAACCAAAAAAAGCCTTTCTTTTTGTCATTTTGGGCAAAACAAAAACTTATTTTTTCGTCTTTTGGGCAAAAAACGAAAAGAAAAAACATTTTTTGCCATTTTGTACTAAAAAACCAAAAAAACCTTTCTTTTGTCATTTTTGGCAAAAAATCAGAAACATTTTTTTTGTCATTTTGGCTTAAATAAACCAAAAAAAAAGATTTTTTTTAAATTCTGACTATTTTTAGCTCAAATTACCCCGATTTCTACATTTTTTTTTGCCCGTTTTGGGCAAAAAAAAAAACCACAAAAAAGTTTTTTTTTTTTGCCAATTTGTACTAAAAAACCAAAAAAATCTTCTTTTTTTTGCCATTTTGGGTTCTGGTTCAATAAAAAACCATTTTAGGCAAAAAATAGCAAAAAAATTTTTTTTTCGGAAAATGCTGAATTTTACGGATAAATTGAATTTTTTTAAAACTATAATCTCAAAATTTCAGGAATGAGATCCCTCGCCGATCCAGGAGAGAACGTCGGACTCCTCGCTGCTCAATCAATCGGAGAACCATCAACTCAAATGACACTGAACACTTTCCATTTTGCCGGTCGTGGAGAAATGAACGTTACTCTAGGAATTCCGCGTCTTCGAGAAATTTTGATGACTGCGTCGAAGAGCATCGCAACGCCAAGTGCATCGATTGCCGTCATCGCTGGAACATCAAGGGATCGTATCGATTCGATTAAGCGGGAGTTGGATCGAGTCTATTTGAAGCAATTGTTGAAGAATTTCTCGTTGGAAGAGAAGATTACGTTGACACAAAAGTGCGGAGATTGCATTGAAATTACGCAGAAATTTGGGAAAATTCGGAAAATATTAAATTTTTAGCGAAAAAAGGATTTTTTACAAAAAATTCTAGACAATTTTTGTGTTTAAAAATTGGAAAAAGGAAAAAATTCCGATTTTTTGAGACAAAACCTGAAAAATTTAATTTTTTCCAAAATTTGTTCTTTTTTTCAGCGAAAACAAGGATTTATTTACAAAAAATTCTAGACACTTTTAGGTGTAAAAATTAGAAAAAAGGAAAAATTCCGATTTTCTTACACAAAAAATCTGAGAAATTGAGATTTTTCAAATTTTGCTCAATTTTTTTTAGCGAAAAAATGAGGATTTACTAAAAATTCTAGACAATTTTAAGTGCAAAATTTTGGAAAAAAAAAATAATGAGTTTTTTCCAAATTTTGCTCAATTTTTTTTCAGCGAAAAACGGGTTTAAAGGAAATTCCATACAAGTTTTAGGTGCAAAACTTGCAAAAAATGCGGATTTTCTGAGACAAAAATCTGAAAAAATTGAGATTTTTCAAACTTTGCTCAATTTTTTTAGCTAAAAAAAGGATTTTTTACAAAAAATTCTAGACAATTTTTGTGTTTAAAAATTGGAAAAAAAATGCAGATTTTCTGACGTATAAAAAAAATCTGAGAAATTGAGATTTTTCAAATTTTGCGCTATTTTCTTACCGAAAAAAAATTACGGAAATTCTAGACAGCTTGTAGGTGTAAAAATTGGAAAAAAGCTAGAAAAATCGGGATTTTTCAAATTTTGCTCAATTTTTTTTAGCGAAAAAATGAGGATTTACTAAAAATTCTAGACAATTTTAAGTGCAAAATTTTGGAAAAAAAAAAATAATGAGTTTTTTCCAAATTTTGCTCAATTTTTTTTCAGCGAAAAACGGGTTTAAAGGAAATTCCATACAAGTTTTAGGTGCAAAACTACGGAAAAATCGGAAAAGTTGAGATTTTTCAAATTTTGCTCAATTTAAATTTATCAAAAACGGAAAGAGGCTGCTGCTTGGCAGATTTATTGAAAATTCTAGACATATTTTTTGGGTGTAAAAATTTGAAAAAAAAAATCTGAGACAGAAATCTGAAAAAAATTGAGATTTTCCAAATTGTGGCCAATTTTTTTTCAGCGAAAAAAAAAAGGATTTAAAGAAAATTCTAGACAATTTTTAAGTGTAAAAAATGGAAAAAAACCATAAAAATCGGAAATTTTTATATTTTAGTGTCTAAGAATCAACAAATTTTTTAACTTTGCCGTTGTCCGATAAATTCGGCAAATCAACAATTTGCCAGAAATTTTCAATTCCGGCAATTTGCCGATTTGCCAGAAATTTTCAATTCCGGCAATTCAATTTGCCGATTTGCCAGAAATTTTCAATTCCGGCAATTCAATTTGCCGATTTGCCAGAAATTTTCTTTTCCGGCTATTTGCCGATTTGCCGATTTGTCGTCGGAAATTTTAATTCCGTCAAATTGCCGACTTGCCGGATTCTTAATTTTCGGCAATTTGCCGGTTTGCCGGAAATTTTCAATTTCGGCAATTCGCCGATTTGCCGGACCTCCGATTTCTAGAATTTGTAGAACAGTTTTTTTTTTCAAAATTAAAAAATCTGATTTTTTAAGCAAAAAATTATTTTCAAGCATTTAACAAAATTCACAATTTCCGATTTTCTGTAAGAAAATTTAACTTAAAAAAAAATTTTATTTGTATATTTAAAAACCTAATAAATTCAGCACAAACTGCAAATAAAACATTTGAAAAAAAAAGTAAAAATTCATAATTTTTTTCCAGTCAATCCTGCCGCCGCTACCACCTCCGCATCGACATTCTGGCCGCCGAGAAGCGTGAACTCGGAGCCCGACACCTGAAACGTTCGCAGATTATGGAAGAAATCGAAAAGCGATTCATTCTCCGTGTGGCTCAGGCGATTAAAAAGAAATATCACGAGATTACCGACTATCAGCAAATGTCTCATCGTACTATGCGTCAGGGAAATATGGCAGCGGGAATTGAAACTGGCGGGACAAAGAATCGCGGACTTCAGGGACCCGACAATGGAGATTCGTCTGACGAGGAAGCCGACGGAGGACGTGAAGCTGATGCAGCTGAAGCTAGGCTTCATCGCAGACATCGAGATGAGGGGGCGGATTATGAGGGAGAAGATGAGGAGAGAGTCGAGGTTCGAGAAGAAGAGGAGCCGATGGATTCGGATTCGGAAGATGTGAAGAAGGAGGGATTGGATGGAGAGGATCAGACGACGGAGCCACTACTGGTCAACTCGTCGAGAATTCAATCTGTTCAGCGGCTTTCCGAGAATATTTCATCGTATACGTATGATGTCAAGTCGAATAAGTGGTGTGAAGTGGTTTTCGAGCTTCCACTGAGGAATAAGACCAAGATGGATGTTTCTTCGATTGTTGAAAAGTACGGAAAAGCTCTCTGAAAATTTGGAAAAATCAAGAAAATGAAAAAAAAACGCATTTTTTCATCTAAAATTGACAAAAAAACGTGATTTTTGACCGAAAACTACAAAATTTAGGTTTAAAAAAATGTGCAAAAATGTTTATGAGATTTTTTAGCGGAAATTTCAAAGCTGAAAAATTGTGATTTTCTTGCCATTTTTTTAAGAAGAAATTTTTTTGAGATTTTGCAGAAATTTTCTGAAAAATCGGGAAATCTATGTAAAAAGCGAAAAAAAAAGTCAAGAAAAAAAATTGCACAAAAATTCCAGCAAAACACGTTTTCGCTCCTAAAAATGAGACAAAAAAAACGATATTTCTAGTTAACAACTACAAAATTTTGGTCCGAATTGTGAGGAAATGTAAATTTTACGACATTTTTTTTTGGAATAATAGTAACTACAATTTTTGTTGAAAAAAAGCTATGAAAATTATGAAAAGCAGAAAATTCCAACAAAACGCTTTTTTCTCTTAAAAATTGGCAAAAAAAACGGGATTTTTGCACAAAAACTACAAAATTTCGGGTTTTTTTTTGCAATTGCGAGAAAATGCGAATTTTTTACTGAGATTTTTTAAAATTCATAGTTTTCGAGCCGGAAATAAGCTTTTTTTCATGTAAAACAGACTTTTAAAAATGCAACAAAAAAAATATTCATATGCAAAAATTTCAGCGAAACGCGGTTTTTTTCACTGAAAAATATCATGAGAAAATGCGAATTTTATGAGATTTTGCGAAAAAATCATAGGACGAAAAATAATTGAAAACTGGAATTATATGTCGAATTTTGAAAAAAAAAACGAAAAATCGTGTTTTAATTCTAAGAAATTCCAAAAAAGTTTTTTTTTTCAAAAATTTATGGGGAAATCTTCAAAATCACGAAAACTTACTGTTAAAACCTTACAAATTTCTGGAAATTTTTTTTTTTGGATGCTTTCACAGTTTCATAAAAATCGATACGCAGCGAACAAAGTTATGATTTTTGACCCGGAACTTATTTGGAGACCTATTAATATGGCTGCAATACTATTTTTCGATGGTCTTCCCGCTTGCTATACTAATAGGGAGTGCAAGACTAATAGGGAGTGCCATACTAATTTTCAGAATATTTTTCTGACTTTGAGCTTACTGGGTTTTTTTCGAAAAAAGCTCGAATCTTATGTGAAAATTTGGAAATTTTGATTTTAATTGTAACATATAAGTTCAAAAACTTCATTTCGTATAAATTTTGTGAAAAATTGTTGCACAATAGGCAAAAAATATTGTTGAAATCCTGAAATTAGCGAGACGGGTTTGCAATACAAAAAAGTAAACGCAAGACTATTAGAGAGTGCAAGACTAATAGGGAGTGCCATACTAATTTTTGGAAGGTCTCCGAGGGGCAATACTGATAGGGAGTGCAAGTCTAATATGGAGGCCATATTAATAGAAGATACCGTATTTCTTCTATTAGTATGGCCTCCCTATTAGACTTGCACTCCCTATTAGTATTGCCCCTCGGAGACCTTCCGAAAGCTAGTATGGCACTCCATATTAGTCTTGCACTCCCTATTAGTCTTGCGTTTACTTTTTTTTTAATTGCAAACCCGTATCGCTGATTTCAGGATTTCAACAGCATTTTTTGCCTATTTTGCAACAGTTTTTCACAACATTTCTACAAGATTTGAGTTTTTGAACTTATATGTTACAATTAAAATCAAAATTTCTAAATTTTCACACATAAGATTCGAGCTTTTTTCGAAAAAACCCAGTAAGCTCAAAGCCAGAAAAAATGTTCTGAAAATTAGTATTGCACTCCCTAATAGTCTTGCACTCCCTATTAGTATTGCAAGCCGGAAGACCATCGAAAAATAGTCTTGCAGCCATATTATTAGGTCTCCAAATAAGTTCCGGGTCAAAAATCATAACTTTGTTCGCTGCGTATCGATTTTTATGAAACTGTGGGAATTTACGTTATCAACCATGATCTTTCATTTGACAATAGTCACAAAATTTTTTGACCATCCAAAGTGCCCTAACGCGGAGCCAATTTTTTCAGACATTTTTCAGATCTCGCTTCTTTTCAGGTTTCAATTGAGGTCTATGTGCGGATTTTGCTTAGTTTAGTACACAATGTAAGAAAACAAAAAAAGTTTGGAAAAAAATCCGTCCAAAAAAATTTTTTTTCGTCGGTCGTCAAAAAATCTTCAAAAAAATTTTGTCGAAAATTCTTGATTTTTTATACAAAAATGATGTAACCAAGTGCAAACTATTTTTACACATACAAAACATTTCAATTTAGTGCGTCACACTAAAATAATAGCAGAAAACATATATTTTTCGAAATATTTTTGAGTTTTTGGAGTATTTCTCGAGATCCAAATTTCATACTCAAATGTTTTGTATGTCTAACAATAGTTTGCACTTGGTTACATCATATTTGTATAAAAAATCAAGAATTTTCGAAAAAAATTATTTTGAAGATTTTTTGACGACCGACAAAAAATAAATTTTTTGGACGGATTTTTCCCAAACTTTTTTTGTTTTCTTACATTGTGTACTAAACTAAGCAAAATCCGCACACAAACCTCAAGTGAAACCTGAAAAGAAGCGAGATCTGAAAAATGCCTGAAAAAATTGGCTCCGAGTTAGGGCAATTCGGACGGCCAAAAAATTTTGTGACTATTGTCAAATGAAAGATCATAGTTGATAACATAAATTCCCAAAGTTTCATAAAAATCGATTCGCAGCGAAGAAAGTTATGATTTTTGAACCGGAACTTATTTGGAGACCTAATAATAGAAAAAATACGGTATTTAATATAAAATTCCTCTTCATTTCCAGAGAAGTCGAACTATTCATCGTCCATCAAACTCCGGGAATCGAGCGATGCGTCGAGACGAC
This sequence comes from Caenorhabditis elegans, assembly GCF_000002985.6. Taxonomy (NCBI): domain Eukaryota; kingdom Metazoa; phylum Nematoda; class Chromadorea; order Rhabditida; family Rhabditidae; genus Caenorhabditis; species Caenorhabditis elegans. The sequence goes on along the minus strand of NC_003280.10, from coordinate 13,682,565 downwards.
TGAGCAGAAAAACGGAAAAGAAATGACAATTCTGCAGACGCAAGGAGTCAATTTGGCTGCATTCTTCAAGCACGCAGACGTGCTCGACGTCAATTCGGTCTATTCGAACGATCTGAACTTGATTCTCGAGAATTATGGAGTTGAAGCTTGCTCTAAGGCTATCACTACTGTAAGGGAGTTTTTTTTTTTTTTTTGGAGAAGTTTGAGCAAAATTGGGTGAAAATTGGCATTTTTGAGTTAAAAAATCGCCAAAAATCGCCAATTTCCTATAGAAGTTGGTCAAATTCGTCTGAAAACATCACTTTTTTACTAGGAAATTGTTAAAATCCGACTGAAATAGCACATATTCTAGCAAAAGCCTGGTAAAGCTGGAATTTCAGAAATTTAAAAGAAAATTCTAAGTTTAAGCCCAAAAAATCTTTTTAAAAAAACCGAATTCGTCTGAAAATGCCAATTTTATCAAGAAAATTTTATAGCACAAAGTCTAGGAAAAGCTGGAATTCTCCACAAGAGTTTTGAAAATTTTTAGTGAAAATTCCAATATGCCTAAAAGAAGCCTAAAAAATGTCGAATTTTGAAAAAAATTCACCGTTCATCACTGACTTGGATTATTCTTCCGCGGAAAATTTGAAAATTTAAGCAAAATGGAGTGGAAATTGACATTTTTGATTAAAAAACGTAAAAATTTACCGTAAAAACCGTCAGTTTCCGGTAAAAGTTGACCTAATTCGGCAATTTGCCGTTTTGCCGGAATATCTCAATTCCGGCAATTTGCTGATTTGCTGGAAATTTTCATTTTAGGCAAATTTGCCGATTTGCCGGAAATTTTAATTTTAGGCAAATTTGCTGATTTGCCGGTAATTTTAATTTTAGGCAAATTTGCTGATTTGCCGGAAATTTTAATTTTAGGCAATTTTGCTGATTTGCCGGAATTTTCATTTTAGGCAAATTTGCCGATTTGCTGGAAATTTTAATTTTAGGCAAATTTGCCGATTTGCCGGAATTTTCAATTCCGGCAATTTGCTGATTTTGCCGTTGCCCTGGTTTGAGATTCTAGTTGTTCTGCTATTATTGCTCATCTCTGACTCGGATGAACTAGATTACGGTGCCAGCTTCTCCGACGACTTCCTCTCCGATACATCAAAGACACCGTACACCAGGTACACTTATCACAAAAAGTGTGTCTTATTCTTCTTCTGAACCTATTCTTCACTTTGTTAATTGTTGGTTATAACCACACACAATTAACACACTCTCCCACGGCATGTCACATGGCGGCAATCTCCGAGAACAGAGGAGGAGAAAGATTTATGGTTGCTATCGCCTTTTTTGATAACAACCATCATCACCACCGTAATAAAGACGGCGCGTCTTCTCCCCGACACGTGTGTGAACGATGATGGTTCTATTAATAGACAATTTCAACTGCACCGATGCTTTGAGGATCGGCGGCAAATCGACAAGAAACACAGAAAATCAGACTTCTCGGCACTTTTGCAAAAGGATCTTTCCGCGGCAACTCTAGAGAAAAGCTAGGATCAGCCAAGGATCGGCTATAAAGAAACTCGGCTTATTTGATCAGTAGATCCATAGATCCACACGGCGATTCACTTGAAAGTGTTCTTTCGAATCAGTCCACAGCTCGACGAACTTCGGTAATGATCTGCCAAGTTTAGTTTGGCAATTTCTCAATTTGGCCGCCAAATAACTGTTTTGCCGTTCCGTTCCAAGGTCCATTTCGACATTTTGGCAATCTTCTGAAGTCTGACGATTTACCAATTCCAATTCAGCAAACTATCTTCATTTAACGATTACTTCCTCAAATTCGAAATTGCCAGTTTCCAATTTCAGCTTGAAATTGTACTGAAATTGGCGAACTCTAGTCTAACTAAGTACCTCTAATTTAGGTTCCTACTAGAATTAGCGGATTTTGAAATTCGGAATTTCTTAAATCGAAATTTGAATTCTCTAGACGCGATCACAAAAAAATGTGCTACATCCCGTGATTCTGTCTTCTTCACCACGCGAATTAATATCTTGAAGTTCCAAAAAAGAAACATTTTTTGTCGATAAATTCGGCAAATTGCCGGCTTGCCGGAAATTTCCAATTCCGGCAATTTGCCGATTTGGCGGAAAATTTAATTTTCAGCAATTTTCCGATTTTCCGGAAATTTCAATTCCTGCAATTTGCCGATTTGCCGAAAGTTTTAATTCCGGCAATTTTCCGATTTGCCGAAAAATCGTTCGCCGCCTACCCTTGGCTCCAATTATCTTCCAATTTCAACCTTGGTGCCCTTCTGACCTCGGCACCTCGTCAATTCTTGACCGACATTCGGCACTCTTAGCGTACTGCAGCAGTACGACGTGCCGCCGTCACAATGATACCGTCCGATTTGTTCGTTTCGCCACTGTCATAAATCTTTTTTTCGCTATTAATAGAGTGAAAGGGAGAAAAGGACATCTCATGTGAACGACACGTGTGTAGAATATGAAAGTTTTTGATGAAGATTTGAAGGAATATTTATTCTTTTTTTTTTTTGGCTTGGCTTGGCTGTATTCCTATGAAACAAGAGTTTTACTCTCTCTGACGTAGTTGGTCTTTTAAGGAAGGCGATAACTGCTGCAGCAGCAGGCGAAGAAAACGACGATGATGATCGTAATTGCGGAAGCTTTCCGAATTGTCAGCAATAAACTTCGAACTATTGTCGTAAGCATCGCAGCCGTCGTTTTCTCTTTAATGTTTTCTCGAATGATGAGACTAGAGAAATTTGATTGTGTACAGTCCTAATTTGGGCAACACAAGCTGCTGCTGCTGATGCTGCTTCTGCAAGTCGAGGTCAAAAGAGGCTTTTGCGCAGACAGAATTGTGTCATGTGGCTTGAAAAGAAGAAAAGTATTGCCCCATGAAGCTTGTCGAATCTGAAAATGAAGGAAAACCTGGACATTGAAGCTCAGGTTGTCCTGAAAGACTTTTCAAGGCAAAAAGCACAAGCTCTCCGCCAGGGGTGTGCGGCAAATCTCTAAATTTGCCGAGATCGGGAAATTAGGCGATTTTGGCAAATTTGCCGTGCTTAACTGACTCCAAAAAATGTTACTACTTTGTGATGTTTTACGGCAATTGGCAATTTCGTCTCTTGCCGGTTTTGTGAATTTCCTGCAATCGGCAATTTCGGCACTTGCCGTTTTTGGAAATTTCCGGCAATGTGCAATTGCGGCACTTGCCGGTTTTGTGAATTTCCTGCAATCGGCAATTTCGGCACTTGCCGGTTTTTGCACAATGAGTCATATTGCATGATTGTTGTCCCGAAATGTTGAATTTAATGTCAATATTTTCAAATTTCGACATATAGAGAAAAGTCCCCCGCAGTCCTCCAACTCCTCCAAAATGTAAATAAAAACGTAGCCTGATTCATTTGTGTGGAGAGGGGTACGGTAGCAGGCAGGCACCTACCCACACCGATCTTTAGTGCGTCCTTCCTCTCTGAAGACTGGACTTCCTCACAATAGAGAGTGAGAGAGAGAGAGAAAGAGGTCCGAAATTGCATTCCATTCGTCTCTATCTCTCTGCCTTCTCTGCCTGGTTGATGGTACCTGTTAGTGATTCGCGACGATCGGAGAGATAGACACAACCACACTCGAATGGTGTTCACAGCTGAAACTGTACGGTTTCCAGTGGAGACGCAGATGGTTGGAAGCATCGGAAGGCGGTCGAATCGTCGTCGCACCAGCATCGTCTTCTTCATCTTCGTCTACTAGTGTCGTCGTGTCGTGTTGTCGTGATTAAGTGTGTGTGTGTGTGTTCGCCTCTTTCTGATCTTGCGACGTCACCGCACCGCGTTCTTCTGATGTCTTTGACTATTCAATTCTCTGATGAGATGCCCCCCGATGCTCTCAGTTCTTCTCTCTTTCATCGATTATTGACTATTTGGATGATATGAAGATGATTGAGAGAGTATGAAGAGGAGAGGTGATTGGGGAACTTTTCCTCCTCCTCCTCCTCCTCCTCCTACTATAAAATGGTGAGAATTATTTATTGAACCATTCTATACACATTATACATCCCAATTGTTCGTGCTGACACAAGAGATTCACGTGCTAACAGCACACTGGAAATAGAAACAAGTCCAGTTGAATTGAGGACGACACAAAGGAACGGGAAATTCGAGTTTTTTTTCTCAGAAAAATTTTGGTTTGATTGATGAAGCAAGTCTATTTTCCAAGAAAAAAGTTGGAACCAGGAAATGATTCTCTGAAAGTTCTCACAGGCCCAAATAGGCCCTGAATATGGCCCAAATTCAGACGTAGATTCTGATTTGAAGCCGAGAAATATAATTGAAGCCGAGAAATATATTTATTAATAATTCAAATTTCCGAGCTTTTTTCTAGCAATTTTATGAGAAGCTCCTGAAAATGGCTTAAACAAAACGGTAACAGTAAATGCGAACTGGGCACTCATGGGCTTGACAACGTGAAGCTTTTACTCCAATTCACTAAATTTGGCGAGAAATTGCCCAATTTTAGACATTGAATCTGACTTAAAGCCCGGAAAACTGAATTTCCGAGATTTGTACACCATGAGGAAGCGCCTGAAAACGGCCTGAAACGTAGTTTTCTCGGAAATTCTCACATCGATCGACAAATTTGACCAGCAAAACCTCAAATACATATGATGTTCCTACTTGAAATCGGTGAAATTCGGGGGAAGACTGAATTTCCAAGCTTTTTTCTGGTAGAAAAGGGCCTGAAAAGGTCTGAAAAGGGCTCAAGCTCCCAATTTTGAGAGTGGAAAAGCTATTCGGTTTTCGAATTTTCGCATTCTCAGTAATAGAATGTGAGGAAAATTGTGTTCACCGAATCCGGCAAATCTTTTGCCGATTTGCCGGAAATTTTCAACTCCGGCACATTTGCCGGTTTGCTGGAAATTTTCTGAAAATTGCCGATTTGTCGGAAATTTTCAATTCCGGCTAATTGCCGATTTGCCGGAAATTTCGTTTCCGGCAATTTGCCGAATTGCCGGAAATTTTAATTTTCTGCAAATTGCCGATTTGCCGGAAATTTTAATTTTCTGAAAATTGCCGATTTGCCGGAAGTTTTCAGTTTAGGAAAATTGCCGATTTGCCGGAAATTATCAATTTCGGAAAAATTGCCGGTTGGCTGAATTGCCGGAAATTTTCAATTCTTGCCGATTTGCTAGAAATTTTCAATTCCGGCATTTTGCCGGTGGGGCCGATTTGCCGGAAAAAATCGCTTACCGCCCACGCCTGATTCAAGCTAAAGATTTGGAAAAAACATGAAAATTTGATAAAACTTTTTAAAAAATAAGATTAAATTTAAATTTTTATGAATCTAGTTGAAAAATTCGGAAAAAAATTTAAAAAATTAATTTCCAACACACAACTAATCACATATATATTTTTTGCAGGAAATGAACAACGTGTTCGCCGTCTACGGTATCGAGGTCTCGAAGCGACATCTCTCTCTAACTGCCGACTACATGACATTCACCGGACAAATCCAACCATTCAACCGCGGAGCCATGTCGTCGAGCTCATCACCCCTCCAAAAAATGACGTTCGAAACGACGATGGCCTTCTTGCGAGAGGCGCTCTTGCATGGTAATTTTTTGAATTTTTTCACTCACTGAAATACGCGAAAATCGACGACTTGAAACTGCCTGAAAAACTCAATTTTGAATGAAAAATCTGTGTAAAACTCGCGCAGATTTTCCTCAACATTTTTGTAAAAACGATGCGCGAAACCCCCCATTTTTCTCCACAACGCCCAAAAATAATTGCGGGGAATTTTTGTGCGCACGTAGCGCTGCAGGAAATTGTATGTCCTTTGAAGATTTGGCGGTGATCTTTTGGAAATTCTGCGGCGTAGACGGAGGGCTATCTGATAAGAAATGTCAATTTTGCAGGAAAAAATTAATTTAAAAAAAGAATTCACCGGAAATCTTCGAAAAAACCTCAAAAATTCAAGTTTTAGATCAGAAATTATCAGATACCGAAAATTCGCCAAAAAATCGAATTTTTCGCTAAATTTTCGGATATTTTGATTTTTTTTTGTGTGGTTTTAGTGAAATTTTTTCAATTTTATCGAAACTCACAGATTTTTTCAAAATTTTGAAAAAAATCGAGTAGAAAGTCGATAAAAAAGATTTTAATGAAATATTGAAAGAAATTCTGAAAAAGGGCGAAAATTAGTTATAATCAAAAAATTTTTCGATGATTTTAGTGAAATTTTGTGGAAAACGGGTAAAAATCTGAAAATTTATTGACAAAACCCCCATTTTTCGCCAAATCTGAACTTTTCCAGCGAAAAAATCCATTTTTTGCCAAAATTTCAGGTTTTTAAAGATTTTTCCAATAATATTATGAAGTTTCTCATAAAAACAATCATTTTTCGGATAATTCACGTGCTAATTCCAGTTTTCTTACAAAAAATAGCTCAAAGCTTGAGCCTTATTTCCACAGAAAAAATTCTGTAAAACTCTGTTTTTTTTTTCTTCACAAAGTTTTTGGAAAATAAGTGAAATCTGAAATTTTTCGCCAAAATTTCAGGTTTTTTGAACGAAATTTCCGAGAATATTATGTGAAATTTCAGTTTTTCTACAAAAACTAAGCATTTTCCTTCGAAATTCAGAGAAATTTCGTCGTCTCTTTGAAGATCAGTAGCCATTTCCAACTTTATTATCACACATACACATTCCGAAAAATAATGATCTTTCGGAAAAAACTACGTAGACACAAGTGGCTAGTGGGGAGATTATCACAGATATTTTATTATATCACTACTCATCTTTCATCTCTCTCTCCCATCAGTTTTCGGGTACAGATAGTCCTCACCTTACTGGGAGAATTTGAAAAAAAAAATTGAAAGTGTGATATGGAGATCATTGATATCAAAATGTGTTCTCCTAGGTACCTATGTTGTTGTTGTTTTTGAAGAAAATCGAGACAAGGAAGGAAATTCGTCGTTTTTCCCCAAATAATTGTTAATTTTTCTATTTTTCTTCCTCCTCCTGATAAAGATGTATATATATATTTATATTTGCATCAAGGATCAGAATCATGAGATTTTTTGTGAGGAAGTCGTGAGTTCCTCTACTGCTGAAATCACGGGAAATCGAATGTTCTACACCCGAGAGGAGAAGTGCGATTCGATGATTTATAGCGTTGTTTTTACGTTTGAGCAAAGTTCAGTTCATCTCTCTTTTCTCCACTTTTCGGACGCCTTCAAAGTTCAGTTTTCGTTTCTGAAAACTAGAGAGGATGGTGTGGTCAGATTTCGGTGAAGAAAACGGAAATTTTCCTTGGAATTTCCACTGCTGAGACGATTATTTGAGGCTGGAAGTGTGCTCCCAAGATCAGTGGCACCTTCGAATTGAAACTTGGCCAGTTTTCAACTCGAAAACTCTATAATTATCATGATTAACTGATAATTTGAAGAAAAAATGGCAATTTTCGACCTGACAGGCCTTTTTTTTCCAGAAAAAGTGCAAAATTCGAAGAATTGTCCGAAGTTGTGCCACACGTGGTGTCAGAGTGTCCCATTTTAGTTTGATCTACGTAGATCTACGAGAATCGCGGGGGAATTTAGACGTAGACGCAGACTTTTCAACTGATTTTGCATTGCTAAGAACGTACTGACGTAACACTTTTTTGTAGATCAAACCGTAATGGGAAAGTTCTCAATTTTGGCTGGAATTTTCGGGTTCTTGAAAGCCTGCTTTCGTCGTAATACACGACAGAAAGGACATTTTCCATCTGTAAGCCCTTTCGGAAAGAGCAAAGGGCAAGAAAATCGCGTGCTTTTTACTTTTTTCCTGTAAAGATGCAAAAATCGTTCTAATTCGATATTGAACTATAATGCTGAGTAATTGTCTAGGCTTGAACACTGCTGAGCCGTTAGGCTTAATCGGGCAAATGTCTTGATAAAACACTGATTTAAGGCAAACACACCTTTCTTCTCTCTGCAATTCTACAAAGAAGTCCAGAAAACTCGATATTTTGCCGAGTTGCTCAAGGAAAAATTCGGCGTTTCTGAAATTTTCTGAAGACTTTGAAACCTAGTTTTCAATAGATTTCTTCATGAAAATCTCGCACTTTCTTTAGTTTAGTTTAGTTTCCTATTGTCTGCACCGAGACTTATTAGCCGGCCGCAAATGGATAAATCTCTTGTCAAATTTCAAAACGATAGTTTATCACATCCTACATATCTCTCGCAGACAAAATCATTCCTCAGAGACATGAGAAGGCCTTTTTCTATAGGCCCCCGTCTAGCATGTGTATGACGCGTGAAGATCATTGAAGAACACCAGTACACTTTGCAAAAGTCACTGCGACTGCTTCCTTTTTTTTTGCAAATGGAAAACGGCGACACGAAAATAAGGAAGTTGTAGTAGCCGGCTGGAGCCGGCACACAATGCATGCTCCTTGAGCAAGCTGAGCAGAAGCCATTCTCTTTACACATGGCTCTCGGTGGCTTTCCACGTGCCAGTGACGTAGCTCGGAAGTTAGTCATCACCACCACCAGCACAAGGGCCGAAGTACAGTGGCGTCTTGGTTTATCAAACTCATTTTCACACGAGTATACTACAGTAGTTGTGTGTGATTTATTCGAGTATTTGTTATCACAAAATTTGATACTTTAGACGGTAGACGATAGTTGGTTATTATTAGTTTTTGTTTGTCGAAGTAAGAAGGTGAATGTTGAGGAAGGAATTTCTCTCTCTCTCATTTTTCTCTCTAACCGTGATCTTGACCAACAGTCAATCATGAGAAAGTGACGAGTCCCGACCACGTGTGTGTTGATTCTGAACTTGTTTTCACGTGAAGTGAAGCCTAGCCACCACACTTGAAGCCGAGGCTCAAGCTCCTTTTTTGCCCATTCCACCTCCTCATTAGGTGACTTGCTTCTTGTTTTTCAGCTCGCTCTGTCGAAATTCCAGGAAATCCAGGAATTGGTAGACTGACGACCAAAACAAGACGAGATTAAAGGAGGACTAACGACATCTCGGACGATTTTGAACGTATAGGCTCAGAATGTGAACGAATTTCGTAACAAAAGTGCTCGAAAAAAAATTTTCAAAACTTTTATGTTCTGGTTCAAAATTTCGAAAAAACCACATCGATTTTGGCCAAAATCTCGAATTTTGCCCATTTGTCCGAAATTAACTTTTTTTTCGGAATTATCCTACTTTACTGCATATTGTGGTAGTTTATCTCATTTAATTTCGATTATTAAAGTATATTTAAAGCCATCGAAATTGGTTACCTATCGGTTTTGAATGTACTTTAATAAACGAAATTGAATGAGATAAACTACCAAAATATGCAATAAAGTAGGATGATTCCAAAAAAGTTAATTTCGGGCAAAATTCGAGATTTTAGCTAAAATCAGTGTAGTTTTTTTTCGAAATTTTGAACCCCACCATAAAAAATAATTTGAAATTTTTTTTGAGAAGTTTCATTTCAAAATTCGTTCATTTGAGCTCATTTCGGGCCGATACGTTCAAAATCGTCTGACTTTAAAGGGAGGCGAATTTATGCGGAATGGTCTTTCCGCGCATAATAGTCATCATTTTTAGCAGTTTCTGTTCAAAATTCGCGTAGATCACGCGTAGATCACAATTAATTTGTGAAAAAGCACAACAGAATGACAAAATATGAGATGAATATTTTGTGATCTACATGTGACATTTTACACAGAAACTGCGAAACAATGATGACTAAACGCGCCGCAAGACCATTCCGCATAAGTGCGCCTCCCTTTAAACTCGTGGAAAAACTAATGCACTGCTGTAGAACATATTCGAAATGAGCGCCGCAGTTACAGTGAAGCGAACTGTTTTTTGCTGGCAGTGGTGGCCTGCTTAAACGTCGGTGGGCCCCCCCCACATAATCTATCATCGATGTTGATGGTTGATGATGATGGTTGGTGACAGTAAGAGTTTGCTTGTTTTTGTTGTTTTTTTGGCCTGTCTACTACACCATACGGTCCATCAGTAGTACTTTTAAAGGTTGAGAATTCAAAAATTCAGCAGTACTACTTTCCACCTTCCACCAAAACCGGAATAAACCGGAAAAATATATGTATACAGGGGTTTCCCGACAAACCGGCAAATTGCCGGAATTGGAATATTCTGGCAAACCGGCAAATTGCCGGAATTGAAAGATTCTGGCAAACCGGCAAAATGTCGACTTGCCGAATCTGTCGACAAAAAATTGCCAAACGGCAAATGCCTGCATGTATATAAATATCACCTGAATTCACGTGGAATTCTCTTTCTGCACTCACTACTTAGAGTCATCATATCATAAGATGTGTGATCTGTGTTCCCACCAGAAAATGACTTGATAAGAGGCTTGGTGAAGTACTCATGTATAGAGATTTTGGACGAAATTTTGAATTTCTAACCTAAAAATCCCAAAACTTGATTCTTATGACTCACTGGCCAACGGTGACTAATTTGAGAATCTCTAAAGGTGGTGTTTACCAGTTATGAGAAAGTTATAAGGAATTAACATTAAAAAAAGGAAGATTTCTTTAAAAATGATGTTTTTTTTCTAAGAAGCTCTGGAATTACGGAGGAAAAGCCGTTTTAAGCTGGAATTTCTACACGGAAGTAGAAATTTCCCACCGAATTTCGAGCTTCTAGCAGAGAATCTGGCATTTTTTCGCAGATTGTACAGCAATTTCGCGAAAATTGAATATTTGTCGATTATTTTCACGAAAAAATTTGCCTGAAGCTCGATGTTTTTAGAAAATTTCGCTGGAAACTGAGCTAGGAGCTGAGATTCGGGCGAAAATTGCTCGAAACTCGATTTTGTTTTTCCGCTCATCGTGAAGCAATTTCGAGCATTGAATCTATAGTTTTTTTTTTTTGGGCGGCAAGCGATTTTTTCCGGCAAACAGGCAAACCGGTCAATTGCAAATTTGCCGGAAAAACAGCAATTGCCAAATACTTTCGGCAAATTGTGGTTTTTCATATCCGGCAAACCGTAAATTGGTAATTGGCCGAAAATGAAAATTTCCGGCAAACCGGCAATTTGCCGGAATTGAACATTTTCTGCAATTTGCCGGAAAAACGACAATTGCCAAAGATTTTGGCAAATTGTGGTTTTTCATATCCGGCATAAACGGTAAATAGGAAAATTGCCGGAGTTGATAATTTCCGGCAATTTGTCGATTTGCCGAATTTGCCGGAAAAGCGCCGAACATTTTCGGCAAATTTCCAATTTTTACCGGCAAAACGCCAATTGCCCACGATTTTCGGCGGCAAATTGTGGTTGGTTTTGCATATTTGCCGATTTGTCGGAATTGAAAATTTCCGGCAAAACGGCAATTTGTTGATTTGCCTAATTCGCCCCTAAATTTTGAGTTTTTACTAGCTTGGCGTTCACATATGACGTCGTACTCTGTACACAACGAAATGCTTATCAGCGTGCGGAGCACCCCCGGCAAACCTCGCGCCGATTGTACCCAAAAAAAAAAGAAAAATTTGATAATAAGCCTTGAAAAAATTGATAGCACAAATGACTAGAAACATGCTGCTCACAAAAAGTTCTAAAAATTCGATATTTTCAGGCGAAGAAGACAATGTGAACTCTCCGTCGGCTCGTCTCGTAATGGGAGCCCTTCCGCGTGGCGGTACCGGATCGTTCGACTTGCTGCTCGACACGAAAATGCAATCCGAACGGGAGGAGCACGAGGCGGCGAGGGCTCGAAAGCGGAACGCCAAGCAGAAGTTTTAATCATTTTTTTTAGACGATTTTGTTGTTGAGTTTTCAATTGTTTTTCGTTCTTTTTTTTTGTCATTATTGTTCACCGAAAATGTTTTGTTTTTTTTTTCTTTAATTGTTTAGTTGTTGTTGATTTAAATTTTTTTTTGTTACGAAAAAGTCCCCCGAATAAACTCTGAATATAATAACTTAACTATAAGTTTCATCTAGCACGACAAAAAATTCGGCAAATTGTCGATTTGCCGGAAATTTTTAAAATTGCCGATTTGCCGGAAATTTTCAAAATTGTCGATTTGCCGGAAATTTTTAAAATTGCCGATTTGCCGGAAATTTTCAAAATTGCCGATTTGCCGGAAATTTTCAAAATTGCCGATTTGCCGGAAATTTTCAAAATTGCCGATTTGCCTGAAATTTTCAAAATTGCCGATTTGCCGGAAATTTTCAAAATTGCCGATTTCCCGGAAATTTTTAAAATTGCCGATTTCCCGGAAATTTTTAAAATTGCCGATTTGCCGGAAATTTTCAAAATTGCCGATTTGCCGGAAGTTTACAATTGCCCATTTGCCGGAAATTTTCAATCAATTTGCCGATTTGCCGGAAATTTTCAATTCCGGCAATTTACCATTTACCGGAAACTTTCAATTCCGGCAATTTACCATTTACCGGAAACTTTCAATTCCGGCAATTTGTCGATTTGCCGGAAAATTTCAAAATTGCCGATTTGCCGGAAGTTTACAATTGCCCATTTGCCGGAAATTTTCAATCAATTTGCCGATTTGCCGGAAATTTTCAATTCCGGCAATTTACCATTTGCCGGAAACTTTCAATTCCGGCAATTTGTCGATTTGCCGGAAAATTTCAATTGCCGTTTTGGCAGAAATTTTCAATTCCGACAAATTTCCGATTTGCCGGAAATTTCAATTACGGCAAAATGTCGATTTGCCGGAAATTTCAATTCCGGCAAATTGCTAATATGCCGGAAATTTCAATTGCCGATTTGCCGGGCAAGAATCGGTTTCCAAATATAAAACTATAATAACTTAAGCTTCATATCTAGTAGACACAACTTTAATTAATTCAACGCCATCCCTCCTTTTTCAGGCTCTTTTTTGTATAATAAGAACACATTCAAGAATTCATATCATTTATTATTATACATTTGTTTAAAAATGCTCTTTTTTAAAGCTGCAGTAGCTGAAAATTTGGCAAGAAATAGGGATCACAGTGGAGTGAGAGGGTCGAGAGAAAGAGAGAGAGAGAGACGAAAAGTGAAAGATGGTGTTGAATTAAAGCTGTAATGATGGTGGTGGTGGTGGTGGCAAGATGAAGCTGAGAATCGACGAAGAGATCACTTTGAGAAGCTTATTGGGAAGAAGAAGCTTGAGTTGTAGAGGATTCGCTGAAAAAAAAAATTTTGAAAAAAAGTTTTTTTTTGACCCTAAAAAAAATTTTGACCCTAAAAAAAAAGTTTGACCCTAAAAAAAAATTTTTTTTCGACATTTTTTCTTATTTTTAAATTTCCACGAAGTCAATACTTACCATTTCGTATTAAACCGTTCTCTGGTGCATGGCTCGAAGCGTTTGAACCGGCGGTAGGAGACGAACTCCAAGGTGTCGCGGGATGGATGGATGATGCTGATCATTATTTTTTTGGATCCTTAGTAGTGGTACTAGTTGTAGTAGAAAGAGAGTTCTTATCACAAGAGAGGCAAGACAACGTCGCGACGTCGTCAGGCTTTTATAGGCGCGGCGAAGGGAGGCGGGCCCAGCGGCCCGCCTACTTCCCACACTGCTGCCGCCGCCGCCGACACACACACAGAGACCAGGTTGGCATGGTGCCAGGCTGCTGGGGGCGGGGTGAGAGAAGAAGGGTACTTTGTGAACTCTGGAAATTGAGGACAGAGCACACAGTGAGCAAACGAGATTGTTAACGAAACAACTTTTGGTTATTACTCTATTATTATTACCCAGAAGCGAAATTTCTCGGTATTAGCGCAAAATTACGGTCCCCGGTCTCACCACGACAATTGTTTTGTTAAGGGAAAAAAGGTATGCGCCAATTCGGCAAATTGTCGATTTGCCGGAAATTTTGCAATTTGCCGATTTGCCGGAAATTTTGCAATTTGCCGATTTGCCGGAAATTTTGCAATTTGCCGATTTGCCGGAAATTTTGCAATTTGCCGATTTGCCGGAAATTTTGCAATTTGCCGATTTGCCGGAAATTTTCAAAAATGCCGATTTGCCGGAAATTTTTAAAATTGCCGATTTGCCGGAAATTTTCAAAATTGCCGATTTGCCGGAAGTTTACAATTGCCCATTTGCCGGAAATTTTAAATTCCGGCAATTTGACGATTTGCCGGAAATTTTCAAATTTTCAATTCCGGCAATTTGTCGATTTGCCGGAAAATTTCAATTGCCGTTTTGCCGGAAATTTTCCATTCCGGCAAAATGCCGATTTACCGAAATTTAAATTCCGGCAAAATCCCGATTTGCCAGAAATTCTCGGTATTAGCGCAAAATTACGGTCCCCGCCCGGTCTCACCACGACAATTGTTTTGTTAAGGGGAAAAAGGTATGCGCCTTTGAAGAGTACTGTAATTTCTTTCATCGATTTATCATAGTTTTTTCTCATGAAATCGTGTGTTTTTCTGGTATATTTAAGTTTTTCACAAGAAAAATACACATTTTTATCAAAAAAAACTATAACTACAGTACCCTTTAAGGCGCACCAGCTTTTCATCCCATTAAGAAAATCGTGTCGAGACCGGCTACCGCATTTTTTTTTCAGAATTTTTATGGACTTTTTTTTGAAATACGGTTTTTTGAGGTCACTTTGAGCACATTATGGTGGTGCACACAATTCTTGAGAATGCGTATTGTACAGCATATTTGACGCGCAAACAAGCGAAAACTACAGTAACTTTTTTAAATGACTACTGTAGCGTTTGTGTCGGTTTACGGGCTCGCGTTTCCCCGTAAATCTACACAAGCGCTACAGTAGTCATTTCACGAGTTACTGTAGTTTTCGTTTGTTTGCGCGTCAAATATGTTGCAAAATACGCATTCTCAGAATTTTGCGTTTCCGTAACATGGCTCATGAAATCAGGGCTAAAATTAGGCCAATTCTCCAGTTTTAATTAAAAAACTGGTCTCGACTCGATTTTCTTGGTGGGGAAAAAAGTTGTGCGCGCATTTAAAGGTAGTTTAATTTATCTTGTACAAAAGTACGAAAGTTTAAAGCTACAGTACTCTTTAAAGGCGCACACCTTTTCGCATTAAAAACAATTGTCGTTTCGAGACCGGGATTTCGTATGTTTTCGCTAAAATCGGTGAATT
Source organism: Caenorhabditis elegans (assembly GCF_000002985.6). Lineage (NCBI taxonomy): Eukaryota > Metazoa > Nematoda > Chromadorea > Rhabditida > Rhabditidae > Caenorhabditis > Caenorhabditis elegans. The sequence continues at coordinate 13,667,482 of NC_003280.10, read as the reverse complement.
TTGCGTCTCAGTAGTAATAATAGCGTTATGGCCCAGAAAAAGTAGAACTTAAAAAAAATTTTGAAAAAAAATTAAAATGTTCCTAAAAGTTCATCGCCGGCACTTCCTACTGTAGTTTTGTGGCTGTCGTGGCCGAGTTTACGATTTTCGCGGCCACATGAGACTAACCTCTAGAGGCAGACACTATAGAGAGAGACGCAGAGAAACAGACACCACAAGACACTGTGATCAATAGAGAGACCCAGACACGCAAAAAAAAATACAATGCGACTGGTTTGTGTCCCTGGGAAATGGAAAACTGCAAGAAGTGTAGTACGGTAGGCCTATTCTCTTTTTTTTTTTTGACAATGCTTTTTCTTCTTCTCTGCCGTGGGAGAAAAATGTTAATTAATTAGTTTTTTGTTCGGTGGGTTTTTTGTTTCTAAAACTGTCTGAAACAGTTCCCGTTCGCTATTGTGTACGGCCTGCAGGCTGGTCAATAGGAATTTTACAGAGATTTCGCCGGTTGTACTACCTGATAATGTCAAAATATCTCGCAGCGAAAACTACTGTAGCGCTGGTGTCGATATACGGGGGCTTACGTGGTGTCAGGCTGTCTCATTACAGTTTGATCTACATAAAATGCGGAATATTTTTTTCCCAGAAAAATTGTGACGACAGCACGCTCTTAACCATGCAAAATCAGTTGAGATGTCGGCGTCTCAACTCCCGCATTTGTTGAAGATCAAAACGAAATAAGACATTCTTCGACTCCACGTGAGTCCCCGTAAATCGACACAAGAGCTACAATAGTCATTCTAAAGGTTACTGTAGTTTTAGATTTTTTGCGCGTCAAATATGTTGCGCAGTACGCATTTTCAAATGTATGAAGTAATGTCTCACTGGTCAAGGTACCCCTTAATCAAACAAGAATTAAAGTTTCCCCCTCCTCTGTTTTACCAAATTTGACCAACAACAACAACATCGCGTCATCTTTTTTTTTTGGACAAAGTATAGAGTAACAACTTCGAGATATTTCTAAGTTTCAATAAGGCATCAATGAAGATACTTTTATTATTTACGCAAAATTACACAATTTTTCTCTTGGGGGGGGGGGTTGTGTTGGCGGTGTAGATCACGGTGAGAATTAAAACTACAGTACTCCAAAACTACAGTAATCCAGAGGCCGCAATTACTGTACCTTACAGTAAGCACACTACAGTAGCCTAGGGTTACTGTACCCATAAGACTCTACAGTACCATAGGGTTACTGTAACCATAAGACTCTACAGTACCCTAGGATTACAGTAACAAAACTCTACAGTACCATAGGGTTACTGTACCCAAAAGACTACAGTATCTTAGAGTTACTGTAACAAAACTATACAGTACACTAGGGTAACAGTAAAAACCTTTACAGTACCCTAGGGTTACTGTAACAAAACTCTACAGTATCCTGAGGTTACTGTAACAAAGCTCTACAGTACCCTAGGGTTACTGTAGCAAAACTATACGGTACCCAATGGTTACAGAAACAAGATCCTACATGCAGTATCCCACCGGTACCGTAACCAGATTATACAGTACCGCAGTCCTACTTTTGCCTAAATCTACAGTACCTTAGTGTCGGTGTTACTGTAACAAAACTCTACAGTACCCTGGTGTTACTGTAACAAAACTACACAGTACCTTAAGGTCACAATAACAAAACCCTACAGTACCCGCTACCGTAACCCAATTTCTACAGTAACTCTCAGAACCCGAATTTTGAACGTCTACATTATTTTATGGAAACTACAGTGTCTCAGCTACAGTACTCCAACTGCAAAAATTCACAACTACCGTAACCCAAAAAACTACAGTACCCTCCACGCCAAACTACAAACTACAGTACCCCTCGAAAACGCAACATTTCGAAACATCATTTGCACCCTGCAATACATCCTCCAAAACTCCTCTTTCAAAAGATCAGTGACGTCACGATATATTGTACAATGATCCCACACCCCTCTAATTGCCCTCGTTTAAACCTTTATCAAAAAAAGAAATTTTTTGGTGATAACTGATAATAGTACACACTTTACTGTTTGATAAAGATATGTCTATTGGGGGGCAACCGGTCTTGTTATCTCTAATTTGCATAATAGGTCGAGATTCGGCTTATCATTAGGAGTTGCTTGATTTGATTGAATGCAAAATTATTTTTTACATAAAAAAGAGTACAGTGGCCGACATTTTACGGTCCCGCGAGATGTCGGCTGCTATGCCTAGCTTAGAATACCGCCCGACAGATCGCTGGAAAAATTTGACGCAACTATTAGTGCAGCCGACATTTCGCAGGCCTAAATTGAAATGCCTACCATCTAGCAAGGCCCATGATATGTCGGCCGCTACAACGTTTTTCGCGGAATAGTGGGAAATATGTTGCCAACTAACAAAGTATTAAAAATTAAATGTACTATGCACCTTTCATAAGTCTGTTTTTACAACAAAAAAAAGTTAGAGCAGCCGACATTTTGCGGGCCCAATTTTGAAGTTCAGCCAGATAGCAAACCTGTGAGATGTCGGTCGCTATAACTTTTTTTGCAGAAAATGCTGCCAACTAATAGAGCAGCCGACATTTTCAGGTCTACATTTTTAAAACCTCCATAACCCCCTTCGCAATGAAGCTAGAAAAAAGTTGTAAATTACAAAAATGTAGCAAATTTAATTTTCTTTATTTTATCAATTAATAATTTTTTTCAAGAACCTCTAGTTTTTAAGTTACACACGTACTTTAAGAGGAACTATGACTCACTTGATTTATCAAACTACAGTAATCCACTATAACAATCAAGTTGATCAAAATTTTACCACCCGAACGCGTCAGTTTTCTATTTCACGTGACCATAGTCATTTTCTTATCATTTTCACATCGATCAACTATCGAAAAGAATGTATATGTACATCAATATAGTATATCAAAATAGATTCAGGAGACGTGTTAGTTCCTTCTTTTTTCTTTCTATTTTTGGCATGTTTTGACGCTATTTTTAGAAAATTGAGAAGTTCTGACCAGACTGGGAGTTCACGTGAACCTAGCTGGAATAGTCGACGGCAAAAAAAAAGATGATAATAGGGGGTTATAAGGAATTTATTTGGGAAGAAGAAAAAAAGGGAAGATATTTTATTTTGAAGTTAGAAAAAAAAAGTAAAAAAGTCATAAAAAATGTAAAGATCTTTGGAATTTGGGATAAACTTTACCCCCTCGCCTGCCTACGTAGGCATACGTGCCTACCGCTTATTTTCTGAATTTTGACGGGGATTTTAGGTTCTTGGTGTTTGACCAATATCTCATTTTGATTAAGAAATCAACAATTTTTGCAGTAGGTTTACAAGGCGGCCTAGAAGGCAGGCAGGCAGGCAGGCATTCTTGTGCTTAAATTAAAGTTATGTGTATTGTTGTTAAAGGCACATACATTGCAGTACAACTTATGTACACAGGGTTACTGTAGTTAGTGGGAAATGGTGATGTAGTTAAGAGTACAGTAGTTTCAATCTACTTCCTAGTAACGGTACGGTAATTTGAAAGGATACTGTAGGCAGAGTATGGCAGATTGGCGTTTGGATACTGTAGTTAAAGGCGCAGTAGCCTAAGTGTGAGCAAGAGTACTGTAGTTGAGCTTTTGCGGGTTACGGTCACTCTAGTTAAAGTTCCAAGGGGGGGGGGGGGGTTATGTACCTTTAATACTGCTGTGAGGGATATTACTGTAACCAAAAGTATTTTTTAATAATTACTGTAGTTTGGGTACTGTAGTCAGGTTACTGTAAGCTGGTATTTTGGGGTAAGAAAACTTGTCTAGGAGGTACGGCTGTAGTAACAAATAGCGAAAAATGTAGCAACAAATTCAAAATTTTTTGAAAATCGTTCTCTGTTGGTACAGTACCCAAATCAAACCACCACCATCACCACATAAATAGCATAAGACCGAAAATAATCAACACGCAACGTGCTAAGTGAACTGAATGAACCCAAAAAGAACGACCATATTTATGAAAATCTTTTCTTTTTTCTCTTTTATATGTATCTGCCTCCTGCTGCAGGCCTTCAAAGATCATAAGAACATGAGAAAGTTGGAGATGGTTTCTGGGTTCAAATCGGGTTGAACTCAAGTAGGAACACACCAGAACCCTCAGAAATCAGAAATGAACATTGCAAATATTTTTTTCGATTGGTAGAAAAAAAAATGAAAACAAGCATACTGTGTAAGCGAGAGAGTCTCAGGAATACTTGTTCTAGGAATCGGGAGAAACCAAAATAATTTTTTTTTGCAAAGTTGCATGCTTTATTCGATGTAATAATATTATTTGCGATAAATAAAAAAATTATTTAAAAAAATTTAAAAATTATTTTTAAAAACACCATCACAACACCATCGTTCCGAGTACTTCCAGTAGCAAGGAATCTCAATTTATAATTGAATAATTCTATTTCCAACTTGTCCAAGTCATCATCACTGCCTTCAAACCCTGGGGCGAATACTTTGACAATATCACGAATATTAGAAATTCTCCCAGTGCACGAGCCTTCGTTCAAAGTGGATGTTCTTTCGAGAAGCTGGAAAAATTAAACATTTTGGGGATCGGGATCCATAGTAAAGGTGGAGTAGCGCCAGTGGGGAAACTGTTAAAAACTACTCCAATTGTGCCGAAATGACCGAGTATCATAATAACACTCTTCAAAAAAAATTTTGAAATTTTTTATATACTGTCAAAAAGTGACAATTACTCAGTTTTTGCTACTCATAATTTTGGAAGTCGACCAAAAAAAAAAATTTTTTTCTACATTTTTTATACATTAATTTTGTTTTAATGATTCATATTAAAACGGGAAAACTGAGTTCAGTTTAATATTTCCGCGCAAAGTGATTACTAGAGATACAGGCATTGTTTTTGTTTTTTCCGCAGTATTGGATTTTGTTGTCAAACTTTATTACACACTTGATCAGCTGGGAAGAGCTTTAGGAATGCAACGACGGTGTGCACTTTCATAACTTCATCAGTGTTTTGAGATTATCGAGAAGTTCAAAATGTATTTTCAAACAAAAAAAGTATGTCTACTGAAACTATGTCTACTGAAACTGCTCAAAAATTTACTCAACTGAGGTCATCTACACTAATTTTCCATTCTTACATTACAAATCATTCAAGAATAAAAAATGTGCATACAAATAAACTGTTTATTTTTTCCTTATTTCCACACATTCCCACAAATCGGCAAATATGGAAGTTTGCGGAGCGGAAAACTGATATGATGACGCAAAAAGGGAAAAGGGGGTACACGAGGTGATAAGGAGTAAATATTGGAAACAAATTTTGATTGATTGAATTTTGAAAGCTAGATTTTTTGCCAAGTTATTTTTTAAATAATTTCAGATAGACAATGATTACAGCTGAATTGAGTGATTTCTTGGAAATTAATGAAAAGGAAAGTGTTCTCAGAGGAATATCAGCAAGTGATAAGGTTCTAATTAAATAGTTATAATATTACAAAAACTGGTATTTCAGATACTTTCATCTGGAATTTGTCAATTTCTCGTTGCTGAGAATGGACAATGGAGGAAACCAGATGAAGGAGCCGCTGTGGCATTGTTCCTGAAAGTGAGTAGTGACACAGTTTTCTTAAGTTGGATTTTTGAAAATTGATTTCCGAAACATGTGACTCTTTCAATAAACATTCGAGGGACGTGTCGTAATGGTTTTTCCATTGTGATTTGGAAAATTAAAATAAAATGTTTCGAACATTTTTCGTAGTTATTGTGGTTTTCTGAAAACGCACTTATAACTTTTCTTGGCTAAAACTCTAAATCTTTTGGTCTTATTTTCGAAATTTTAAGTTCTTTTTCAGAACAGTACGGAGCGATATTACCGGATAATAGTAATGGAACCATCTGCAGATCCAGATTGGGAACCAACAATTCAATTTGATTTTCTTATTAGGTAATCTTGAATATAATTTGATTTCAACTAACACTATGATTATAGAGACAAAAGGTTTGAAACAATACAGGAACATGCGAGATTACTCGTTTTTGAGGCAGAATCCAGATATATTGGATTGAACTTTTACGACTCAAAGGAATGTGAGAACTTTCACAATAGTGTTTGTAAACGACAAAGTGAGTATATTATTACTTGAATAAATCGAATTTGAAAAAGAGTAATATAGGAAAGGAAAGTAACTCCACTTGCTACATTTTCAAATTGAAACTTGGAACTTGAATTTCAGCGAGAAGTACCGATAAAGCAAAGCAGCCAGCATTGGAGGGAAAGAAGAAGAAGAAAAGTAGTTTCTATCATAATCCATTCAAATCCCACAAGGAACCAAGAAAACAAGTTGAATTTGGAGCACCAATAGATTTTCGGCATGTTGATGGTTTGAAGTTGACAGATGTACAAGAAGATTTGTATATGCAAGTTAGGAGTAGATTGAATGTATAGTTTTCCAAACCTCTATTGCCAAGACTACGTTGAAATTTCAGGTGAATAATCCAGAAGAAGAAGAGGAAATTGTGAAGCAATTGATTGTAAGAAATGAAGATCATATTAGACAATCATTGATGGTGAAAAAAGAGTCTCAAACTGTGAAAGGGGTTAAGGACAAACATAAAGATAAAGTCAAAACAAGTAAAGTGAGTCCGAAAATTGACAAAAGTCGACAAATAAGACTCCAAAACATTGTTGTCCAAAATTTGAAAATCTAAGACCGATTTATTTCTTTTTTCAGAGCTTTTTTGGACGTAACAAACCAAAAGTCGAGGATGTTTCTCAACCGATTGTACCAGTCATCACTGGTGATCCATTGAATCCCGATTGGACAGTAACCGCAGCAACATCATTCAAACATAGTCACACTTTTGCTGCGATCGATCCCATCAAGACTACGGACTGGGAAACTCCGAGAAAAGATACTTATGGATCTACAAATCAGCGACAGCCTCAAAACATTTATAAATTCGAACAAGAACACGTTGAACAAACTTATCAAATTGAGAAAATTGAAGTGGACGATACACCGACAGAGTTGCCAAGTAGAGGTGCTTCAAGAAATCCAGAAGATCAGATGACTAGAGGAGGTAGGTATATTGAATGTATTTAGTAAGGAAGGAAAGTTGATTTCTGTTTGGTACTGATTAAGAGATGGGCTTCAGTTTTCAAAAAAAAAAAGATAGGTGCCAGTGTTTGTAGAGCTTCTCAGTAGGCAGCTTCATTGCAACATCTGCTGAATAACTCTCAAATATGTTTTCAAGCTTTTACCAAACAGTTGCAATTTTGGAAAGTAAATTTTGATAAAAGAACTTGACTCAAGGGGGTCAAAGATTGTCAGATGTTTCCAGGAGTGGTGTTTTTTTAACTTTTATTATTATTATTCGGACATTCTTCATATACTGTTTATTTCCAGGTCTCTCAACTCCTCGAATTCCAACTCATCGTGACTCCTATCGTTGGGCTACAAAACCAGACACTGTACCAAAGCAGACTCCTCCTCCAACTCCAAATGCACCTTCACATTCTCATCAAGTTGATCAGTTTGCTGAGTTCAAACTAGTGGAACCTAAAACACCAACACGAGTGGCTCCACCGCCCCCTCCTTCGGCTCCGCCTACTATTAAATTCCCTATTTCGACTGGAACATCGTACTCTTCGACAACTCCACCTACCACTCCAAAACCTGCTCCTCCTCCTCCATCACGTATTCCAAATCCTTCTCCTTCTCCGCAACCTGCCGAAGTTAGTAAATCTCCACCACCACCTCCACCACTTCCACCGATTGCAACGCCTTCTTCTGTACCTCCACCTCCACCTCCACCACCGGCTCTAGAACAAGAAATCTCTGGGCCACCAACAGTTAGATTAACTGCTGTTCCAGAATCTAATTCTGATCGAAGAAGTCTAATGGATGTAAGTTTCGACTTAATCAATATTTTTCTATGAATCTTTTTTCAGCAAATCCGTTCAATCGATCGTTCACAAGTCTTGCGTAAAGTCAGTGATACACCTGACACGAGGCAATCTGTCCCATCACCGACGTCTGGAACAATTGTCGATCAGATTCAGAACTTCCTCGATGCAAGAAGATCCGGAATAAATCCAAGTGATTCGGAAGAATCTGAATACTCTACAGTAACCGCAGCAACATCATTCAAACATAGTCACACTTTTTCTGCGGATCCCATCAAGGATCCATCAGTGCTGCTGAATAGAAGCGCTTCAGTGCGAGTTCGAGGAAGTAAGTTGATTGACTGAGAGCGACATTTTGTGTGTTTAATTTTGACTTCAGCCATGTAAAATTCGTATTCAAACAAAAACTAGATTCAGACAAAAAATTGCAATTAAATTGTATTTTTATGCAAATCAAGGTCTCTTCATGTACATCAAAAATACATTTTCTTCATAAACCCTATTTAAACGCGATCACGGGTTTGTCTTTGAATCACCAAAAACAGTCTGAAATTCGATAATAACAAAGACTAGCGGGCCCTGCGGGCCCGCCAGTTGTAGGGGGTGTAAGGCGAGTCCCCTTGCCGGGCGTAGGTTCTCGGCTTCGCCTCGAACCTGTTAGAGGGTTCGTGAAATTTTCAGTGAGTCAATGTCTTCTTGATTTTTGAGTTCGGTTTGACCAAAAACAGACGCACCCCATGACTCAGTTAAAGCTGAGTTGTGATTGATTGAAGTTTGAGGAGGATTTATATGGGGGGAGACGTACCTATATTTTGTATAAAATCGAGTATTTCTATATAATATTCGAATCCCGAATACTCAAAAAAAACAAAAAAAGTTTGTCAGCTGGTAGAATTGAACCCACTACCAAAATTTCCGCAGACATACGCACTAACCACTCGGCCATGCGGGAGAGCTCAAACTGGAAGTAAGGAAGGTAAATTTCTGGAGGGAGTCGTCTTTCGATTCCGCTTTCTTCAATTATGACTATTTGGGGAAAGACGTTCGAAAACCGTTTATCACTGATAAGTCAGCGGGAAACCTAATTTTTGAAAATTTTATTTCAGCATTGTACTCATCATAAAATTCCCGAAAGGGAGACGTACAGTTGAGGGCTATATCTTGTACACAGACAGATGTATAGAAAAAAAAACAAGTTTTGGCCTGAAAATTAAAAAAAATAATATCTCTTGGCAGAGCATTGCTAATGCGACGAAACTTCATCTTCCATTAAATAAAATCAAAAACTATGAATCAAAAATACATTCCGCAAAACTTTAGTGGAAAAAATGTTCAGGAGACCCAGGAAACCACTCCCCCCAGTACTAAATTTTTGAATTATTTTATTCTTGAAAAATTTTCCCACTGAACTTTTTACAAATTTTATATGTCTCGATGCGTCTTGATGAGACCTACACGTCAATTTTTAGAAAACTAAGAAAACTTGAAAACTGACCGAGTTATGATTGAAAAAGTAGATTCACGAAAATAGAAAAGTGTGCAAAATGTGGCACTTATTCGTCTTGCTCGGCCGACTCATAGAACTTTTCTTAATTCTGAGTTGAAAATCGTGTTCAGCGTATTTTTTTACGTGGGGTAGAAAAAAAAGTATCGAAAAAGATGAAGTAGAACTTGAGATAAAGACGAAAAACTACTTTTTCGGAAAAAAATTTTTTTTTGGCAAAATGGCATTTTTTGGCCTTTTGTTTTATCACAACTTTTTGCCTTTTGCACTTATGAACTCAAACTTTCTTTCAAAAAATCCACCTCTCTGAGTAGTATCTTGCACATAAATTTGGAACAAAACCGAGCAAAACCCGAATTTTAATTCAATTAAAACATGGTTTTTTGGGGGTAAAAAGAACAACAAAAATTTTTTTCAAACTGGGGAAAGCCGCCCTGAGCTCAGTTTTGCTCCAAACTTTGTGCAGTTTTTTGCTCCACCGTGGGGCAAAATATTTCTAGTAAGCTGTCAAATATTATAAAATTCAGTCAAACGGCTCTGGAGTTATTAATGAAAACGTAGTGTGACATTTTTTCGCAAGCCAAAAAAAACGCGAAAAAACGCGAAAAAGGGGCGGAGTCTGTACACTCGGCATTTATTAGAGGCTGCTTGGCAGAATAAGAAATCCAACTCATAAAGTCCCATTTTCAATTTAGGATAAGTTCTTTCTTTGATTTAATTCCAAAATGTGAACTGCAAAACAAATTAATGATTGTCTCCTTGCACTTTTGAACCAATCAGATGTGCTGAGTAGAAGCCACTGATTGGTTCAAAAGTGGGCGTGGCTTCTCTTTTGAACGAAGTTCAAATAGGGAGATTTGGTAAAAACATTTCCGTTTACTGTAAATAGTTATTTTATTTTCTTTGTCGTATTTCTAAATTTAAAAATTATTAATATCATTTTCTTGGTATTTTAAAGCCCCCATTCACGCTAAATACACCTTCTTTAAAAATACACAGTTCAAAATATCAATCTTCCAGGTCTCTCAACTTCTCGAATTCCACCTCATTGGGACTCCTATCGTTGGACTACAAAACCAGACACTGTTCCTAAGCAGACTCCTCCTCCAACTCACAATTCCAATGTTCTTCCTCATATTGATGAGAATGACCATGACGAGGAAAATGATATTAATGAAGAACCACCAAAACCTCCGAGAAAAAGTGTTTCCTTTCGAGTTAGAGGTGGGTAACTATGTTAGTTTTCCCAATCATACTCATTGTTCAGAAAAACCAATAGCAGAGGCTCCGCTTCGTCCTCCAGCTCGTCCTGCTCCAATTGTTCCTACTTCGGCTGGACTTTCTTTAGTGCTCGCAGCCTCACTTCCCACTTCATCAACTCCTTCTCGTTTTTTGAATCCTTTTCCTGCTCCACTACCAGCAGAAGTAAGTAATTCTCCACCAACTTTTCTACCAACCGATATTGTTATTTAATTGAACAGAAATCTGACAAAAAATATGTTTGTATTGTTTTTCTGTTTATAATAATAATTTTTATATTTGTTTCACCTTCCGCTTATTTTCAGAGCTTCTTCGGGAATAGCAAATCCAAAATCGCATATTTTATAAAACCCACAAATGAGCAACCACAAGAACTTTTTCAAACTCCCGTTCAAATAGAAAAAATATTTTCTTCTACACCATCATCACCAGTTTCAAATGCTGCAATTATAGATGGAATGAAAAATATCAGCTTATCAGACTCCTCAACATCAGTTGCACAGGATATAGCAATGAAAGTACCTACACCGCTTCCTCGCACTTCAAAAATTATTTCTGCTTCTTCTCCATTACCACCTTCACAAGATGAAATTAATCCCTTAATTGAAGTAAGATTTTTCGAACTATTCATCTCATATTTTATGATTCTCACAATGAACATTTTTCAGATGGTGGATCAATCTAGTAGTAAATCTGAAACTCAGATTCCAGTTACCGAATGCAGCCAGAATCACTTAAATGGAAAAGGCAGTGCTGCCCAAATACAGTCAGCCGATTTTGACAAAGTATCGAATCAATTGCTGTCAATAAAAGTCAATTCAGAAAAATCCGAACAAAGTGCAGATGTGGAGCTTCTCCTCGTATCAATTGAAAAGCTGATTCAAAACTATCGGGGTTGTCATCACGAAGATTAATCTGACTGATTAGCTCTTTTTTGTGTCGAATAAATAATTATTTAACTCATTCAAATATTTTTAACTCAGATAAATCGAACCACGCAGGCACCGCCTACAAACCACGCTCAAGACTGCCAGTCCCTGCGCGGTTTCAACGCGTTGGCTGCGTGGTTTGGAGGCGACGCCTGCGTGGTCTTGCAGCAATGGCAGTTCGCAGCCCGCCCCTTCCCCTTCCAACCGTTTAACCATCTAAAGCGCAAATTACGATTGTTTTTCAAACATATTGTTTATTTATAAACTAGAAAACAAAAAAATTCCAAAAAAAGTTACATTCGAATATTTGGGGAATTAACGGGATTAGAAGAAATTTGAGAATCACAATCACTATTCAGGATAACCTGTCAGGGGTATCGGGAAATATTGGTAAGTTTAAGATGGTTTTGGGGAAGAATGGGCGTTTTTGGGAGTTAATATACAAAGTAGAAAGGAGAAGCAATAAATTAGATAAAAATAAGAAGAATTATGAGACATTCAAGAAGTAGAAGAAGTAATTGTCTATTGTGATCCAGAAAGAGCGGAGCAAACACTTCGAACATCCCAAATCATAATCACACGATTATGGCCACTGGTAACTAGAAGTCCGAGAGTTTCCTGGAGATGAATAGCAGTGATTCCAGTATGGATTTCATGTGGAATTGCAAGTGGAGTGAGGCTAAAATTGAAAATTACTTTCATCAACCATTTTCTTCACAACTTACTCACTGATAAATTGTTGGAAAGGCTGTGACGAGGAATCTACCGGAAAGTCCTGCATTGACGGTAACATCGACCTCCGACCTTGATTCCGATATCATGGGGAAAAGGTTGGCATATTTAGCTGAAAACATATATTTAGTTTCGTAAAGACGTGGAAAACAAACATTAAAGTGCTTTTCGCAAGAAAAAAACGGAAAATTCCATTAAATTAGGAAAAAAAAATAGAAGAAAAAGTTGTCCAAGAGGAGTACGCAGCCATTGGCCTAGGAATCCCGCGCGTGGCTGAACGTTGGCTGCCTACATGGTATGTAGGCGTCACCTGCGTGGTTTTGCAGCCACTGCCAATAGCTGCCCACCGTCAAGTCGCCTGCGTGGTTCCTAGGCGTCACCTGCGTGCTTTTGGTTGACTGCGTGGTCTTGACGCGTTGCCTGCGTGGTGGGCAGTCACCTGCGTGGTTTGGAGCGGTGCCTGCGTGATTCGATTTATCTGAGTGTGTAAGCGAGAGGGTCTCAGGAATACTTGTGCTAGGAATCGGGGGGGGGAAACCAAGATAAATTTTTTTTTGCAAAGTTGCATGCTTTATTCGATGTAATAATATTATATGCGATAAATAAAAAAATTATTTAAAAAAATTTAAAAATTATTTTTAAAAACACCATCACAACACCATCGTTCCGAGTACTTCCAGTAACAAGGAATCTCAATTTATAATTGAATAATTCTATTTCCAACTTGTCCAAGTCATCATCACTGCCTTCAAACCCTGGGGCGAATACTTTGACAATATCACGAATATTAGAAATTCTCCCAGTGCACGAGCCTTCGTTCAAAGTGGATGTTCATTCGAGAAGCTGGAAAAAATAAACATTTTGGGGATCGGGATCCATAGTAAAGGTGGAGTAGCGCCAGTGGGGAAACTGTTAAAAACTACTCCAAGTGTGCCGAAATGACCGAATATCATAATAAAACTCTTCAAAAAAAATTTTGAAATTTTTTATATACTGTCAAAAAGTGACAATTACTCAGTTTTTGCTACTCATAATTTTGGAAGTCGACCAAAAAAAAAAAATGTTTTTCTACATTTTTTATACATTAATTTTGTTTTAATGATTCATATTAAAACATTGTCTTCCTCAATAGCTCATATTTATCAAAATTTTGGCAATTCGCCAAAACTTTGACCAGAAATTATGAAAAATCTAACATTTTTTGGAGTGTTTTATTGTTTTATTATTATATTCGGTCGTTTTGAATAATTAAAAGTGTATTTAGATAAAATCCCCACAGGTGCTACTCCACCTTTAATTAAACGTGGTGTCAGAAAGTCTTGATCTTCGAAAAATGCGGGAGAAGAGACGCAGACATCTCATCTGATTTCGCATGGCTAAGAACGTTCTGACGTCACAAATTTTCTGGAAAAATTTTCTGGAAAAATATTCCCGCATTTTTCGTAGATCAAACCGCAGTGAGACATTCTGACACCATATGCTTTAACCTCCTCCTTATGAGGGTAATTACTCACCTTCTTAACCTTCACCGCATTTTCCACAGTCATGTGTTTGAGAAAAATGATAGCATTTTGAAAATGATGAAAATGCTCGATATTCCAATCGAGCAGGTAATTAACACTAACCGACACTGCGTTTTTCCATTGCTCGAGTTCAATTAACTGATCTACTTCTAGGGCGTCTGGGACCATAACTATGGAAATATGTTGTACTTCTCTCACGTTCTTCAGTAGGAAATAGTTTTCGTGGTTAATAAAGGTATTCAATACGAGTTTCTTCACACTTGGTTTTGTACTTTCCATGCAGCTCATTAAACGACCATTGCGGGATGTCCACGAGGTCAAGACAAGACAATCTACCACTGGACATTTTCGAAGAAAAGGTCCTAACACCGCAGGGAAAACAGATGCTCCTTCAACTTTCCACTCTTTTTGACCGTCATATTTGCAGCTGGAGGTTATGATACAATCATTATCCACATCTTTGCATATCATTACATAATGGTTCAATCCGCAGTCGAATTTGAAAGTTGTCTCCTGCATCCCCGTATTTATCGTATTTATTACTACTTGGGTAGGCGGTTCATCAGAGATTTTACGGAAATTGAAACAGACGTTGCGCAGATTTAGTCTGAAAGCATTATAGAAGTATTTTCAAAGTTTCAAAAAAGTATTGTATTTCTGCAAAAACTTGCAAAAAAAAAACTATGCATCATATGTAAAACTGAAAAATCTGCCGATATCTCATAAAAATCTGCCTAGCCTAAGCCTAAGCCTACGCCTACGCCTAATAGTAAGTCAAGTGTAAGCCTAAACCTAAGCCTAAACCTAAGCCTAAGCCTAAAAATATGCCTAAGCCTAAGCCCAAGCCTAGGCCTAACTCTCCGTAAAAATTCGCGTTGATCGGCCAATTGGAACCCTCTCAAAAATCAAAAAAACCGGAAAATCCTAAGCCTAAATAGCGTCAGTAGCAAGCTAACGCTCGCCACTGACGCCAAGCTTAATCCTTAACCGAAACCTAGGTCTAAGCCTAAACCTAACCTCATAAAAAGTTACAAGAAGGTTTTTCCTTGCGCTTGGAGCGCAAAAGAAAAGAAAAAGAGCTATTTAGACTTAGGGTGCCCAACTGGAATAAAATATAGGAAATCCTTATGACACACTTAAGCCTAAGGGCCCGAAAAAAAAACTAGGATGCCCAACTGGAATAAAATATAGGAAATCCTTATAACACACTTAAGCCTAAAGGCCCGAAAAACATACTAGGATGCCCAACTGGAATAAAATATTGGAAATCCTTATGACACACCGGCGGTATGGCGCGGCTTAAGCCTAAATAGCCACTTTTATCAAAATACATTTGAGCGAGGCGGTTGTAAACTATTCGTTTTTTAGCAAAAAAAAAAAAAAACTTTATTTAAATTTAAAAATAAATACCATATTTTTTTTCGGGCCCTTAGGCTTAAGTGTGTCATAAGGATTTCCTATATTTTATTCCAGTTGGGCACCCTAAGTCTAAATAGCTCTTTTTCTTTTCTTTTGCGCTCCAAGCGCAAGGAAAAACCTTATTGTAACTTTTTAAGAGGGTTTCATATATTTTATTAAAATCGGGGCGAAGCCCTGATTTTAAATCCATATTGTTTTTTTGTCTTCCACTATCCCTGCAAATAGGAAAGAGAATGTGTTCTTTCTGATGAAGTAAAAATCATCATAAAATCATGAAAACTGAGAGCAGGAGGTAATATTTGAATATATTGGGTCGTAAATGTGTGTCTCCCTGTGGGTGGGGTGGCGATGTGTTGGCAGCCAACCCTTCAACGAACTGTATCTCCCGCCTGTATCTCCGTTCAAAGTGAGAATTGGGTTACAAAAATTTGAGGGAATATGAAAAAAGGTGTGAGGATTTCAAAAATATTATTGTTGAAACACCAGACCAAACCACTTTTTCTGGGCAAGAGGCAGAAAATTAATTTTTTGAAAAATTTCAAACTGGCACAAAATTTTTTCAAAAACAAATTTTCACAAATTGTTGAAAGATTTCATTTTTTATCAATATTGTTCATTAAACACAGAAAAGAAAACAAAGATTCATCAAAAAATGAGTGAAAAATCGCAAAAATTCGAAAAAATCAGTGCTGAAAAACTCGATTTTTTGGCGGTGCTGAAAAAAATTTTCACTAAAATTTTTTTGAAACTTAGTTTTTCGGATTTAGCGTCAAATTTTGAATCTATATAAAAAAACAAAATTGAAATTGATCTCAGATTGAGTGAATAATAAACGCTCAAAGTTGAAAAATGAACAACGCAAAAACGGCAGTAACTTGCTTCAAGGTCGGTTATCTCAGTGAGTTTTCACTCAGTTTTCGAAATTTTTTTGCTCTATCGCTTTAGAAATATTTGTAATTTCATTTTTTTTTTCTCAAAATCAAAATATCTCAAACGACCGCCATCCTACGAGAAGGGAAAAAAAAGTTTTTGGAAAAAAAATCAAAATTTTTTTTTCTGCCTCGATTTTCAAAATGAAAAAATCACTTTTTCGGAATAATTTTTACTTTAAAATGTACCTACGATCTTTTTATACAACAATTTCACCTTGGAACCAAAGATTTCTCAAAGACAACAGCGCACGAAGCGGTGGTTTGCGAAAAAACACGAAAAAAACACACCAAAATTGCGAATTTGACTTTGGAGCTCTCTAAAAGAGCTCATAGCTGATGGATCTGGATGATTTGTATGTTTTTCAACGCATCTCGTCGAGTACTATAAACTGCTAAAAAATCTCGTAAAAATCGCAAACACTCGAATTTTCCTGCAAAAAAAAGAGGCGAAAAATGAGAAAAAAAACGTGATTTTTGGAGGATACTCGAAAATACTCTTCATATCTCGGCTCAAAGAGCTCCAATCTTTTTGAAATAAAGCATACAGAGGTGGGGCAAGCTTCTTGAAGAGACAGCAAAAAACCGCATCAAAATCCATCCACCCACCGTCAAGTTACACGCGCGTTTTCAAAGTGAACAAAAAACAGGACATAAAAAAATTTAGACGCCCGCACCCGGACTCGAACTTTTTTTGGATTTTGAAGCTTAATATCTCGGCTCCTGTAAATCGAAATTGGCTCAAAATTCACGAGAAAACTTATCTCACTGCCATCCTCCTGTCATTAAATTTTCGTGAGCTTAGGGAGAAAACTGACAAAACGCCAAACTTTCAAATTTTAAAAAATAGTTGAGGGTCATTTTGAAAACACCTTAAGCTCCATAACTCGGCGAGTTTTGATGGAATCAATTTGAAATTTTACACGGAAGCTTCTTAGTGGCCTATACGTCTCTGTGTGAAATTTCGCTTTGATCGGCCAACGGGAACCCTTTGAAAAATGAAAAAAAAAACGCTGTAATCCTAACCCTAAATAGCGTCAGTGACTGACGCCAAGCCTAAGCCTAAGCCTAAACCTAAGCCTAAGCCTAAGCCTAAGCCTAAGCCTAAGCCTAAGCCTAAGCCTAAGCCTAAGCCTATACCTAAGCTTTAAAGTGCTGGAAAATACGACAAGCGTTCATTTAATTAGAATTTTGCGCGAAAAAACTTTTTTTCGTGAATTAAAGCTTCCATGGTAGGAAGGCGTGGTTTCAGGGCCTGCCTGAAATATGCCTGCCTCGCGCCACAGTTTGCTTATTTTCTTCAGTTTGACGTGAATTTTCAAAATTTCTCATTTCTATCAATTTGTTAAAAATCAAATTAAAAAATCAAACAAGTTCTTCAAAGAGCATAAGGCGCGGATGCAGGCATAGGCCGCCTCAAGGCCAGGTAGGCTTACCTTTCCAAGACGTTCAAGTTTTTCAAAATTTTGTCATGAATTTGCAGCGGCAAGTCGAACAATGTAGGGTGTATTGTTTCCTGGCTGAAAATTTGAAAACTCTCAACTTTCAGAAAAAATTCAAAAATTAAAATACCTCCGGTCATAGTTTAAATCAAAATCCCCTTTATAAAATCGATAAAACCAAAACTCAAATTCGGGAAATCCAATCAAATCATCTCCGAGAACATGGCAAAAATTCTTAAACGATTCGAAAATTGGCAGATTCTTTCGGAATTCGTAGAGAATACAAGTTCGAATTGCGATTGGGTTCTCTTCGAGAGTTACAGACATTTGTTCTTGGAGGAAATCTGTAATTTTTAAGGAATTTGGATAGTTCAATTTAATGGAAATATCCCAAGCGAACAAAATCGATAGAAATTTGAAAAAGAGCGAGAGAGAGAGAGAGAGAGAGTGGGGTTTCTAGGATTTCCTGGTAGGCGTAGAAACGCATGCCTGCCTGACCTGAAGGTCTGCCTACTCGCCGTATGCTCAAATATACGTAACAATTTTTTGTTTCATTTCTTAATTTGTTTTCATAAAGATGATAAAAATGAGAAAGCCATAAAATCGATATCTGGCTTATTGATGGAAGTGCTATTGTTGTTATAATAATAGCATTTATTGAGGAGCAAATTACAGATAGGGGGAATGTTACCCTGCACAGAGAGAAGAGCAACACAAAGAGCAAGTGGGAAGTCTGTGGGTCACCACTGGAGATCTTTGTGTGGTACAAGACCCCACAGATTTTCAGAACGTCATAACTGATTTGTCGATGCATGTGTATTATAGACACACCTTTGAAAATTCAATTCATGACTGGCTCCTTTATTGAAGGATAAATAAAACACAGAGTTGGGCTCAAATACAATTGAGAGATGGCGGAGACAGTATGAAGAATGTTATGTTGGAAAGCTGGGGAGGGCACATAATTGAAGGTACTATTGTCGCTGAAAACTAATTTTTTCCTCCGAAAAATCAATTTTGAATTCTCCAACGGAAGATTTATAAATGAGTGAACCGCTGGTGTCGCCTGCATAACTTGGATCAAATACTTGGGCTATTTCGAGAGGATTGCAATATTTAACTTCAAAGATTCCTGATTTGAAGTTAGAAGAGCTGTCGAGGACCTGAAAAAAAAAATGGAATTTGACCTTGAATCGTCTAAAAGAAATTACTCACCTTCTTCACCTTATTCGCGTCATCCACAGAAAACCACTTTACATTTACACTTATGGATTCGAAATGAAGAAAATGTTCAATTTCCGTTCTGAAATATTTTGTAGACTCTATATGAGCAGTCTTTGCGTTTTTCCACTGATCAAGCTCAAAAAGGTCCTCCATTCCGTCCGTAACGCGTCTCATTCCTTCTAGGTAAGGTTGGTACAGATCTAGACTGATATCTGTCACTTCTTCCAAACAATCCAGAATGTCATAGGCAATAAAGCCATCAATACGATCTGCATGAAGACTCCGTACACGTGGACGACACTTGTATAGAAAATCCACTAGAGTATTCATGCAGACACGAGACTCTTCATATTCATCATCATCGAACTTTATTGTCAACTTCTGCAAGTCCAGAGTAGGATCTGACAAGACTCTTGCTATGCATCTCAATGCTACATGTTGTTGTTGTTGTTGTTGTTGTGCAACAACAATGGCTGCACCGCAGCCAGCCATGTCTCGCATAGCTAATGACCTCCTCCAGGGTCGTATGGAGTTTTTGTGGGGAGCCCTAAGGCCGCCGCCACCGTGAGTGGAGAAGTCCAGAGTTCCTCTAGGGGGACTGGAGTTTGGAGGCAACTTAGTAGGTGTTGCACATCTCCTTCTTCATCTCCACAATTCAAACATTTCTTTATTTGCCTTTCTTCCAGCCGGGCTTTGTACTTCTCAACGAGGAGTGAGTGACCGCATCTTAGCCGTGCCAATTCACATCGAGTCTCCTTTGGCAGCGTCCTTTCGTCCCTGTAGTTCACTCTTGGTGGAGGTTTGTTGAGGATTTTGTTGTTTGGCGCATTCCTGATGAAGTCCGCTACCAGCTTCGTGTGATTCTTCTTTTGGGCCTCCGTCTTGTCGCCTGGGATGTTGTCGAGTCTGAGCTTTTCAGAGTCCGATAGCTTCAGCGGCGGGATCCTAGGCGGCTTTGAGGTTCGTTCCAGTTGGCGCTTTGCTTTCAGGTCTCTGCACGGGTGCGTGTTCGACTTGATCGCCGCCAAGTACATCTGTTGCGTCGCCAGCTTATATTCCTCTTTCAAAGGGAGAACTCTGCACTCTTGGTAGATGTGGTCCGTCGGTGTGTCCTTCGTTAGTCCAACACAGGCTCTGAGTGCACTCCTGTACGCGATTTCGAGTTTTTCGAGATTCGTATCCGAGAGCAGTGAAGTCCAAGCTGGTGCTCCATATAAAGCAGTTGGTTTGATTAGGGCTTGCGTCGTGTACAGCATCGTTTCGCGATCGTTTCCCCAGTTCGTTCCGGCCATCGATTTTATCACTCTTGTTTTGTTCTGCATGCTTTTGATGACATTTCCAACGTGATCTTTTGTTCCGGTCATAGTGTTCAGTGTGATACCCAGGAGTTTTGGGGCGTTAGTCACTGGGATTGGATCGTCCATCCAGTAGATGTCTGGCTTGGTTTTGTGCTCCTTTGGATCACATGAGAAAACTGTGACTGTTGACTTTTCGGCGGAGATGGACATTCCACGTTCTTTGAGGTATTTGGCAATTTCGTCGATGTGTAGCTGAACCTTTCCGGCTGCTTTTTCAATCTTCTTGTCTCTGGCAATGATTGACGTATCGTCCGCGTATGAGATCAGCATTGTGTCTTGTTGAATCGGCATGTCTTTCAAATAAAAGGTGAACAAGTTTGGGCTGATGACTGAACCTTGCGGGACTCCTCCCAGGAGTGTATGCCATTTTGACCAATGGTTGTAGTGATTTGTTCTGATCATTCTCTTGTGAAGGTAATTTCCGAGCCAGAGTTTGATCTTCGGTTCGATGCCTTGGGCTTCCATCAGGTCATTGCATAGTTTCTTCGTCGGGACTTTGTCAAATGCGGCGCGCAGATCGAGACAGGCCATTATCGCACGTTCCGGTGGATTCTTCATGTTTAGGCCTCCGATTATGTCGTTTGTTACTTGGATCACCGCTGTGGTTGTCGAGTGCTCAGGTTTGAATCCATGTTGATGAGCTGGCGATTCAATGCTGTTCTTGATCCGCTTCAGGATGGCTTTTTCGAGGAGCTTTGCAATCGGAGAGAGCAAGGAGATCGGTCTATATGAGCTGGCAATTGCAGGGTCCTTTTTAGGTTTCGGTATCATGATCGCGTTTGCCTTCTTCCATTTGTCTGGGATGATGTTTGTGGATAGCGAGACATTGTGCTCAATGCTACATGCACTTGGAAAGTTCCTTCAATATAGCTTTCCATTGTATCGCCTTTGTGAGATGTAGAAGTCAGTATACAATTTTTGGTTTCCTTTTCCTCACATTTTATCTCATAAAAGCTAGATGTTTGCTCGAACCGTGCGGTCGTAAAAGAATAATCCAATATGGAAATAACTATGCCAGCTGTATTGCCAAATTGTTTATCGGAAATCTGGCGGAACAGCTGAGAGGTGTTACGAAGGGCGACCCTGAAAAGACAACTGTAACAATAACACAATTGTTGGCTGACTAACTGACCTGTCAAACAAATTCACGTGCTCCATTATTTCTTCAATCATTTCCAGAGGCATGTCTTGTAACAATGGAGTTTTAGGTTCTTGGCTGAAATTTTTAAACATTTTGAGAGCAAATTTTGAGCTTGAGCACCTACCTCATATCATAGTTCAAATCCAAATTCCCATTGTAAAATCGATAGAACCAGAGCTCAAACTCTCTATATTCCATGAGCTCATCACCAAAAGCATCGCAAAACTTTTTGAAAGATTCCTCGATTGGCAGTTTTAACAGGGCATCGTTGAGAATAAAAGTTCGATGTGCTATCGGGCTGGTTTCAATACTTTCAGACATTTCTAGCAGGTTTCCTGAAAACTTTTAAACGACTTTAGGGTATAGCAAGTTTAATGGAAACGTTCAAAGTAATCAAGATTTGATAAAAAACGTTATGAGATACCGAATATAACATAATTAAGAAATGAATAATCAGAAACAAAAAAGTTAATTCGGTCACAATTCGAAAAAAAAATCAAACAAAATCGATAAGAAATGTTGAACCAGAAGATTAGGCACAGAGAGGGAAAGAAAATAGAAGATATGCTGAGAAGGGGGAGACACTGTCTTTCTGCCAAATGGATAGTAATCGCGCACCCATCGCTTATCTCCCAGGAGACATTTCTCCTGGGAGATATTGGCTGGAATTCAAATTTATTGGCTGGAATTCAATTTTGGCTGGAATTCGAATTTTCTGAGAAAACAATTTTGGGGTTTTTTTTACCTCCTGCCAACCCTCCTTGCGTATCTTTGCGCATCTAGTACCAGGTACCATGATGTTTATGTCTGTACCACTTCCCAGGAGTAATCTCTTCTGGGAAGTGATGGGAACAGCGATAGAGCTCATTTACAACTCTTTTCGTAAAAATACAGTCGATTGGGAAGAGGCGACCTCGTGATGAGGCTACAATAACGCACATTGGACCATTTACTCGTTTCTCTCTTTTTTTTCCTCTTTACTGTCACAGGTTGCAGAACCACTGTTTTCTTTCTCCCAATCAAAGTGGGGACAAAAATTTGACTTTAAAAAAAAATGTTTTGGATAGTTTCGAAAACGGTCAATTTGGCTTGTTGAAAATTTTAATATTTTCAGAGTGAGCAAATATCGATTTGAAAATGATCATATAACTTTAATAAGTAGTGCCTGAAGCAAAATTGAAGTTGAAAAAACTAATCAAGCATACATTTGGTGTTTTACTTTAAAACATAGACAATAAGTCGTAGGAACCATTTTAAAAATTTTTGTCGTGTAAACTCAAACTCCAAGAACAATTTGTCGTTGTTCTTGGAGTTTGAGTTACAAATTAGTAGGGAAAACTGAGTTCAGTTTAATATTTCCGCGCAAAGTGATTACTAGAGATACAGGCATTTTTTTTTGTTTTTTCCGCAGTATTGGATTTTGTTGTCAAACTTTATTTAAATTTTTTCAGCGACGGAATTGAACGCGTTGATTGTAGTGATGGATACGATATAGAAAGAAATGATGGCCTTCTTGCAACTGTGTTTTATCAAAACATGGGTACCGACTTTTTTGTGTGGCACGATAGATTTCCAACATATTCACACCGGAATTTACCGTCCACATGATAATGCAAACAAATTGAGAATATTTTTAGAGCTTGTTTATTACAGTCGCGGTAAAGCGATTGTTCCGTGAGCAAAGCAATTCTGTAAATTTTGTGTAATTTAAACCTACTTTATTTAACAACCAGCCACTTTTCAGCGAAGAAACCTTGTTTTACGTTAACTTTAACAACTCATACAACTCATTTAACAACAACGTGCGAATAAACGAAATATTAACATAAAAGCTCAACTAACAAGGGGCTCGTCAGAAAGGGCCAATTGGGCTTGCATATGAGACCTAGTCATTCGATAATTTTTAGCGGCGATACTCTAGAAGCAAGCTCACAGCGGACTTTCAAACATCCTAAAAATAGCACTATATCGAGACGAACTTCTCTTTTCTTCAATTTTTCAATTTTTTCAAAAACATTCAAATATGAATAGAATGCTTATAAATAATGTTATTATCACAATTTTGAATCTGAAACACTCTTCTTTTGCAATTACATTTATGGTTTTTTTTTAAATGATTTTTTGATCTAATTTCTGTAGTTGCCCATGTATTTTCATAAAAATTGTGGACACGGGGTTTTTGACATTTGGAATCGAATGGCATTAGCCATTTTTTCAAAAAAATTTCAGAATGTGGTAAAACGGAAAAATTAAGGGGGAAGTTGGGCGCACAGTATTATATTTCATTAATAAAACTTTATTTCTGAAAAGTATCTAAACTCAATTTATGGCAACAAGATATATAAATAAGCGTGGAATTATGACTGCTAGACTCCTTTTATAGCTTCCGTTTAACATAAATTTCCTTGGAACACATAGTTATTTCAAATGAGGAATTTTTAGTCTTGAAGTTGAATGTGTTGTTAGCAGCGTCTGTATATTTTGGGTTGAATACTTTTCCGATTTTTCGAGTATCTGTGTTAAGGACTCTGAACGTTCCTGATCTGAAGTCAGAGGTGCGGAGTTCGAGGGTCTGAAAATCAGAATAAAATTTAATTTAGGGTCAAACATTTTCCAGTATTTCACCTCCTTAACCTTAACCGCATCCTGAACTGAAAACGATTTCAGACGAACATCAATTGATTGAAAGTGCAGCAAATCTTTAATATCCATCTCAATGTCTTCATGACTCGATATATCAAGTGTCTTTGCTGTCTTCCATTGCTCCAGCTCAACGAGCTTCTCAATTCCAGACAACTCTTGTATACTGTACATTGATAGTTGTATCTCTTCAACATTTTTCAGGTTTTTGAGAACACTAGATGTTTCGTGGAAGTTTAGTCCTTCGAATTCAATGTTCAGAACATGGGGTTCGGAATTTTCAAGCACAGTTAATAATTCTTCCATACACTGGGTATCCTCTTTATTATGCTCCAAAAAGTCCAGTCTTAACTTTTCCAGCTTCAACTTCGGGCTCTTCAATACCCTAGACAGATAGTTCAATGCAACAGTCACATGAGAAACTCCTTCAATTTTCCAATCCTTTGAATCCTCGTATTGCGACATTTTAGTAATTACACAATCATCATCCACACGTTTACATATAATATCTGTATAGTCACTTTCATGATAGAAGCATACATGTACGTGGTTTGGAATAGAAGTCACTGAGATGTTGGTGACCTCGTTGACGTGATCCTCGGCGATGCTGCGGAAGCATGGCGAGACGTTGCGGAGGAGAAGTCTGGAATTTTGAATTTTTGGAAGTGTTATTTGAAATATTTAAAGTAGGGCTTTCAAGGCAGGCCCGGCTTCAGGGCCTCACGCCTGTCTGAAAATTTTCTACATTTTATGTGAATCTTCAAACTTCAAATTTTGTCATTTCTATTAATTTGTCCATTTTCCAATTATGAAATGAAGCATAAGGCGCGTTTTGAGGCGAGAGGCAGGCGTGGGTCACCTTAAGGTCAGGCCGGCAGGAGTTTTAACGCCTGCCTGCCTGACCTTATGGAAGACCTAATTTAAATTTTCAGATACTAGTATTGAAATTACTTTATAAGTTTCATAGTAAAACTTTTTATTTTTTTGTTAATTTTAAAGTTTTCATATATGCCGGAATTAAAAATTTCCGGCAAATCGACAAATTGTCGGAATTGAGAATTTCCGGCAAATCGGCAAGTTGGCGGAATTCAGAATTTCCGGCAAATCGGCAAGTTGCTGGAATTGAAAATTTCTGGCAAATCGGCAAGTTGCCGAAAATGAAAATTTCTGGCAAATCGGCAAGTTGCCGAAAATGAAAATTTCTGGCAAATCGGCAAGTTGCCGGAATTGAAAATTTCCGGCAAATCGGCAAGTTGGCGGAATTAAAAATTTCCGGCAAATCGACAAATTGCCGGAATTGAGAATTTCCGGCAAATCGGCAAGTTGCCGGAATTGAAAATTTCTGAAAAATCGGCAAGATGCCGGAATTGAAAATTTCTGGTAACAAATCGGCATACCGGAAATTTGCCGATTTGCCAAATTTGTCGACAAAAAAAAATTGCCGAACGGTAATTGCCGCCCACTTCTGATCATGCATATATTTTTTGCTTAATTTTAAGAATATTTTTTTAAAAATCCCCACGTCCAAAAAACATACATTTTCAAAGAAAAACATTTTTTAAAACTAACCTGTCCAGAAAATTCAAGTTTTCCACAATTTTGAACAATATTTCAATTGGCAACTCGGATAGCGATGCTGTTTTTGGTTCCCGGCTGAATTTCTTTCTAATAAATTACATTTTAGAACTTATCTTTACACTTACCTCATATCATAATCCAAATCCTCGTTTCCATGATAAAATCGATAAAACCAGCGCTCAAATTCTCGATATTCCATAAAATCATTTCCAAACGCATTGCAAAAATTCTTGAAAGACTCGAAAATTGGCCGCTTTTGGCGGACCTCGTAGAGAATGCAAGCTCGAATAGCAATTGGGTTGGTTTCCAGGATGGCAGGCATTTTACTGGACCTTTTTAACTTTAAAAACTCTAGAATTGGACGGAAAATCAATGAAAATGCGGGAAAATGGAAAGAGGGGAAGCAGTGGAGATGGAAAAGAGAAATAGACAAGAGAGATGAAAAATATGAGAGGGGAGAGACAGCAGCACAGAACAAGTGAGAAATTGGAAGTAGAATGATAAGAGTCGCATCGACCGGTAGAATACCGTATTCTTTTCATTAAATTGGGGACAAACTTTAAAAAAATTAAATGTTTGGTCGTTTTGCACCATAAGAGCAACAAAATGCTACCACCATTAAAAAAATTTTATAGTAGTTATGTTCATCTAGCAAAAAAGTGTCCTACCTAAAAAAAATAGCAGATTTTTTGTTCTTTTAGAAAAATGTATGGCCGTCTCTGTAGCTACGATATTCATTTCAAAAAACCCAAAAAAGTATTTTTTTCAAAATGCTACCATTTTTAATATTTTTGGAAATTCTTGCACATTGGTTATTATCATGTAGCAAAAAAGTGTCTTACCTAAAAAAATAGCAGATTTTTTCATCTTTTAGACAAATGTATGACCGTCTCTGTTTCTACGATATACATTTCAAAAGCCCCAAAAAAGTATTTTTTTTCAAAATGCTACCATTTTAAATATTTTTGGAAATTCTTGCACATTGGTTATAATCATATTGAGCAAAAAAGTGCCCTACCTAGAAAAATAGCATTATAGCAACAAAAAAAAGCTGAATTTCGTTATATAATTAAAAAAGAGCTCAAAATTTGAAACAAGTTTCTGTAAAAACATTCTGAAAAATGTTAATTTTGAGTGAAATATGAAGGCCCGGATTTAGTGAAATGTTTCAAAAATAATAATTTATCTGTACTGAAAACCAAAAATGAAAATTGTGTCCTTTTGGTAGAATTGAACTCATCTCATCAAAAATCACAACAGTAATAAGTCCCATACTAATTTTAAAGTTTGACATTCATTTTTGTGAAAATCTTGAAATTTTTAACTATGAGCTATTGAAATATTCCTTTTATTCCCGACAAAACCCTCCGTTTTGTTCCAATATTTGCCCATTATTTATTCATACACCCGTTTTGCACCCATTTTTGTGTATTCCGCTCGCGTCTTTTGTTTTTCTCTCTATCTCTCTCTCTCTCTCTAAATGTGTCACATTTTTGTGTGTTGCCCATCTTCTCCTTCTACGTTCGTTTTTTGTCTCTTGCCGCTCGCTGACCATAAACGCATTTTCTCTCTTCTTTTCGGTGTGTTTTCGGTGTAACTATGCTGAAAATATAATTTATTTTTGAAGTTTTAGCTTCTTAGGACTCAATATCTTTAAATTGGTTTAGAATGTTTTGTGATGACGTTGTCACAACCGAAAAATTTAATTAACAAGAATTATTGTTGTTGGAATTATTTTAACTTTCTAAAAATTCAGTTTTAATTGTTTTTGCCCATAAAACGCTGTTGAAAATTTTTTGCCAAATTAGAAAATTGCCAAAAATTGAAATTCTCCTCTAATTGCCCAACTCCCAAAATAAAACTTATCCCAAATTGGCAACTTGTCAAAATTTATACCTCATGCCAAATTGGCAGATGGCCAAAAATTAAAATTCTCGCCAAATTGGCGAATTGCCAAAAATTCAAATTCTTGCCTAATTGGCAAAGTGCAAAAAAAAGGAAATTCTTATCAACTTGGCACAATGCCAAAAATGGAAAGTCCGTCAATTTGGTAATATGGCAAAAATTCTAGATTCCACCAAATTGGCAGATTGCCAAAAAATGAAAATCCTAGCCAAATTGGCAATTTCAAATAATGAATAATTGCCAATTTGCCAGAAAAAAGAAATTCTTGCCAAAAATTACATTTCCGCCAATCCGGCAAAATGGCGAAAATTAAAATTCTTGACAAATTTGCAGATTGCAAAAAAAAGCTTACCTAATTGCCAAATTGGCACTATGCCAAAAAGGAAATTATTGCCAATTTGCCAAAAACTACATTTTTTGCCAATTTGGTAATATGATCAAAATATAAAACTCTTGCCAAATTGGCAAATTTTTTGGCAATTTGCCAATTTGGCGAGAATTTAAATTTTTTTTGCAATTTGCCAATTTGGCGAGAATTTCCTTTTTTGGCAAATTGGCAAGAATTTCCTTTTTTTTGGCAATTTGCCAATTTGGCGAGAATTTAAAATTTTTTTGCAATTTGCCAATTTGGCGAGAATTTCCTTTTTTGGCAAATTGGCAAGAATTTCCTTTTTTTTGGCAATTTGCCAATTTGGCGAGAATTTAACATTTTTTGCCAATTTGCCAATTTGGAAAAAATTTCCTTTTTTGGCAATTTGTCAGTTTGGCAAGAATTTTCATTTTGGTAAATTGGCAAGAATTTCCTTTTTTTGGCAATAATTTTCATTTTTCCCAATTTGGCATGAATTTTCTATATTTTTTTTGTAGTTTGCAAATTCGGCAAAAATTTCAATATTGACAATTTGCCAGTTTTACATGAACTTAAATTCCTGCCAAGTCGACAAAATGCCAAAAATACAACATTTTTTCCCGTTTTTCAAACTTTCCCCATCTAGATACTTTACTCCCATCTACCCCATTGTGTGTGTGTTCTCTGACGTCGACTGACCATAACTGATAACCGCCATTTTGACCTCAACGACGTTTCCTGTTCTTCGTTTTTTCCTCCTCCACCCCCGGCCAGTCAAAACTTGCTATC
Source organism: Caenorhabditis elegans (assembly GCF_000002985.6). Lineage (NCBI taxonomy): Eukaryota > Metazoa > Nematoda > Chromadorea > Rhabditida > Rhabditidae > Caenorhabditis > Caenorhabditis elegans. Next base: position 13,638,840 of record NC_003280.10, on the reverse strand, counting down.
TAGCCTCCACCATCAGCAGCATCAGCCCATAAATATCGTGTTGTTCATGCAGTCTTTTTGTGGTGACTCTTCCTAATACCATAATCGATATATTTATATCGACGCTGTAAATCTTTGTTTTCACCTTATCTCGGCAAGATCGATGAATATAGTCATTGTCTACGTGACTTTTACAATCTATAATTGACCTGGAAAGGGGCGGGGTAGCGTCTGAGATTACGTCACTTTGCGTGACATTAGAGGGTATATAAGAACAATTATTTTGCGTTTTTTAAAGATTTTTCTTTTATTTTTTTTTAGTTTAAAACTGTATATTCTCTTTTCAAATTACTATTCCAAAACTATACTCCCAATTTCCAGAATGAGCGCCCCAATCAACAAAGTCCTCATCGCCGACGACATCGAGCAGGAGTGTGTCGACATTCTGAAGCAGAACGGAATCGAGGTGACCGTGAAGACGAAGCAGACGAAGGACGAGCTTCTCGTCACCTTGCCACAGCACGACGCCGTCATTGTTCGCAGCGCCACGAAGATCACCGCCGAGCTGTTGGCTGCATCAGCTGGGAAGCTGAAGCTTGTTGGAAGAGCCGGGACTGGAGTTGACAATATCGATGTGCCAGCCGCATCGGCGAACAAGATTCTCGTGATGAATACACCACGTGAGTTGGGAGGGTTATTTGACGAATGGGGTTTAGGTTTGAAAGTTCTAAAGTCACATGGCTGGGGAATTCCCCAAACGCACGTGTCTCATTTCGGTTTGATCTACGTAGATCTACAAAAAATGAGGAAGAAGTGACGCAGAGTTCTCAACTGATTTCGCTTTGGGCAAAAAATTCCCGCATTTTTTGTAGATCAAACCGTAATGGGACAGCCTGACACTACGTGTAAACGCATGACTTCAAAAACAGGCCGACCTAGGCGAAGGACGGGCCTATTCTAAAAAATGGATGGCTTTAACAGAATTTTTCAACAGAACTTTACCGGTTTATATTTCAAATTTTATTTTTCCAGAAGCCAACTCCCGTTCTGCCGCCGAGCTCACGTGCACACTCATTCTCTCCCTCTCCCGCCACGTTCCACAAGCCGCCGCATCGATGAAGGCCGGCAAATGGGCCCGCAAGGATTTCATGGGAGAGGAGGTCTACGGACGCACCCTAGCCGTTCTCGGCCTCGGACGAATTGGATCTGAGGTGGCCGTCAGGCTTCAGGCCTTTGGAATGAAGGTTATTGGATTTGATCCAATGGTCACGAAGGAGCAGGCTGAGGCGAAGAACATTGAGCTGCTCTCGTTGGAGCAGATTTGGCCACAGGCCGATTATATTACGGTCCACGTACCGCTGATCAAGCAGACTGAGAATTTGATCAATAAAGAGAGTAAGTTAAGCATTTTTAAAAGTATTTTATTTAATCCAAAATTTATTTATCTAATCATTTTCCAGCCCTCGCGAAATGCAAAAAAGGAGTCCGTATCATCAACGTGGCGCGTGGAGGAATTGTGAACGAGGTCGACCTGGTGGAATCCCTGAACGCTGGACACGCCAAGGGAGCAGCATTCGACGTGTTTGAGCAAGAACCACCAACGTTCAGAGAGCTCATCGATCATCCACTCGTCATTGCGACACCACATCTCGGAGCATCAACGATTGACGCGCAGCTCCGTGTCGCATCGGAAATCGCCGATAACATTGTGCAGTACAATAAGGGAACTATGCTCGGAGTTTTGAACGCACGAGAGGTGCTCAACTAATTTATTTGTGTGTTTATTTGAATTTTCGCCCATATTTTCTGTTTATACGAGATCATTTTACATTTTTACAATACATTTTTTGTGAGTTTAAGTCGTTTTCGCATACAACCATTTTTTTTCAGTTTTATTCATAAAAATACATAAGAAAATCGATAAAAAACCAACAAAAAAAAAATTATCCTCCTCGAGACCACCACCATTCTGAAATAAAAAGAGTCTAGTAAATTTCAGGTGTTACTGGAAAATTACCAAAAAAGTACGGAATCAGATTAGTAGAGGCATGCAATTAGAAGAAGTGAGAACATTGACAGGAGTGATAGGTGTGCGGATGGTGACGTTGTTGCTAGAACATACAAGTTATATTATGCAGACTACAAACTACAAACTATAACTACAAACTATAATTGCAACGTAAGTACTAATGTAAATGCATTGCAAAGCATTATTCAAACATTACGCTAGAATACAACAATTACTACAATTCAACTAGCACATGCTTTTTTGATAGGATATACAGTTATGCTACAAACTACACATACTACAAACTACACTACAAATACTATAAACTACAATCTCGAGGCTACAAACTACAATACCAACTACCAATGCATGGTAGTATTAAAAAAAAAAGTCAAATGCGTAAAACTGCAATTTATATACTACGTACAATGTATATACTATAGTTTGCAAATTTTTAAAGCTAGAAACTACATAATGCATACTATAAACTACAAACTACAAACTAGAACTAAAAGTGATGCAACATTCGTTGCAAGCCCAGTAAAATATACGCATGCATCTCAAAAATATGGTTCACTTACTTCCTGGCGTAGTTGTTGTCACTGTTGGAGCAGCCGGAGCAGCCGTTGATGGTGCTATAACAGTATAAACCACAAACTACAATATATCAACTACAAGCTATAAAATTTCTAATGTATTTCAATGGACGAGTCAATTCATTATTCAAAAATTAAGCTGAAACTGCAATTCAAGTAGCACATATTTATGTGATAGAAGATATACAGCTATGTTACAAACTACACTAAAAATACTACAAACTACAATATAGAAACTACAAACTACAATACCAATTTTATAAACTGAATACATGCATAGTAGTATCTATAAAAGTCGATTGCGTATAATTGATATACTATGATATACTATGTACACACTACAGTTTGCAAATATACAATTTAAAGCTACGAACTACATTATGCATACTATAAACTATAAACTACAAACTACAAACTAGAAACTACAAGTGATGCAACATTCGTTGCAAGACCAGTAAAATATACGCATGCATCTCAAAAATATGGTTCACTTACTTCCTGGCGTAGTTGTTGTCACTGTTGGAGCAGCCGGAGCAACCGTTGTATTACTCGGATAGTCGATCCAATCGGCGATGAACAAGTTCAACTCATACATCGTACCATTTCTACTCGACCCCCAAACCAGCTTCTTCCCGTCGTAACTCTGCATGGCGAACGAGTTGAATTGATTCTGTCCGAATGTGATTTGCTGAAGGCCTGTCCCGTCGTCGTTCACCATGTATAAACTGAAGGCTCCAAATCCATTTGCAGCGGTATCATAGTTACTGCTGAAAATGATCCGCTTATTGTCATTCAACATATACGGAGCCCAGTTGGCTTCTCCGAGATTCGTGATCTTCCGTAAGTTCTGTCCATCGATGTCAACTATGAAGAGCTCCATGGCAATTGGCTCCACTAGATTGTACGACAGAAGCTTCTTATACTTTGCGATTTCAGTTTCATTCTTTGGACGGCTGGCACGGAAGATCAACCGTTTTCCATCAGGAGTGAAGAAGGATCCTCCATCATAGCCAAGTTCATTGGTGATTTGAATCAAGTTCTTCCCATCGATATCCATTATGTAGAGCTCGAGGTCTCCAGATCGGATAGAGGTGAATGCGATTTTGGTTCCATCCGGCGAGACTACACCTTCAGCGTCGTAACCTGGGGAGTCGGTGAGGCGTTGGACGAAGTTTCCGTATCGGTCAACCTGGAATTTGAAGTTCATTAATCTGACATGTTTCTAGAAACTGTTGCGTATTTAATTTATAAATCAAATAGGCTTCTTGATAAATTTGTACAGCAGAACTCAAAAAAACACCAAAATCCTAACCTTAAAAATATCATAGTCTGCGAAAATATCCCAGGTGTAACTTGTATTGCAGAGATGCTTCAGCTCGTCGGTTTGCGGATTAGCACATTGCTTTGGTGGGCATGTCTTGGAGACGTCGGTGGTGTTCTGGAAAAATTTACTCGATGCACCGTGATAGTGTAATGCAGGACTGGGTGTTTTTTTCCGGCAACTTGCCCATTTGACGGATATATTCATTTCCGGCAAATTACAAATTTGCCGGAAACATTTAATTCTGGCAATTTGCCGATTTGCAGGAAATAATCAATTCCGGCATATTGCCGATTTGCCGGACATTTCAATTCCAGCAGTTTGCAGATTTGCCGGAAATAATCGATTCCGGCAATTTGCCGTTTCGCAGTAAATGTTCAATTCCGCCAATTTGCCTATTTACTGATTTGCTCGAAATTTTCAATTCCGGCAATTTTCCAATTTGCCAATTTGCAGTAAATTTTCAATTCCGGAAATTTGCCGATTTGCCGGAAAATTTCATTTTTAGCAAATTGTCGATTTGCCGTTTGCCGGATATCAATTTGCCGGAAGTTTTTAGGGATTTTTTTTAAAGACGGGAACACTTGAAGTGTGCCTTTTTGAAAATTTTGGCCATTTGCCGGAAAATTTTAATTCCAAAAATTTGCCGATTTGCCGGAAATTTCAATTTTGGTAAATTTGCCGATTTGCCGGAAATTTCAATTTTGGTAAATTTGCCGATTTGCCGGAAATTTCAATTTTGGCAAACTTGCCGATTTGCCGGAAATTTCAATTTTGGCCAACTTGCCGATTTGCCGGAAAAATGTTTCTTTTTTCACTATGAGGTATCCCAATCTGAAGCCTAGACTACAAACTACAAGATTAGCATTTCTATGGATTAGTCCCAAGTCTACCTACTTTTCATGTGCATTGCATCACCTCGCCGCTAACACCTAGAACTTCTTTGGAGGCGACAACTGATAAGCTAAACAAACTCACATCAACCTTAACATTCCACCAGTTTCCAGCATAAAGCCTATGATTATTGTCTGCTTCCTTGTAGAAATACGAGCACGTAGTGGCTCCCAGCCCGGTACTGATTCTCCTCAACGTCTGCAGCCTCGGGTCGATGTTCAGATCGAGCTCGTAGATCTGATCGCAGTCGGTACCGTAGCCTGTAGCTTGAAGGGTTAGCTTGGAATTATCAAAGCTGAAGTATCCCTCCGCGTTCATCCCGCCGAACGTAAGCTGCTTCACATTGGCCAAATGGGTTTCTCCGTCGAAATGTACCACATTGTCGTAGGGATTTGTTTCCAGGTCCTGCCACCGTCCGGAGAACTGAAATTTAAAATTTTTATTATTAACCAGCCGTTGAAAATTTTAGAACTCAAGAAAATTTTAGAACCTTCCAGATTTTTCTATAAAATTCTAGAACCTTCCAGATTTTTTTAAAGAAAATTCTTGAACTTTCCAGATTTTTCTAGAAAGTTTGTTTCTCAGAAAAATTTAATTCCTGCCAAAAATTTTTACAGAAAATTTTTATTCCCGCCAGAATAGTTTTCAGAAAATTTGAATTTCCTGCCAAAACTTTTGGGTCTTGCCACGATGGGTCACAAACCCCAAACCGACATTTCTTCAAAAGACGAACATTCAAATAAACATTCTTGACCATATCCCCCCACTGACCCTAAACCAATATATTGGTTTAGGGTTAGTGGGGGCCTAAACTACAGTAATCCTACAGTACTTCTACAGTACCTCTACAGTAACGTGTCCATATCACCCTACTAACCCTAAACCAGCATCCTTTCAAAAGACAAACACTGATTTTTTCCTAAACTACAGTACTACATTACCCCGACCATATCCCTCCACTAACCTCAGACCAATATCTCTTCAAAAGACAAAACTCAAGTTTTCCTAAACTATAGTACTCCTTCAGTACCTCTACAGTCCTACTACAGTACCTCGACCATATACCCCTACTAACCCCAAACCAATTTCTCCTCAAAATACAAAAACTCAATTTTTCCAAAATATATGTGACGCCACACAGACTACAAACTACAAAGGAGACAGACGTACGATATTTTTTTATATATAAGTAATGATGATATTAATTTCTTATTAAGCCTTAAAGTTAAGTCAAAAACCAACTAACCTGTTTCTCCGGAGCCTCTTCCTCCCAAACCCGGTTCGTTCGGATTCTGAAGTCCCGATCTTCACTAGAAAGCACGCTGGCCACCACCAAAATGAGCACAAAAAGCCGCTGGAGCATCCTGATCAACTGGAGCATTTGCGCCGATTGTGGCTCTTAAAAAGCGTTGATTTTATGATTTTAAGCGGATTATTAGAACATGGAAAAGGCGGCGTTGAAATGTGAAATGTTTGAGACAAAATTAACTAAGTAAGGTATGGGTTGCACCATAAGATGGTCAAATCAGATAATCTAGATCTTGATTGGAAAGAGATCAACGGAGTCGTAGAGACACAGAGACGCAGAGAAAAAGAGGTTGTTGCTCTGTTTTCTTGTTGTTCCCTCATGTATTGCTCTGAGCGTTCTCTTATCACATGTGCTAGTTTTTGTTATCACAAGATACCCAAGGATCAACATAAATCCGATCGAAAATAATATGGTGCAATACCTTACTACACTTTTTTAGTGTGCTCTGAAAAATTTGATGTAATTTTTGTGCTTCGGTGCCGGTATTGCCGGATTGCCGATTTGCCGGAAATTTTCAATTCCGGCAATTTGCCGATTTGGCGAAAATGCTTCGAGGGATTATTAGAGGGACACTTGTGAAAACTTTATGGCGTGCCAATTGCCCATTTTCTGTAATTTCGTGCGAACTCCGACGTTTTGGGGTTCAACAGGGGTGGGCGGCACGACAAATTCGACAAATCGGAAAATTGCTGGTTTGCCGGTTTGCCGGAAATTTAAATTCTGTCAATTTGCCTGTTTGCCAATTTGCCATAAATTTTAAATCGCTACAATTTGCCGGTTTGCCGCTTTGCCGAAAAAATTCATTTTCCAAAAATTGGCAATTTGCCGATTTGCCAGAAATTTTAAATCGCTACAATTTGCCGATTTGCCGAAAAAAATCATTTTCCAAAAATTGACGATTTGCCGATTTGCCAGAAATTTTAAATTGCTACAATTTGCCGGTTCGCCGATTTGCCGGAATACTTTGTTTTCCAAAAATTGTCGTTTTGCCGGTTTGATGGAAATTTGAATACCGCCAATTTGTCGGAAATTTTCAATTCCGACTATTTGCCGGTTTGCCGATTTGCCGGAACACTTTATTTTGCAAAAATTTTCGATTTGCCGGTTTGCCGG